>NC_091450.1:37146005-37466036 GCF_964237555.1 Oryctolagus cuniculus | reverse complement strand
TGTAAACTCACGCTGACTTGTTCAGCTTCCATGCGTGGCAGAGAGCAGCCAGCGTTTGTATTTCTGGTTTTGACTGACTGGATTAGCGCGATGACTTCTAGCATCTGTTTGCAGCACGTGTCAGGATCTCATTCTTTCCGTGGCTAAATAGTACTCCACGGTGAATACAGACCTCGTCTTCTCCATGCGCGTGGCCGCCGTGGACACCTGGGCTGACCGTGCATCCTGGCTGTCGCCATGGAAAGGAGTGTCTTCCCGGAAGTGGGACAGCCGGGTCCTCGGCAGATGTGTGTCTACTCTGAGGGCCCGTCGCATCCTCCGTAAGGCGGTGCGGCTCTCCTCCCCCGCACGGTCTCACCTGCAGTCATGCTGTGAGTAGACTCCTCAGGTAGCAGCCGTCCTGGCAGTGCCGTGCGGCTCGTGTTTCAGCCTGCCTGGAGATGCTGTGGCGCCACGCTCGGCTCGGGGTACGCAGAAGCCTCTCACCCAGGCGGGCCGGCGGGCGCCTGCGCGCGCACTCGGGCAGTCCCGTCCGTCCCTGTCCAGCGCTGTCGCCGTGTGGAGCAGAGCTTTCCCGGTCAGGGCAGAGACAGTGAACAGGAGTCACTGAGCCAGGAGGGGAAGGGCGTTTAGGGGCGCGTGAGAAGAGGCAGCTCTGGGGGCAGTGCTCAGCCTCCGGCCTCAGGCGGGGTTCAGACCCCCACGTCCTGGGCCACAGTGGCCTTGCCCCAGCGTCGCAGCTCCACACCTGTGCCGGCTCCCTGCTCCTGTACCCCCTACGTGGGAGACCTGGAGGGAGGTCCTGGCTTGTGGGCGTGTGGCTGTGAACTGGCAGCCTGTCTCCCTCCGTCCCTCTCCTCTCCTCTCCTCGCCTCATAAATAAATGGTTTTTCAGAAAGAGGTAGCTGTGGAAGTTGCTCTCTTCATTACCCGTCAAGCATCCGGCACCACCGAGTGCCAGAGACGGCTGGGGTCGAGAGCGCACACAGGAAGGCCATCTCTCTCTTAGATTTGTGGCTGCGGGCCCTGCTTTTCTGTGACTGTGACAGATGGCCGGCCGGGGCCGTCTCACGTGAGTCAGTCAGGAGCCTGGGTGCCCGCAGTGCTGGGCCCTGCACAGAGGTGTCCCTGGGGCTGCCCTCTCGTCCAGGGCCTGGCCCCCGTTGGCATGCTCACCAGTTATCAGTCACGTGATGCTACCGCCGTCTTGCTGGCTGCCGGTGGGGGCTGCTCCTGGAGCCCAGGGTCTGCCCATGTCCCGTGTCCCTCTTCTCACGACACGCCTGTCTGCTTCCTTCCTGACCAGTGGAGAGGAGTCAGGGAAAGGCCCGCGTGACCAGATCAGGCGCCCAAGAATCCCCTCCCAGAACGGAGCCGCAGTGTTCGGGGTGATCCCCGATGTGTGTCACTCACGCTCCTCTTAGCGCCCAGCCAGCACAGCTCCCGTCTGCTGGTTCACCCCTGTGCCTGCAGCGCCTGGCTGGCAGCGGGGGCCAGAGCCGGGAGCTGGGAACACAGTGCAGTCTCCCATGTGGGAGGACTAGAACCCAGCGACTTAAGCCAGAGCCAGGAATCTGGTGTGGCACAGAGAGAAAGGGAGGTCTCCCATCTCCTGGTTCACTCTACACATGGCCACAATGGCCAGGCACCGGCTAGGCCAAAGCCAGGAGCTTCATCCGGGTCTCCCACATGGGTGCCAGGGCGCAAGCACTTGGGCCATCTTCCACTGCTTTCCCAGGCCATAGCAGGGAGCCGGATGGGAAGTGGAGCAGCCGGGGCTGGAACCAACCAGTGCCCCTAAGGGATTCCAGTGTTAACCCACTCCTGCACCACCCCAGCCCCAGTTTGGTGAGAGTGTTAGACCATGGAAGTGTGTTGAATGTTTTCAGATATATCCATTTTTTCTTGTATCTATTGAAATACTCATGTTTTTCCTTATTTTGTTAAGATGGTATTAATTATATATTTATTGTTGTATTATCCTTTTATACATTGTTGGGTTAGGTTTGCTGAACTTTTGTTAATTTTGTTTTTCAGTAATGACCTTGTCAGTCTTGGTGCTGGGATTATGCTGGCTTCGTAGGAATTGAGTTTTACTCCTTCTTTTTTGTTTTTTCTGGAAAAGTTTGTGTAGGATTAGTTTTGTTTATTTTTGAGTGTTTGATAGAATCCATCACTAAAACTATCCAAGCCTGGAGTTACCCTTTGGGGAATATTTTTTGTAACAAATTAGTTTTGTTTTGTTTTGTTTTGACAGGCAGAGTGGACAGTGAGAGAGAGACAGAGAGAAAGGTCTTCCTTTGCCATTGGTTCACCCTCCAATGGCCGCCGCGGCCGGCGCACCGCGCTGATCCAATGGCAGGAGCCAGGTGCTTTTCCTAGTCTCCCATGGGGTGCAGGGCCCAAGGACCTGGGCCATCCTCCACTGCACTCCCTGGACACAGCAGAGAGCTGGCCTGGAAGAGGAGCAACCGGGACAGAATCCAGCGCCCCGACCAGGACTAGAACCCGGTGTGCCGGCGCCGCTAGGTGGAAGATTAGCCTATTGAGCCATGGCGCCGGCCAACAAATTAGTTTTTAAAAATAAATATAGGTCTGTGAAAATCGTATGTCTCCTACTGGGTGACTGTTGGTAGCTTTTCATCTCTGTAACACAGTGCCTGAGCCAAGCTCCTTGTGAGGAGAGAGCTTGATCCTGGTTCACAGGTACGGAGAGTCACAGCCCCGAGTGGGCAGCCCCCTGGGCTTAGCCATGTGATGAGGCCAGAGGTGGCAGGGAGTGGCAGGCCCAGCTCCACTTGGAACCAGCCCTCCCTCTGCTGCGGGGCCACCTCTTGGGCACCATCTTGGACTTGGTCCCTGCTCCCCTCGCGCCGTCTCTGTGGGACTCTCGGAGTCAGCCATCCGTGTGGCTGGGGGGCCGTGTCCTAGGCGCAGCACGGTGCCTGTCACTAGGGCCTCCCCCGGCGACGTCCCCGGATGCCCCTTCAGGTGCAGCTGCCGGCAGCTTCCGCACACCTGGCCACAGGGGTTTGCTTTCTCTCCTCTGATTCCTTGAGCCTGGAGGCTATCGATTTTGTGGACATTGTCCACTTTTTCCATCATTTGTTCATTTTCTGTTTCATTGGTATCTGGTCTTTATTTTTTTTCCTTTCATTTGCTCTTTTCTAAGCTTTTTGCAGTGGAACCTTGGGTCAGTGGTCAGCATGAGTGCACGCCCTGTAAGCTCGCCTCCGATGCTGCCCCGGCCCTGGCCTCCAGACCTCGTAGCCCTGGAGCCGTTGTCTTCGAGTTCAAACTGTTTCCTAAGTTTCGGTGTGACTTCTTGATTTCTGTTACTGCGGAGTGATGCTCTGGGCGTTTTCGTCTCTTTGCTTCCATGTTGCAGATCTGATGCTGGCAACCCCCCACCACATCTCCGGTTCCACCGCCCCCCTATCCCTGCAGAGGTGTGGGTCTCTAACCTGCCCGTAACTCCCAGCCGGCTCCTGGGAGGTGCCGTTCTCTGCATCCCCCGTCTTGCCAGCTGGGGGCAGCAGTTTGCCCTGTGACCTCACTTTGTGTCTGAGAAAAGCTGTTGGTATTGTATTTATTTTCCTGTTTATTTGTTGATTTGAAAGAGAGAGATCTGTCCTCCATCCCCTGGCTCACTCCCCAGATGGCCACAACAGCCAGGGCTGGGCCAGGTTGAAGCCAGGAGCCAGGGACTGCTCCCCACCTCTCACGTGGGTGGCAGGGTCCCCAGGACCTGGGCGTCCTTTGCTGCCTTCCCAGGCGCATCAGCGAAAGCCGGATGGGAGGTGGAGAGCTGGACTGGGGCCAGCACCCCCTCCATGGGAGGCCAGCATCGCAGGCAGCGGCTGAACCCACTCAGCACTGGCCCCCGGAAATGCTGGTTTCCAGTTCACTTTTCCGTTTGTTTTTGATGTTGGTTTGATTTGATTTTCATCTACTAGAAAGGCAGAGCAATAGATACAGACAGAGAGATCTCCCGTCCACTGGTTTGTTACTCAGCTGCCTGCAACAGCCAGGGCCGGGCCATCTGAAGCCAGAAGCCCAGACCTCCATCAGGCCGCCCTGGCTGGCAGGGAGCACGGGCGAGGGCCGGGGCCTGGTCTGAGGCGCTCCAGTGGGCATGCGGGCCCCCCGACAGAAGCTTGGCTGCGCCGCGACGCCCACCCAGGCCCCCTTCTCTTGCTGTGAGGACCCAAATGGCAGCTGCCAAGCTCTCTCACGCGCATCCAGAAAACTGTGGTCTCTTTCCTGAGCCAGGGATTATGCAGACGTGTGTCGCTCAATAGCCTTGGTCCGTTTTTCTTCACCTATCAAGTTGGGGATTTGTGGAGCATCTTGAAATCTGTAAATTCACATCTTTTACCAAACTTGGGACATTTATGCTTTTTAAAAAAATTACTAATATGGTTGGTATGTCCTTTTTTAAAATATTTATTTGAAAGCGTTACGAAGAGAGGTAGAGACAGAGAGAGGTCTTCCATCTGATGGTTCATTCCCCAAATAGCCGCGATAGCCAAAGCCGAGCCGAGCCGAAGCCAGGACCCAGGAACTCCATCCAGATCCCCCATGTGGGTGGCAGGGGCCCAAGGACTTGGACCATCCTCCGTTGCTTTCCCAAGTGCATTAGCAGGGAGCTGGATCAGAAGTGGAGCAGCCAGGAATCAAACCTGCACCCACCTGGGATGCCGGCCCTGCAGACCGAGGTTTTAACCGGCCGCGCCACAGCGCCGGTCCCTGATGTGTCTTTTTGAGATGATGTGATGCTTTGGAGCTGGACGGAGCTGGTGGCTGCACAACGTTGTGAACGAGCCAGTGCCCTGGGATTGTTATCCCACTCCCAGTCCAGCTTCCTGTTGATGTGCACCCCAGAAGGCAGCCGTGATGGCTCAGGTGCCTGGGCCCCGGCCACCCACAGGAAAGCCTGGGGTGGAGTCCAGGATCCTGGCTTTGCCCTGGCCCAGCCCTGACTCTGCAGGCATTTGCAGAGTAAACCAGCGGGTGAAAACACCTCTCGGCTCGCCCGCCCTCCCTCCCTCCCTCCCTCTCTCCCTCTCTCCCTCCCTCCCTCCCTCTCTGCCTTTCAAGTAGATGAAACTAAGCATTTATAACAGTATTTTTATTATGTGAGTTTTATCTCAAAAAGATAAAATAAAAATAAAAGCAAGCAAAAAGATAAAGGGAAACCCAGGCGGTAGGGTCCTGTGCTCTGGGGGGCCGGCTCCGCCTCTGTGGCTCCCGGCAGGGCCCCCTCCTGCCCGCTCTGGCCATCTGACCGAGGGGCAGAGCCCCAGTGCCCCACCTCCACACTGCTGGTTCCCTTTGCTCAGTCTGACCTCCATTTTGAAGGATCGATGTTTTGTTAGTCTGTTTTGGGTTATGGAAGGTTTTAGAATGGCTCTGAAGTCGGACGCCCTCAGAGGGGCCTCCCAGCCGTCTCTGGCCTGCTCCTGCCGCGTGCTCGATTGTACCTGGGCATGATACATCCTTGTGAGTAGCGTGCGTGGTGTGGTTAATTGTCCCGCGTTGTGTGTACCAGAGGAAGCGCACACCAGGGTGCACACTCTGATGTAGCTCCGTTCCCCATGCAGCTGTGTGCTCCTGGACCTCTGGAGCCGTTCACGGCACACGTTAGGGTTGTACAGAGGTGCCGGGTCTACAGGTGTGCCAGGATGTTAACCTGTGGGTTCCCAGTGCCCCCTGCCCTCCCGTCCCCCAGCCCCACCTCCTAGAGCCCTGTGGTCCTGAGGAAGCGCCGAGGCCGCCAACCATGCAGTGGCCAAGAATGAGCCGGAACTTGCGTACACGCAGGGGACAGAGAGCCCGCTGCAGGGGAGTCACACAGCTGTGCGGCGGGCAAGACGCAGTGGCAGTCTTTCCATGCTGGCATTTGTGTACATATTGTTAAGGTTTATGTAGTTATGTATTTGATAGGCACAGTGAGAGAGACAGAGAGAGATCACCTGCAAATGCGCACAATAGCCAGGCCAGGCCGAGCCAGGAGCCGGAGCTCCACCTGGGTCTCCCACGTGAGCAGCAGGGCCCACGCACGTGGGTGTCCTCTGCTGCCTCCTAGAGCATTAGTGGGGAGCTGGGTTAGACGCGTGGCGTGGCCGGGACTCAGACGCTTAGTGTGCGGGCTGCGGGTGTCCCAGGCGGTGGTTTTGGCGTCCCGCGCCCCAGCGCCCGCCCTGGCGTTTCTTAGGTTTTGAGGAACAGTCGGGAGACTCTGACTCCCAGCTCGATAGAAGTGTTTTCCCCAAGCCACGGGCAGTAAGCACTCGGCCCTGTGTGCTCAGACACCTCGGTCGCAGCATCTCGCAGTGACGGCCACCGGGCTGTGGCGTCGGTGCTGCTGCATCCCCCGCCTCCACCAGCCTTCCTGAGACCCGGCAGGAGGCGCCCGAGGGAGGAGCACACCGAGCTGAGCTCCCCGTCCTGCGGCAGCTCTGCCCGAGGCCGGCGGCCCTCTCCCTGCAGGCAGTGGCTTGCTGCGGCAGCTCTGCCCGAGGCCGGCGGCCCTCTCCCTGCAGGCAGTGGCTTGCTCCACGTGGGGGAGGGGCCATGAGAACCCCCTGTCAGTCACCGTGCCCTGGAGACCTGTGCCGGGGACCAGAGTTGGCCCGCTAGGAGCCTGGCCAGTGCACAGGGGCTGCGTGCACGCTCTCCCCGTCCACACAGCGCTCTCGAACCCTTCCCCAGGGCTCCGTTCCCGATGGGGAGACGTCCTGCCCCGTCCCCACGCAGGGCCTTCACGCCTCTCCATGAAGTCACAGCTCAGGCTGTGCCCTCGTGTTCCCCATGAACACCCCTGCCGCGGGCGCCCCATTTCCCACAGAGCCTCGTGCACGGGTGACACAGGAACCCTGGGGCAGCTCGCGTGCGGGGTGGGGGGGATGAGTCCTCGTGGGGCTCCGTGGGCTCATGGCTGCAGGGGCCCTGGCAGTGTGGCCGTGCACGGCTTCTCCCTGGTGGTTGTGGGGTCGCCCCTGGAGCTGGGCAGTGCCCTGGCTGGGCCGCGAGGCCAGCATCTGTGTAAGCGCTGGAGTCCCACTGGGTTGCTTTGGAAAACAGTCCGCGGCTGGGGCTGGGGCTGGGGCTGGGGCCACTGAAACTGTATTTTATAATTCTCAGTTGTGTGTTTTCCATGTTACAAACACCCTACCCCATCAGTTCTGCCTTGCTGTCCTGTTTACCGAGGCTGCCACGTCCCTGTCCCCCTGCCGCGTCCTCGGGGTCCTCGATCAGCCCTGAGTCATGGTGTTTCTCCTCTGTGACAGGGGGAGTCAGTGAAGTACTTCCTGGACAACTTGGACCGCATCGGCCAGCTGGTGAGTCAGGACCAGGAGACCAGAGCCGTCCGGGAGCAGGGCTCCGGCTGCGAGTGGGCGGCACTCCTGTGTGGAACCGGCAGGCTGTCTAGGGGGAGGGGAGAGGTGGTCCTGTGAGAATGACTGCACCCAGAGGCAGAGCCCCCTTGCACGGGCTCACTCCCCAGATGGCAGCAGTGGCCAGGGCGGAGGCAGGCTGGAGCCAGGAGCAAGTCCAGGTCTCCCGCACGTTTGGCAGGAGCCCAGCTACGTGAGCCAGCACCTGCCGCCTCCCAGGGTGTACATGAGCACAAAGTGGAGCCGGGAGCTGGATCGGGAACCCAAACACCCAGAACGGGACCCGGGCTCCAGCCAGCAGCCTAACTGCTCGCTCGGACTCTCGCCCCGGATTTTATCAGCGTCTCCGTAAGGTCCACTCTGCAGTTGTCCAGTGTCACACAGGTCTCCCTAGGTTTCTGTCGGTGCCGTTACCGAGGTAACCAGACCGCTGACCCACAGGGCTTCCTACAGCCCAGTGGCGTTCCCGGCCACGGCCTCTGGCTCTGTCCCGTGACCCGGCCTGGCCGTGTCTCGCTGCAGCCGAGAGTGCTGCTCAGGACGAGGCCGCAGGCGGCATCTCAGTAGCACGGCAAACCCTACGTGGGATGAGCTCGCGCGCCGTGGAGGTGGGGAGACGGGGTGTGCGGGCAGAGGCCCCGGAGGCGGGGACTCGGGCGGCGCGAGCTGCGTTCGCCTTGGGGGCCCAGCCCGACGTCGCGTCCCCCTCCCTCCCCGCTCTGTTACAGAACTACCTCCCCAGCAAGCAGGACATCCTGCTGGCGAGAAAGGCCACCAAAGGCATCGCGGAGCACGACTTCGTCATCAAGAAGATCCCCTTCAAGATGGTGGACGTGGGCGGCCAGCGCTCCCAGCGCCAGAAGTGGTTCCAGTGCTTCGACGGGATCACGTCCATCCTCTTCATGGTGTCCTCCAGCGAGTACGACCAGGTGCTCATGGAGGACAGGCGCACCAACCGCCTGCTGGAGTCCATGAACATCTTCGAGACCATCGTCAACAACAAGCTCTTCGTCAACGTCTCCATCATCCTCTTCCTCAACAAGATGGACCTCCTGGTGGAGAAGGTGAAGACGGTGAGCATCCGGAAGCACTTCCCGGATTTCCAGGGCGACCCGCACCGGCTGGAGGACGTGCAGCGCTACCTGGTCCAGTGCTTCGACCGGAAGCGGCGGAACCGCAGCAAGCCCCTGTTCCACCACTTCACCACTGCCATCGACACCGAGAACATCCGCTTCGTGTTCCACGCCGTGAAGGACACCATCCTGCAGGAGAACCTCAAGGACATCATGCTGCAGTGAGGCCCGGCCCGCGCCGGCTCGCACCGCTGAGACTACTGAGAAGCAAGCCGCCGCGTGCGGCGCCACCTTGGGATCCTGACAGCACAGCTCGCTTTTCCCTTTACCGACACTTGATCCCTTCTGACCCAGCGAGGCGGGTGGTGTGTGCGCGCACGCCCTCTCAGTGACAGAAGCCAGCAAGCAGCTGGCCCTGAGGGGACGCCGGCCCGCGGTGCTGCTCACCTCACGCGCCTTCCAGAGGGAGCAGACCCCGGGCCGGGTCCTCGGCGCCCCGTCCACGTGTGTTAGGTAGAGCCGAGGGGCCCCTGCCCGCTGCGTGGACCTGCCTTAACACCGCCCTGGCGGCGTGCCCGCCGTGTTGCCCAGCGGCACGCTGCGGTGCGCACAGGGGTGCTCCCACGCCTGACCACACCCACCCGTCCCCACCCAGTGGCAGAGACGCAGAACCCAAGTGGCCTTGTGGCTGAGCCCCTTCCCCGGGCGAGTCATCTCCCCACATGCTCATGGCGCATGAGCAGACAGCAGGCCTCACACACGCCCTCTGGGGCTTCTGGCCGCTCAGGAAGCCCCGAGGTCCCCACGCTGCCAGCACCAGGTGCCTTTGCCTGCCGCACGCTCTCGGCTCTCCTGTCGGCCTCTCCTGCTTCCCTGCACGCACGTGACACGGAAGCGCCTTGCGGGAGGCTGCAGGAGGCCGCGCGTGTCGGTGCCAGCCTCAGACCTAAGCTCATGGCCGAGGGCTTCCACTGTGCTTCACAAACCTTGCATTCCAGCCCGGTCCCCCGTAGCGACCCTCCCGCACAAACGTGCCGTCTCCCGGGCCTGGGGGCTTGGCCTCCCCGTAACTGGCCGGGGCCATGGCCCACGCTGCACCCTCGCCAGCCCTCAGGTCCCTGTGGCCTTCCAGGCTTGTGTGGCAGCTGCAGGAGCAGAGGAGGGGCAGGCCTTGTCACTGTAGGGTTCGAGTGAGGGGCGGCGTGAGCCTCTCTGGCCGCGCAGGTGGGGTCAGCTTTGGCTGGGAAAACAGCACTGCTCTTCCTGTGCCATTTCCGGTGGGAGGTGCCCTGTGGCCAGCGCCCACGGCTCTGGGCGGGGCCCCGTCTCTGTGAGCCCTGGAGGGCTGCCCGTGCCGCCTCCCACGGCCGCCCCACGGCTGCCCTGTGGCCTTGTTTAACCCCACCCCAGGGGCTGAGGTCAGCCTTGGCAGGAAGTGCTTGCTCCACGCGCGCGCCCGCCCGCCCCTGCCCCTGCTGTCCCTGTTTCCGCTGGACTGAGGGGCCTGGGCCCTGGGGCTGGGGCAGGTCCCGGGGCGGCGCTCGTCTCTTCGCAGAACTTGAGGCTTTTGTACTTGTATTCTGATGTCACTGTCTTTTGTATGAGATGTTGGAGAAGCAGGAGGGGCTGCCTCCCCCGTGCGCAGAGGTCTAACAATAAACACCCTGGAACGCAGAGGCTGCTGCTCGTGCTGCACCCTGGGCCGGGCCCCACCGGCCGCCGGGGCGGGCTCCGGGTCCTGGGCCAGGTCCCACCCGGGTCCTGGGCTCCGGGTCCCGAGCTCTCTACTTCCGAAGGAAAGGGAGTCGGGTTATCGATCAGGACGCAAGCTCTCGCAGGAACTTGCGCTTCGTGACCGGTGGGCCTGGGCATCCTGGGGACAGGTGTGGGCGCAGGCCCTGTGTGAGGCGCCTGTCGTGATGGGCGTGGCCCGGGGCCAGTTGTGCACGCTGTGCGCTGTGTTGGCACTGACTGGCAGTGTCTGTCTGAAGTTTGGAGCACCTTCCTTCTCTCAGGTTTATTGAAATAAATCCATAGGCATCTTTACTAGATGTAAAATACCACTAGGGATGCAAGGCCAGGGGTTGATTTTTCAGTCCCCAACACTGAGAGCAAATCAGTCCCGGTGTTACGGGCTCGTGGCTGGCCCGTCAGTTTGTGTCCGCACAAGGACAAGGCCTGGAGAGTGGGGGCGGTGAGGGCGGTGAGGGCGGACGCACCCCCGCCCCAGCAGCGCATCTGTGCGGCCAGGGACATGAAGTCCTGCACACGCGAGGGTGAGGGCCCCGGGAGGAACTGACAGTGTACACCCGGTGTGGTCCACGGACCGGAGAGGGAGGTCGTGGGCACGCAGAGCAAGGCCAGGGCAGAGCCGGCGCAGAAGGGTGTGGGTGGGGAGCCAGGCCGGAGGCGCCTGGTCAGAGGTGTTCCACACCCCACGAGCCGGCTGGCCCGGCCACAGTGCAGGATGCCTGAGGAGGGTCTGACTGTGGGGCCGCGGGCGGAAGCCCACCTCAGACCCAAATAGATCCCGAGTGTGCAAGATGCCCGTCGGGCTGTTCTCTGGCTCAGGTCAATCCCCAGGGTAGCCCCCGCCGGAGGAGGTGCGCTGACCCCGGGGGGACGTGCCGGGCTAAGCCCTGCTCTGCCTGTGCTGGCTAGGACGCACACCCGCCTGCGTGGCCGGGGGTGGGGCAGGGTGGCACCTATGTTCCTGCCTTGGACTCGCCATGGGTGTTTCCCTAAGGGGAGCCCGGGCATCTGAGTGTGGGCGGCGAGACCCTGCCGCCCACTAAGTCAGCGGAGCCCGGGTGCTCGAGGCAGGGCGCCGGCTGTGGAAGGTTCTGGAAGGTGGTCTTGTCTGCAGGCTTCCTGCTTATTAGAGCCGAGACTGTTTGCGACTGTTTCCGGCCTCCCTTTACTTTGTATCTTAAAAAGTCCAGGTGTTTCACCCAAGGGAGTTAGTCGGGCTGTGTGCGTGTGCAGAGCGCGGGGAGCCCCTGGGTACCCCTGTGTGGGAGACGCCCTCCGGAAGGGGCTCCCCGGGACCTGTGCTGGGAGTGACAGCAGCTTGGGGGCCACAGGGTCCCTTCCACCAGTGTCCTCCAAAGGGGCTGGGTTGCGGAGGGCAGAAGACACCCGAGGACGTGTAGATCGGGGGGCAGAGGTCACCTGAGGACGTGTAGATCGGGGGGCAGAGGATGCATAGATCAGGGGGCAGAGGTCACCTGAGGACATGTAGTTCGGGGGGCAGAGACACCCGAGGACGCGTAGATCGGGGGACAGAGACACCCGAGGACGCGTAGATCGGGGGGGCAGAGACACCTGAGGGCACGTAGATCGGGGGACAGAGACACCCGAGGACGCGTAGATCGGGGGGCAGAGGTCACCCGAGGACGCGTAGATCGGGGGGCAGAGGACACCTGAGGGCACGTAGATCGGGGGACAGAGACACCCAAGGACGCGTAGATCGGGGGGCAGAGACACCCAAGGACGCGTAGATCGGGGGGCAGAGGTCACCTGAGGACGCATAGATCGGGGGGCAGAGGACACCTGAGGACGCGTAGATCGGGGGGGCAGAGGACACCTGAGGACGTGTAGATCGGGGGGCAGAGGACACCTGAGGACGTGTAGATCAGGGGGCAGACACCCGAGGGCGCGTAGATCGGGGGGCAGAGACACCCGAGGACACGTAGACCGGTCCCTGTGGCTCCCGGCCACCTGGAGGGACCTGGGCGCCTGGGCACGGTCGTCCGGATGCACCCGCCAGCCCCGTCCTGTCGGGCTCCATCACGGCCCGCCTCCAGGGAGCTGCCTTTGCACCCACTCCACCAACCGATGCGACATTCGAAACGCCCTTCTCGTCGTGACCCTGAGCCGACACAAGGCGGCGTGCGCGGGGCCATCTGGCTGGGACGCCCATGGTGGCTGCCGGCCCGCGTGTCCCTGAGCAGCCCGAGCCCCTGGGCCTCCGTGTGGCTGCGCCCTGCGCGGCAGGTGTGGAAAGTGTGCTTGGCGTTCTCAGTCTGCTGAGTGAGGTCTCCCCCAGGTGTGCCAGGCCTGCCGGCCCTCTGAGCACGGGGTGCCCGTCACCGGGGCTCCTGGGACGCGGCCACAGCGTGGGCCTCAGGGTCGGACTCCCGCTCGGAGCCGGTGCTGTCCTGGGAGCAGCAGGTGCAGCCAGCCTGCGCCGTCCAGAGCTGTGGCGGAGCTGGGCGCTGGCCCGTGCCCCTCCCTCTGCTCCTTCCCCTCCTGGAGCCCCTCCCACGTGACTTTTCAGCCTAGTGACCCGGGGCACAGGCGAGATTGGCGAGTCAGCACGGAGGCACCAGGAAGGCAAGACGCTGCAGGTGAGCTCCGTGAGACGGAAGCCGGCCTCTCCCCCGGGGACGGGCCGGTGACAAGAGCTGGCCCCTTTGTGAGCTTGGCAAATCCTCCAGTAGGTGCCCGGTGATGCCGCGTGGACACGCGAATGCAGGGTCTCAGAGAAGGCCTCTCCCTGGGAAGGCCGGGACACTGGGGGGGCCTCTGCCTCCCAGCTGCCCTCCTGGGATGGGGCCCATCACACCCCGCAGCGCCACAGCCGAGTCCCGCGCTGGGGCGGGTTCCCACGTGCCACCCCCCAGCAGCACTGAGCGTGCCTGCAATCCAGTGGCGGAAGCTCTGGGCCTTCGAGCGACACTGGCGCCATGGAGAGAGGCTTTGGGGAAGGAGGGTGCCCAGGGCTCTGCCTGCCGAGCCCTGGTTCGCTGTGTTTTCCTAGGCTTTGCCCCGACCCCAAGGTCCACAGCAAGCAGGGCTGTGCCATCAAGAGCCCCGCCCAGAGCTGGGAGCAGGAAGGGGGTTCATGGGGGCCGCCCCCGCCTGCCCAGCATGGAGTCGGGGTGGGAGCTGCCGCAGGAGCCTCACGCCCAGCCTCCTGCTTGCACACTGGAGACACCGGGCTGGGCCTCCACCCCCTCCTGGTCCCTGGGACCCTAAACAGCAGGGGCAAGAGGCAGCTGCTCCCCCCCACTCCCTGACCCGGGGTTACAAGGGTAACAGCATTTGTTTTGTTTTTTTTGACAGGCAGAGTGGACAGTGAGAGAGAGAGACAGAAAGAAAGGTCTTCCTTTTGCCGTTGGTTCACTCTCCAATGGCCGCCGCGGCCGGCATTCCAGCCGATCCAAATCCAGGAGCCAGGTGCTTCTCCTGGTCTCCCATGGGGTGCAGGGCCCAAGCACTTGGGCCATCCTCCACTGCACTCCCGGGCCACAGCAGAGAGCTGGCCTGGAAGAGGGGCAACCGGGACAGAATCCGGCGCCCTGACCGGGACTAGAACCCGGGGTGCTGGCGCCGCAGGCAGAGGATTAGCCTAGTGAGCCGCGGCGCCGGCCAAGGGTAACAGCATTTGAAGCTCTCTTCTTCCTCAGGCAGGTGCTGGCCGGAGCCGGGCTGGCTCAGCCGGCTGGAACGCGGCTTCAGGCCACAGGTGCTGCTGGATGGGCTGCCTTGGGTGGCAGGTGGGTGGGCACAGCCTGTGCGTGCAGCCACGGCGCCAGGACGTGGGGAATGAACGCGACCTCCCCTGGCCCCAGACCAGTGCAGACCATGGCCAATCCCGGGAGGACACGCTGGGCCTGGGCCCCAGGTTCTCAGCTCCGCACCCGTCCTCTGGGGCCCCCCCGGCTGTGAGGAGCCCTGGAAAGTCAGGCTCCCTGGTCACCGCCCCGGGGTTGTGCGCAGGGAAGGAACAGGCACACAGAGAAGGTAGGCTGTCCAGTTTTTAAGAAATGTTTAGATGTACATACACCATTGCCCCCGTTTTGCGAAAATGGCTGCCCTGTGGGGGCGGCCTTTGTGGCTCCGCCCCCGCCCCACCCCAAGTGGGCGGGACGGGCTGCAGCTCCCACATGGTGGGCAAAGTTGGGTTCTCGGGGTTCTGCTCTCTGCCCCCCACAAATGCTTCCAGGGACCCAGCACGTGACAGCAGCAGCTCCGGCAAAGGCCCCACCTTTAATCTGCCGTCCTGGCGGGGGTCCGCGTGGCGAAGACAGAACGCTGGGAAGCGGGGGGCACATAGCAGGGGGCGAAACCTGTCTGTGCCCAGTGCCCTGGTGACGGCAGAGACAGCGCGTGGAATTGATGCGCGGGGACCAGGGGCCACAGAGCTGCCGCCTGGCATGCAGGGGACGCAGCCACGGTAATTTTAACCCGCCACACTCTGGGGCCCCATAGGGACTCTGCGGTCCCAGCAGGCAGTCCCTCTCCCTGGGAGCGACGTCCCCGCCAGCCCAGGACACGTGACAGAAAACAGCGCCCCGAGCACTCCAGAACGCACCGGGCAGACCTGGGGACGGGCGGCGGCAGCGGCGCTGGGATGCCGAGATGGTGGCGGCTTGCCGCAGGGGGCCCCGCCGGCTACGTCTCCCCGTCCCAGTCGCAGGGGGGAGACTCGGCCTTGGACAGCCGCCGGGCACTCAGCCGCCGCCGCAGCGAGGAGAACTTGTCCCCCAGGGCCCGGCGCAGCCCCGTGCCGTCCCGAGCGCTGGGCACGTCCTGCCTGGGGGCCGGCAGCTGCCCCGTGAACAGCTCCCAGCGCTCCAGGGCGTCCACGGCCTGGTCCAGCAGGGCCAGCTCCTCCTCGGCCACGTCCCTCTCCAGGGCCTGGATGCAGGCGGCCAGCCAGCGCCCGTGGGCCTCCATGGCCTCCCCGGGGCCCCTGGGCTGTGGCACGGCCTCTGAAGCCTCCAGGGAGCCCAGCCTGGCCTTGGGGTCCAGCTCCAGGCCGGCGGGGAAGGGGCGGCTCAGCGTGTCGGGGGTGGGCGGCTCGGAGGGGCTGCTGAGCGGTTCCGAGTCGCTCTCCCAGCACACGCCCGAGTCGGCGCTGAGGGGCGGGGTGTCCTCCGTCAGGGACCGCTCCCCCGCCTCGTGGCCGGGCCAGCTCTCCAGCACTGCCTGAGTCCAGGCGTGCAGTCTCTGAGGGACAAACAAGCAGGCTGTGTGTGGACACAGGGGGACGCGCAGAACCCCGCGCCGGCCCGCCCTCGGCCGTCCACCTGTCGGGAACTCAGCACGCTCCAGCGCCCTTGCACGAGCCCGTGGGGGTCGGAAGTAAGTTTTGGTGCCAAAAATTGACATCCACGTATCATCTCAGGACGTGCATTTTCCAAGAACTTTTTGGAGACACTTCAAAGTCGAATTACATAAAGCTCTCCTAAATTAGGGGCCTGCACTGTGCCGCAGTGGGTTAAGCCGCACCCGTGCCCCCAGCATCCCACTGAGTGTCGGTTTGAGTCCCGGCTGCTCACGCACCTGGGAAAGCAGTGGGAGACCCGGGGCGTGGGCCCCTGCTCCCACGCGGGAGACCCGGGTGGAGTTCACTCCACGTGGGGAGTGAACAGGCAGGACGGAAGCTCTCTCTGCCTTTCAAGTAAATACGTCTTAGAGAAAACAAAGACCCTCGCAGTTAAAATGCCCAAGCAACGGGAAAACCCAGTTCCATCCGACCGTCCCTCCTGGAGCTGACCCCGTGGGAAGGGGCGCCTCTCTCAGAGCAGAGGCCCCCCCAGCCGTCAGGCCGAACAGGCAGGGCCCTCAGAGCCTGATTTCAAACCGGAACCAGCGCTGGGCAGCTGCACCCCACGGGGGCCCGCGCTTCCCGAGAGCTGCAGGGGCCGCCCCAGCCCCAGGCCCGGCCCCGGCCCCGGCCCCGGCACTCACCTTGTACCTGTCCAGGAGCTTGAAGCCCAGGACGTGCTGCAGCTTCCGCAGGCAGATGGGGCAGAGGTCCAGGGGCCGGCGCAGCGCCTCGTCCAGGCGCAGTGCCCCCTGCATGAGGCAGCGCAGCCAGCGGCAGTTCCCCAGGCCCAGCAGGTGGCAGAGTTCATGGCAGGCGACCTGGTGGGGTGGGGTGGGGGTCGCCACCGCCTCGCAGCTGTGTCCCCAACCCCCACCCCACCCACAGGCCCCACTGCTGGAGCGGGGGCTGGGCGGCACAGGGCCCTGGCCACCAACTCGGCCACGATGCTCCTGAGGCCTACCCCACGCTGGCTCAGACCCTGCGTGGCCTCAGGCCGACACTCGGGGTCTCGGAGTCTCTCCACCGTGCAGAGACGGGGCCCCAGCCAGCCCAGGCACCCACCTTGCAACACTGCGCCAGCCCCAGGGCACCAATGCAGGGGGCCGGGCCTCCCTCCTGCAGGGGGCTCCCTGGCCTGCTGGCCGCTGCCTCGGCCAGTGCCGGCTCAGGGGCGCTGGGCCCCACCTGTAGGAAGCCCCCGGAGAAGCGGGCAAAGCTGCAGACGGCCACTTCTGGGGACAGGCAGAGAAGAGGCGCAGGGTCAGGCCCAGCGGGAGCCGGCACTGTAACCCAGCGTCCCCCCACCCCTGCGTGCGGGGCCCCCGGCTCACCGCGGCCCGGCCGGAACTTGCCGAAGGTGAAGGCCCAGGCGTCGTTGGGGTACAGGTCGGCCAGTGTGAGGCCCAGCACGCACAGCGCGTCCTCCGGCTTGATGTCCTCCAGGAAGGCCAGGATGCCGTCTGCGGGCAGAGGGAGGCCGCCCGCAGGGGAGCGAGGGTCAGCATCAGCCCCCACCGGCCGCTCCTGCACTCCCTGGGCAAGAGCTGTGGCCCCCACCCCTCCTCCAAACTCCTTCCTGAACTTCTTCCACTTTGCCCTGTCTCCGCCCACCCCTCACCTCTCTCTCCTACGATCTCCTCTTGTCGTCCTGACCGCAGCCGCCTCTGCGGAACACGCTTGTGAGGGGTCCATCCCCCCGGCCTGGGGACCCGGGGGCCCGGGGTGCTCGGTCCGTTTCCCTCACTTAGAACCGGGACGCTGGTCTGAGCTCGGGATTTCTCGCTCTCTCCTCTTAGGAGGCCTCAGACTGCGGTTCTCGGTTGGGGTGGGGCCGCCCTGGGAGGACCCCCCTCCCCTCGGGCCTCACCCGACTCCCCTTTGGCCTGCCTCTTAGAAAGCTGGCGCAGGCCAGGCCTAACGGGAGAGAGAAAGCAGAAGCGATTAATTAGGCTCTGTACCAAAATTTGGCCTCACTATGACAGAGGCTTGGATCCCTCCCTTCTCTGCCCCCCCGAGAAGCCGGCGCCCCAGTGCCCGCCCCCCCCCCTCCCCGCTCTGAGACCCTCACCCTGCCGGTCCCCCATCCCCGGGGGTTCCGGAGCCCCAGCCTCCTCTCCTACCGCCCCACCTAACCCTCCATCGGATCCCCTCACGGCAGTGCCTGGAGCGAAGGTCTGGTCAGGGTCTCTGTGTCCTCCCCATCAGACCTCAACAGGTCGAGGACCCCCAGAGCCAGCCCTAACCGGGACTGGCCTTACCAAGCCGGGGCCCCGGGGCTACAGGCCGACACCACGTGATCTCCTGCCTGCCGGCGGCCATGGGTAGGACAGCCATAGACAGGTTAATTATGAGGAGATCGGAGAGGTCACCCGGGAGCCCCGGGAAAACCCTGCTCTATTTCTGTGCCCCTCACAGAGGCAATGATGACGCACACTAACACCAGTCCCGGGGCCCCAGAGGGACCCCCGAGATGCGGCTTTTCTTGTTTTAACACTAGGGAGGAGGGCCTCCACCAAGTCCCCCCCCAGGGCCCTGTTACAGATGCGACCATGCTGGGCACTGGGCCCAGACCTGCTCCAAGTCGAAGCCCACTTGGTTAAATGCTCTGGCCCTCCTGGAGCCTGTATTAAGTGTGGCAACACCGGACCCGGGCCAGGAGCCGCCCTATCCCAGGGCCTCCCCCTGCCTCGTGTCCCAGTGTGGACAGTGGGGTCGCTGGCAGATGGACTTCCCCAGGGAGGGGGACAGCCCCCTGCTCAAACCCCGTCGCTGTTGAACTTGACGGAATGAGGAGGCCCGGGTTCCATGCCCCCATCGACCTGAGGGTAACAGGAACCGTGTCCGGCAAGCGAGCGAGCTTGGTGACCACGGGGGCCGGTTTATCTGTGTTAAGTGAATCCTTCCGCAGTCTCTGTTGGTGTGGAAGCCTGAGAAGACCCCTCCCTCATACTGCCCCTCCGGGGATACAACTCCCCCGCAGGGCCTGCTCCACCGCGTGAGGGCCTCCGTCTCCCCCCAACCCGCGTGAGGGCCTCCGTCTCCACCCCCACCCGCGTGAGGGCCTCCGTCTCCACCCCCACCCGCGTGAGGGCCTCCGTCTCCACCCCCACCCGGGCTGCAGTGCCCACCTTTGTGCTTCCCGTCAAATTCCCTTCCCTCCTTGCTCATCCCGTGGTGTGGGGACAGTGATCAGCACCCACCCTACCCCACTCACATCTCTGCAAGACCCTGCAGACACTGCTGTACTGCTGTCCCCCACTGTCCCCAGCCCAGGAGGCCACCGAGGTCTAAACCCTTCAGACCGCCTCTCTGAGCGGACACGCTCACTCCCCGGAACACACCCACGCTCCCGGCACGACGTGTGGGACCTGTGGCGCCGTAATGCCGCGGCCCATCCGGGGCCCTCCCGGGGCGTCTCCAGAGGCGGCTCGGCTGACCTCCACGTCCTCACCTTGTGCCCTCGTGACACCAGACGCGCGCGCTTAGCAGGCAGCCCCTCTTCCTTCCCACGTCCCAAGACCGCCTCTCTCTCGGGACTCGTGGGCTGTTTCTGCATCTGATTTCAGACTTTGCTCTTATGGCTGAGCCGCTCCCTGAGGCTGCCAGAGGCAACCCAGACGGGCCCTTGCCAGAGACCCCCCCCCCAGACCCCGCCCCAACCCTAAAGGCGGCTCCTCTACAGCAGCCGCCCCGAGCACTCAGAGTCCGGCCTTTAGTGCCAAGAGACCACTGCGCCTGGGGCCTGGTTCTGCAAACAATCAGACGGGGCTGGTCAAGGCCAGAAGCTGGCCCTGTGTCCACCCTTACAACCTGGTCTCCCGCAGGTTTCAGGGCCTCCTCAGCCACGGGGCTTTCCCATCTGCAGCGCCGTTTCACGTCCAAGTTCTCCACTCCACCCTTCTCCAGCCCACGTTACCTTCATCGCTGCTCTCCTCTCAACACAGCGCCTCCTCCCCTCACCCTCTGATCCCCCCACCCCATTCCTGTCCTGAACCCAGCGCCTCAACACCCTCTCTGATCCCCCCAAACCCCACTCCTGTCCCGAACCCAGTGACTCCTCACCACCCTCCCCAATTCCCCTGACCCCATTCCTGTCCCAAACCCAGCACCTCCCCCTACCCTCTCCAATCCCATTCCTCCTCCCCCCCCTCTGATCCCCCAACCCCCACTCCTGTCCTGAACCCAGCGCCTCCTCCCCCACCCTCTGATCCCCCCAAACCCCATTCCTGTCCCGAACCCTGCGTCTCCTCCCACCCTCTCTGATCCCCCAAACCCCATTCCTGTCCCGACCCCAGCAACTCCCCCAACCCTCTCCGATTCCATTCCTCCTCCCCCCACCCTCTCTGATCCCCCCAAACCCCATTCCTGTCCTGAACCCAGCGTCCCCCTCTGATCCCCCCCGACCCCATTCCTGTCCCAAACCCTGCGTCTCCTCCCACCCTCTCCGATCCCCCCAAACCCCACTCCTGTCCCGAACCCATTCCTCCCCCACCCCCACCCCACTCCTGTCCCGACTTCCTTGTCTCTCCCTGCCCACATCTCACCACCTCACAGACACTTCTGCTCCCAAGCCCCGGGTTGGTTCACTGACGGCAGTGCTTCTAAACCCCCCCTTTTCCCGTGGATACGCAATAACTGGGGGGCACCGTGATGACACCCCCCCCTTCCCCGCGTAGGGTCACAGAGGCTCGGCCCCTCCCTCAGGGCACCACCTCCCAACAGGCTGAACTGTTAGCCTTGATTCCAGCCCTCTCCTTAGCCCAGGACAGTCAATACACAGATTCCCGCCATGCCTATAAAACCTTCCATCTCAGTGGCCAGGTACGGCAAGAAAGGGCTGAGCCGAGGGCCCTGTGATAACGGCAAGCTGCCGACAGGAGCCGCCATTACTGCCGAGGCCCCCCGGAAGGTGAACAGCGCCCGTCCGAAGCCGGCCCCAGGCTGCTGTGACGGTAACGGAGCCGGACGGCTCGTGGGGAGACCCCGCCGCTCTCTGACTTAGCGCCTGTGAATTCAGGCCTCGAGGTCTCCCAGCTCCACTGCAGGGGCATCTAGGAAGGACCCGTGGAGGTCTCTGGGTGGAAAACTTGGACTCCCCTCTGCTCTCCAGCTTACCTTCCTAAATAACCTCCGTGCTCTCCACCACGCAGACCCACGCTCTCTCCTCCACTCCTGAGTCACACCCCCGACTCCACCACAGGACAAACTCTGCCTACCATCTCAGACCTGCAGCACCTGCCGAACCCCTCACCCCAACTCTAGCATCAGCGCACCCCACCCCCCACGCCCCAGGCCCGCGATGGCTTCCGGGGCGGGTGGGGGGACCGCAGACTGACTTCACCCAGACCCACCAGCTGGGGGGACACGACACCTTCTGGGGATGGGGCACACCCTCTCGGGGCGGGTAGAAGCTTCCACTGTTTCCATACACTACTAAATGATACTATCCCAGGGGCCGGCGCTGTGGCGCAGCAGGTTAATGCCCTGGCCTGAAGCACCAGCATCCCATGTGGGCGCCGGTTCGAGTCCCGGCTGCTCCACTTCCTGTCCAGCTCTCTGCTGTGGCATGGGAAAGAAGTAGAAGATGGCCCAAGTCCTTGGGCCCCTGCACCCACGTGGGAGACCTGGAGGAGGCTCCTGGCTTCGGATCGGCGCAGCTCCAGCTGTCGCAGCCAATTGGGGAGTGAGCCATCGGATGGAAGACCTCACTCTCGCTCTCTATGTAACTCTGACTTTCAAGTAAAATAAATAAATCTTAAAAAAAAAAAAAAATCCCAAGGTTTCATTGCCGGCTTCTGTTCAGTCAGACCGTGGACCGGAGTTCTCCTCTCAATTACTCGGGTGCATCTGTGTCTCTCCGCGTCTCACGGCACTGTCACGTTCCCTGTCGTCCCCTCTTCAGGAAAAGGGGAACAGAGGCCTGGGATTTTACAACAGGCTCCGACTAAGCTCTGCGCAGGTCCACCGAGACTGGGGCAGACTCCTCCTTCAGCTCTGGTAGCAGTCACGTCTCGCCTCTGGGAGCCTCTCCCCTCCCCTACAGCGCCCTATAGCCATCCCCCTCCTCTCGTCTGGAATTCTCTCTGGAAGCCTCTCCCCTCCCCTACAGCGCCCTGCAGCCATCCCCCTCCTCTCCTCTCGCTGTCCCACACGGGCCTGTGCAGACTCCACCCTACCCGACCCACTCTGCCCCCACCCCGGCTACACTCCCACCTCTCAGCCTGGCGACTGGGTTTACCCACAGTGAAATGGGCCCTACCAGGGGATACTGACCACCCCCACCGCGGCCAGGCTCAGAGGGCAGCCCCGGGCGACACTGTACTGCAGTAGAACCAGTGGCCTCCCCCTCGTACGACCCCACAGGACCCCCCCTCCGGTGACGCGCTCACGAGGGGCGTCCACGAGGTGACTGCCGCGGGCAGCGTCCCCAGTACCTCCTCCTGTCCTCATAGTCCTAGACTCCTGTTTCCGCCCTGCAGAGTTCACCCACCCCAGAGGTCCTGCACGAACGCATGACCCCCATAGCTCAAGCCGTCTCATCTCCAGTATAGACGCACCCCCCCCCCCAGTCCTGGCTCCGGGTCTACACCCGCATCAGCAGGAAGTAGCCACTCAGTCAGGAGAGACAGCACGGGGACACAGCCGCGGCCGCTCTAGATCACCGCCCAGGAGGTGAGCATTGGAACAGTCCTGGCCCCACGGCCTCCCCAAAGCCCGGTTTCAGGAGTTCCCCTCTGCCTCTGCCCCTACCCTACCCCTCCTAAAATATAAAAAGGCCCAGCCGCTGGGCCAGGGGCCTCTGCCCCGTGTTCCATCATGTGCACGCGGGCAGCTGGCCACCCACCTCTGCCAATTCACTTTCTCTGAGTACACTCAGCCTGGCTGTACATTCGTGCGCAGGGGCGTGCGAGGGAGGGCAGAGCCCTCAGCTGACGCAGGCAGGACCTTGGAGGGCTCAGTTCAGCCGCACACCATGGGGGAGCGGCAGTGGCGGACATGGAGGCACAGCCTGGGGGGCTCCCCTGTGGCCCCCAGAACTGAGACCAGAGACTTCCCTCATCCCAACTGCGCAGTCCCCACACAGCGGTCCCAGTGACCTACCACGGCGACCTGAGCCGAGACAGGAGCTGAAGGGACCCGGAACCGTCGGAGTGGGGAGCCGAGACCACGCAGGGGACGGCATGGGGCGGGGCAGCCAGGGAGAGGGCACCCGGAGCGAGCCGGCCTGCAGCACGGCCGTCTCCCTCGAGGCTGACGAGCACGGCATCTTCTGCCTCGTGCCCACAATAATGTCTTGGCACAGAATTAAATTTTAAAAACAAAGTCTACATTTTCACTCCCAGTGTTCAGATTCAGCATAGGGGCTGGCAGTGTGGCCCACGGGCTGCACCAGTGCCCACAACGCCAGCATCCGTATCAGCACTGGATCCAGCTCCCTGCTAGTGCACCTGGGACAGCACTGGCCCAAGCGCCTGGGCGCCTGGCTTCAGCCTGGCCCTGCCAGGGGAGAACCAGTGGGTGAAAGATCTGTCTCTGCAACCCTGCCTTCCAAATAAATAAAATCTTCTTTAAAAATTTGATATATAGGGGCCAGCGCTGTGGTGCAGCAGGTTAAGCCTCTGCCTGCAGTGCCAGCATCCCGCGTGGGCACCAGTTCGAGTCCTGGCTGCTCCACTTCCAATCCAGCGCCCTGCTGTGGCCTGGAAAAGCAGTAGAAGATGACCCAGTGCTTGGGCCCCTGCACCCGCATAGGAGGCCTGGAAGAAGCTGCTGGCTCCCGGCTTCACATCTGCCCCAGCTCCAGTTGTTGTGGCCATTTGGGGAGTGATCCAGCAGATGGAAGACCTCTCTCTGTCTCTCAACTCTGCCTCTCAAATAAATTTTTTTTTTTGACAGGCAGAGTGGACAGTGAGAGAGAGACAGAGAGAAAGGTCTTCCTTTGCCGTTGGTTCACCCTCCAATGGCCGCCGCGGCCGGCACACCGCGCTGATCCGATGGCAGGAGCCAGATACCTATCCTGGTCTCCCATGGGGTGCAGGGCCCAAGCACTTGGGCCATCCTCCACTGCACTCCCTGGCCACAGCAGAGAGCTGGCCTGGAAGAGGAGCAACCGGGACAGAATCCGGCGCCCCGACCGGGACTAGAACCCCGTGTGCTGGCGCCGCAAGGCGGAGGATTAGCCTAGTGAGCCGCGGTGCCGGCCTCAAATAAATCTTTAACAAAGAGAAAATTTGGTATCTCTTTTCCCGGGCATTTCCGATTGGCCACGTTTTCTGTTACCCCGTGGCCGGTGCCCCTGTGCAGGTGCCACCGGTGGCTCACGACCTGGCCAGTGAGTGGCTAAGGTCTCGGAGGTCTGGGAACTTCCGCTATGAAGACGGTGATGGTGAAGACTGGGCGGGAGGCAGGCCGGGGCACAGCACTCGGGACCCTGGTGAGACGCCCACATCCTGTATCCTGTTCAAGTCCCAGCTTCCTGCTAGTGCGCACCCGGGCGGCCCAGTGACGGCTCCGACACGGGAGACCTGCATGGAGTCCCGGCGCCCGGCGTCCCGGCGCCCGGCGCAGCCCTGACTGCAGGAGGCATCTGGGGCGTGAACCAGGTCTGCCTCTCTCTGTCCTTCTCTTAAATAAAACCTAAGTAAAACTGGACAAGACAATGGTCGAAGCCCCCACGCCCGGTGCCCGCGGAGGGGACCCTGGTGGGAAAGAGCCCTCCACGGTGTCACCACATTAAGGCGAGGTCGGCAGGTGGCCCGTGAGGGGGTGGGGGCCCACAGTGGGGAGGAGAGTGACCCAAAAGCGCCACGGACGGAGCCTATGCGAGAGCCCTCGGGAGACCTGGCCCTGCCCACACCTCCAGAGCCTCAGCTCAGCCCCAGTCCCGCGGCCCGAGCGCATGGCTGACCATGGCCTCAGGGCTCTCCCTGCGTGTGCACCTCGCACACACTCCCGCCCCCAGCCGTGGTTCCTCCCTCACCTTCCCAGGACCCAGGAGTGTGAGATGGGAGTGGCGCTCGGGGGTGGGGTGCTGGGGGTCTGAGGAACCTGGATCCCCAGGGCAGGCTGGGCTGAGCCCAAGGGCCGCACCCGAGAGAAACCAGGCCCCCAAAGGCACAAACCTGGCAACCGGGCACAGCCAAGCAAGGTGCCAGGTGGTCCCGTCAGCCCCAGCGTGGCGAGCACGGTGACACCGTGGGGAGGGACTGGCTGCCAACGGTGCCCGAGGCAATGGCCCTGAGGAACCGCACCCCGGAGAGGAAGGGGCTGGCCGCCCACGTCCCACCTCAGTCAATACAGCTTTGCGACAGACACCTGACAAGACAAGGAGCAGGGGGACCCCAGTGACGCATCCCAGCGCTCCCCCATTCTGGAGGTCCCGCCCATCCCTGCCCCACACACCAGCCTGGCAGAGGCCAAAACCCTGGCCACAGACTCCTCCCTAAGGAATTCTTCAAGCAAGATGTCCAACCCACAACCAAAACCGAACAAGGCGTACACTGAAGCAGGGCAGGGCAGACGAGACAGCATCGACAGAAAGAACCATCACAGCCACCCTGGCTCGCAGGCTGTCTCTCTGCCAGGCGCACAGACAGAAACACAGAACCCAAAAAGTCCCCGGACCAGCAAGCTGAGCCTCCGTGCTGGCTCGGCAAGTGAAGCCGCCGGCAGCAGCCCGGGCCCCAGTGTGAGTCCCGGTGGCTCCACCTCCCATCCAGCTCCCGGCTAACGCACCTTGGAAGGCAGCAAAGGACGGCCCAAGTGCTCCGGCCCCTGCACCCACGTGGGAGACCCGGACAGGGCTCCTGGCTCCTGGCTGCTGCCTGGCACAGCCCCAGCCGTTGCAGCTTTTGGGGATTGAACCAGCAGACAGAAGATCGATCGATCAATCTCAATCTCTCTCTTTCTCCCTCTGCCTTTCAAATAAGTTTATGTTTAAAAAAAAAATTACTCATTAAAAAGCAGCAGCTTAGACAAGGCTAGAGATAGCGTTAGTAAACTGGAAGATGACAACGAACCGAGACTCAAGACAACAAGCAGAGGGAGACGCGGGGGGACTGCACCACAGGGTCAGCCCATGCATAGGGACAGCAGCCAGACGTCCCCAGAGCCAGTGTCCCCCCAGCCTCTCACCCACACCCAGCGCCAGTCCAGCAGGGACCTCCGGGGAACCGCAGCCCGAGGCCCCTGTGCACCTGAGTGCTCCGGTCCCTGCCTGCCCCTGGACCCAGGCTCACTCCCTGACCCCCAGCCCCCGACAGCGACCTGGGGTCGCAACACCGAGCCAGGCCCTGCCTCCGGCCTCACCTGTGTGCAGCTGGAGGCTCTCAGAGTCCCGCGCCGGGCGTGAGCTGCAGTGGATGGATGCGGCCGCCACCGAGGGCAGGCACTTGACCTGCAGGCCCAGGAAGAAGGCCTCCGTGCAGCTGCGCAGGGTGTCCAGGAGGGGGCCTCCCACCGGCCCCTCGATCAGATCTGCGGGCAGAGGCGGGTGGGGGACACGTCAGGACAGGCATAGGGCATGGTGTGCGGACGCCAGGGCGACAGCGCAGCCGGCAGGGCCAGGAGACCCGAGACCAAGTGGGTGCAGACTCCCCAAGCCCCTGGCCTCAACCTCACCCCAGAGCAGCTGAAAACGCAGGCCCCAGACCGGCTGAGACCTGCCCGTGTCTGCACTGGTGCCTACGTGTTTCCAGGTCAGAGGGAGGAGGCCAGCAGGCAAGGGCCAGCGGGAAGCCGAGCCGGAGTTACAGGCGGAACTGCAGGGTGGCCGGGGGTGGCCGGGGGTGTCCAGGGGTGGCCGAGACCAGGACAGAGGACTCCTCGTGTGGGACTCCGGCCACCAGGGGCCAGCATGGGCCAGTGTGTGTGGGCTCAAGGCTGAGACGATGGGGACTGGGGGGCTCCCCAGGGCTCAGACGGGAGCCCCCTGCCGCCCTTCCCCCCTCTCCAAAGCTGAGTGCTGCACGTGGCCAGGGTGCCACCCTCCCCCGCATCAGCCTGGGCCGCTGGCTCAGCCACCCTGGGGCCCCACAGTGCCCAGCCGGTCTCTGAGCCCAGCAAAAGCAAACGGGCTGCGGATCAAGGGACCCCTGAGCCTCGGTTTTCTTGCCCGTGTGATGGGCTGATCCCAACCCCAGCGCCCCCTGGAGGCGGCGACCCTGGGCACAGCCCAGCACCTGGACAGCGGCAGCGGGGCGTCCCTGCCTCTCCCCGCACCGGCCCGCGGCCGCCTCACCTATGGGCTGCAGGTAGATGTGCTTGCGAGCCGGGCTGGGCCGGCGGCGGCCCAGCGAGGCGTGGAACGCGGCGAAGTCCTCGGGGGCCTCGGGGCGGCTCAGCAGCCAGTCGAAGGCCGAGTGGACGAGCAGCGAGCAGAAGAGCGACCTCCGCGGGTTGTAGGCCTCGGACAGGAAGAGCCGCTCGGCCGGCGAGAAGCTGGCGGCGTACAGCTGCCGCAGCGCCGCGTCCCCGGACAGCAGCGCGTCCTTCAGCGCCCGCGGGCCGAAGCTGAACTCCTGGGCCGGCCGGCACTGCAGCATGGCGGGCACGCAGGGCCTGGCCTCTCCGGGGCGCTCCTGCCGCTGCCCATGAGCGGCTCGGGGCCACGGCCACGGGCTCTCCCGGAACCTCCTGCCAGCCGCTGTGCCGGGTACCCTGTTGGGACAGCGGGCACGGCTGTCACCGTGGCGGGGGACGGGCGGCACCCTCGGGGACCCCCGGCCTGGGGCAGCCACCACCACCAGCCTCGCCCACCCCCAGCCGGAGGCGCTGGACCCTTAGACCTGAGCCCAGCACAGGGCGTGCCGCCCCCTTGGCCGGGATGGGGGTCCCGGGAGCCGTGCGTGGCTCTGAGCTCTGCTGGGACCCTCACAGGGCCCCCGCTGTGCCATGCACCCACACAAAGACAGGGGGACTTGAGACCCCACACCCCCTTAACACTGAGCCCTGCAAACCCAGAAGCAGTGACAGCAGGAAACCATCACCCTCCCCCCGCCTCTGGGACAGCAAAGCAGCCCACGGCCCCCACTGCAACGCCGCCTGCTTATCCCATCTGTGGCACCATCCCATCACCAGGCAGCAGTGACGCCGGAGCCCACCCACCCTGCTGCACAGAGGACCCCGCGGGGGTGTGTGCGAGGAGCAGTGAGGACGCAGCCGGGTCAGCAGGAGCAGCCACGACACAGGAGCCCCCAGGACTCACTCGGTGGGGGAGGGGGCCCCAAAACACTCCTACGGAACGTGCGTCAGGAAAAGCCACGCGTGGGGGCCTGTGCTGTGGCACCTGCTGTGGTACAGCATGTAAAACCACCGCCTGCTACACCGGCATACATCCCCTATGGGCACCGGTTCGAGCCCCGGCTGCTCCACTTCCGATCCAGCTCTCTGATACGGCCTGCAGAAGCAGTGGAAGACGGCCCAGTGCTTGGGGCCCTGCGCCCACGTGGGAGACCCTGGATGGAGCTCCTGGCTCCTGGCCCAGCTCCAGCCATTGCAGCTGGTTAGGGAATGAACCAGCAGATGGGAGAGCTCTGTCTTTCTCTGCAACTCTTTCAAATAAATAAGTCTTTAATTAACAAAAAATAAAAGTGACGTGTGGATTCAAAAACGTGTCTGCACCAAAACATTTAATCCATCTTTCCACAAGTGCTCGAGGGCCCCGCGCATGGGCAGTAGGTTCCGTGGAACTGGACAGGAGTTGCTGTCTGCTGGTTCTTCCCCCACCACACTTAACATCCCCAAGCGGAGTGCCTGTTCCCGCCCTGGGGGTCACACATCCAACCCAGCTCCCTGCGCACGGGCACCCTGGGAGGCAGCGAGGACGCTGGGCCCCTGCCCCCACGTGGGAGACCCGGATTGAGTTCCTGGCTCCTGGGTCCAGCCTGGTCCAGCCCCGGGAGTGAACCAGAGGATGGGAGAGTGTGCATGATTGCCCTCTCTCCCTCTCCCTTTCAACAAACAAACAAAAAATTTGTTAAAGATTTATTTATTGCCGGCACCGCGGCTCACTAGGCTAATCCTCCGCCTTGCGGCGCTGGCACCCCGGGTTCTAGTCCCGGTTGGGGCGCTGGATTCTGTCCCGGTTGCCCCTCTTCCAGGCCAGCTCTCTGCTGTGGCCAGGGAGTGCAGTGGAGGATGGCCCAAGTGCTTGGGCCCTGCACCCCATGGGAGACCAGAAGTACCTGGGTCCTGCCATCGGATCAGCGTGGTGCGCCAGCCGCAGCGCGCCAGCCGCAGCAGCCATTGGAGGGTGAACCAACTGCAAAGGAAGACCTTTCTCTCTGTCTCTCTCTCACTGTCCACTCTGCCTGTCAAAAAAAATAAATAAAAATAAATTTTAAAAAAAGATTTATTTATTTATCATTTGAAAAGCAGAGACGCGGAGAGACAGAGAGATCTTCCATCCGCTGGTTCACTCCTCAAACGGCTGCAACAGGCAGAGCTGGGCCAGCCCAAAGCCAGGAGCTTCCAGGTCTCCCACATGGATGCAGGGGCCCAAGCACTTGGGCCATCTTCTGCTGCTTTCCCAGGCCACAGCAGAGAGCTGGATAGGAAGTGGAGCAGCCGGGGTTTGAACCAGCGCCCATACGGGATGGCAGCACTGCAGGCGGTGGCTTAAGCCACTGCACCACAGCGCAGGCCCCAAGATAAACATTTAACAAAGGAATAAAAAGTTACTGAGCGTGTGACCTTTAGCCGCACTGTGCCTCAATTCCCCCCAACCCCCACCTCCACCCCGGCTAGCTGAGACCGGAGCTTCCTGCCCAGGAAGGAGAGGTGAGGCCTCCCCGTTCCCACGGCCCCTGCCATGGCCCCCGCCACCTCCACTCTGCAGCTCTGGGCCATCAGAACTATGGTGGTCCCCACGGGGGACCGGGTCACAGCGGCAGGAACGGGGCAGGCACCCTGACCAGCACCCAGTGGGCCCCCAAGCACTCTGCACCCAGCCCCTTGTCCAGCCCAGACGTGGAGGCCAGGACTCTCGGCTTGAGCCCAGGAGGCTCAGCAAGGGAAGCCACCGCCCAGGGCTGCTCAGCTCCCCAGGACCCGGGGTCCCCACGGCGCCCCACACCCCGCCCCTCCCCCTCTCCCATCCACATGGGGTCTTTCCCACCAGCACCCAGACCAGGCCGGGGGTTCACGGCCAGCCAATCTCTCCGCCCCAGGCTGGGACTCGGGAAACGAGAAACACGGTTTAAACCACAAGTCCGTGGACCCCGCCACGTGTGTCCCACGTACACTTGGACCTCAGCCGCAAAGCCCAGGCTTGTCCTAGCTGTTCAGAGGGCCACGTCATGCGGCAACAGGAAAGGCCACAGCGGGCAAACTTTTGGGGTCAGAGGGTGCACGAGGGGGCACCACTGAGAACAGAACCAGGCCCTGCACCCCAGTTCCCTGAGTTTTGGTCTCAGGACCCCGAAGCCAGGAGTGAGGTCCTGAGAGGGTGCCTGTGGGCACTGAGCTGGACACAAACAGCACACGACATCCCCGGGAGGGGCTGGCACCAGGTGGGGAACGGCAGTGTCTCCCGGAGCCGCATCTGGCCGTCTGCAGAGCCCGAGCACCCAGCACTGAGCGTCCTCCCCAGAAACCGAGCCGGAGGAACGGCGCCGACACCTGCCTGGGGCCAAGCTCGGCCGTGGCCCAGCTGAGGAACCCTGGGCTCAGAGACGGCCAGGGCAGCAGTGCCAGCTCAGAACCAGCCCGGGAATTAGGGGTGGGATCAAGATGGCGGAGCAGAGAGGGCGCATCCTGCTCTGGTCTAGGAGAGAGATGCAGGCTCAGGGCAGAGTTAGGGAGAAGACGGCAAATGAGAGGACACGGTGGACGCCCACAGCTCAGGAGCCCAGCCAGGAGCCTCAGCTTTGCAATGTGAGGTCAGACCAGACCGCAGCCACTGGCGAGAAAGCTGCAGGAAGAGCCTACAGGGAACCCGGCTTGGAGCCCCGTGGGGGAGAGTGTACCCGCCAAACCAGAGGGGAAAAGCAAAGATGGGGCACATTTCTCCCTCCCCAGTCACTCTACAACAGTGTCCGGTAACAAACTGATAGAGAGCAGGCACCATTTTGCACAGACATAACAGCTGCACCAGCCCATGTCCATGCCCAGCTACCAGCTTAGTGGAGACTCCTGAGTCTGGTGGGGAGAGCAGGGGCCGGGTGCTGCGACTGTGGGAGGCTTGCGTGCCGGATGCTGGTGACTGGGGGAGGCTGAGTGCTGGGTGCTGGTGACTGTGGGAGGCGCGTGTGCTGCGTTCTGTGACTGGGGGAGGCTCGTGTGCCAGGTGCTCCTGACTGGGGGAGGCTTGGGTGCTGGGTGCTGTGACTGGGGGAGGCTTGGGTGCTGGGTGCTGTGACTGGGGGAGGCTTGTGTGCTGGGTGCTGTGACTGGGGGAGGCTGAGTGCTGGGTGCTCCTGACTGGGGGAGGCTCGGGTGCTGGGTGCTGGTGACTGGGGGAGGCTTGGGTGCCAGGTGCTGTGACTGGAGGAGGCTGAGTGCTGGGTGCTGGTGATGGGGAGGCTCGGGTGCGGGGACTGTGAACACACTGAGGCTGAGGGGGAGGTCTCGGGTGTGGGTGGGACACTGGGCAGTCACTGTGGGAGGCTCCACACGCTCAGGGCTCCCTGGTCACCTGGTGAGCGACACTGTTGGGGAATCTGAGCTCACACTGAGGACTGCACAGATTCTTTGTGGGCTCCTTGGGGCAGAGTGGACGAATATCGTACCCACTGGGGCTGACGCCCAGGAATGGTCTCCACTGAGGAGAGGAGCTCAGCTGAGTCTACACCAACAGACAAGAACAAACCTCCCCTCTGATTAAAAAAAAAATAATAATAAGAGGGTTGGTGCTGTGGTGAAGCAGGTTAATGCCCTGGCCTGAAACGCCAGCATCCCATATGGGCGCCGGTTCGAGAGCCAGCTGCTCCACTTCCCATCCAGCTCTCTGCTGTGGCCTGGGAAAGCAGTGGAAGATGGCCCAAGTCCTTGGACCCCTGCACCCACGTGGGAGACTTGGAGGAGGCTCCTGGCTCCTGGCTTTGGATCAGCACAGCTCCGTCCGTTGTGGCCAACTAGGGAGTGAACCAGCAGATGGAAGACTTTCTCTCTCTTTCTCTCTCTCTCTCTCTCTCTGCCTCTCTTCTCTCTGTGTAACTCTTTCAATTAAATAAATAAATCTTAAAAGAAAAGAGAGAGAGACAGATCATGCCAAACCTGTGTGTGTCATCTCAGACATGCCCTTCACACCTGAGAACTGAACAGAGCTCTCTGGCCACACCCCCCACGTGCCTCTCAATATTCACTAAGAACAGACACTCCACTAATCTATAGAGGCATAGCATAAAGATACAAGCTGCACAGCAAAAATACAAAGAAGAAACCAACAAGTATATCCACAAATGCCAAATAACAAGTGTGCCAATTCAAGAAAGAATAAAGATGACACCCCCAAAAGAACATAACACCTCAACACTAGATTGTGAAGATGAGGAGATGGAAGAAAGGCCAGAAATGGAATTCAAAACACTGATTATAAGATTACACAGAAGTCATCAGAAGGAAATACATGACCTAATTAAATCCATACAGGACCTGAAGAAAATGCCTCCCATGAAATTGAGATCTTGAAGGAAAAGCAAAATGAAACCGTGGAAATGAAGAATTCAGTAGAACAATACAAATGCATGGAGAGCCCTGACAACAGAAGCGGTGAAGCAGAGGAAAGGATATCCAACTTAGACGACAAAGCAGGGGCTGGTGCTGTGGCGCAGCGGGTAAGCCTCTGCCTGCAGTGCCGGCATCCCACATGGGCTCTGGTTTGAGACCCGGCTGCTCCACTTCTGATCCAGCTCTCTGCTGTGGCCTGGGAAAGCAGTGGAGGATGGCCCAAGTCCTTGGGCCCCTGCGCCCATGTGGGAGACCCGGAAGAAGCTCCTGGCTCCGGATCAGCACAGTTGTAATCATTGCAGCCATTTGAACCAATGGATCCAAGACCCCTGTCCATGTTTGTCTGTCTGTCTGTCTGTAACACTGTCTTTCAAATAAAAAAGGAAGGAAAGAAGGAAGGGAGGGAGGGAGAGGGAGGGGGAAGGGGAGGGGAGGGGAGGGAGGGAGGGAGGGAGGGAGGAAGGATGGATTACAGAAAACTTCCCTGATCTGGAGAAAAAGGGGCATCCAAGTACAGGGAGCACATAGAACTCCTAACAGACACGACCAGAAAAGACCTTCACCATGACACATGGTAGTCAAATTCTCCACAGTAACACAGGAAGAAAATATTCTAAACTGTGCACAAGAGAAACACCAGATTACTTTCAGAGGCTCTCCAAATAGACTCACAGCGGACTTCTCATCAGAAACCCTACAGAGAAGAAGAGCATGTTGAAATATAGTCCAAGACTTAAAAGAACTGTCAACCCAGAACACTGTACCCTGCACAGCTCTCATTTATGAGTGAAGGTGAAATAAAGACCTTCCATGACAAACAGAAACTGAACGGCTTTGTCAGCACCTGTCCCGCCCTGCAGAAGATCATAGGATGTGCTGCACACACAAACAGAAACATGGTCATCCCTATGGAAGAAGGTGAAGGAAGGAGATCCCCCAATAGAAGAACAGAGGAAATTCAAAGTAAAAAGTACGAATATTTATGAGAAGATGTCAGGGCAAATTCATTATTTATCAATAGTCACCTTAAATGTAAATTGCTTCAGTTAAAAGACACAGACTGGCTGAACGGATCAAAACACAAAACCCATCTATTTGCTGCCTACAATAAACACATTTCACCAACAACAATACACACAGACTGAAAGTGAAAGGATGGAAAAAGATATTCCATGCTAACAGAAACCAAAAAACTGCTGGTGTAGCCATCCTAAGATCAGACAAGATAGATTTTTAACACAAAAACAGTTAAAAGAGACAGAGAAGGCACTACATAATGATTAAGGGATCAATTCAACAGGAAGGTGTAACTATTATAAATGTATATGCACCTAATTACCGGGCACCGGTTTATTTAAAAGGTATGTTAAGGGACTTAAAGGGAGACTTGGACTCCAATACAATAGTACTGGGGGACTTCAATACTCCACTCTCAGAAATAGACAGATCATCCGGACAGAAGATCAACAAGGAAACAGCAGATTTTATCGACACTATAGCCCAAATGGATCTAACAGATATCTACAGAACTTTTCACCCTACACTTAAAGAATACACATTCTTCTCAGCAGTGCACGGAACCTTCTCTAGGGTTGACCACATACTAGGCCATAAAGCAAGTCTCAGCAAATTCAAAAGACTCGAAGTCATACCACACATCTTCTCAGACCACAGTGGAATGAAGTTGGAAACTAGCAACTCAGGAATCCCTAGAGAGCATGCAAACACATGGAGACTGAACAACATGCTCCTGAATGAACACTGGGTCACAGAAGAAATCAGAGGAGAAATCAAAACTTTCTGGAAGTAAATGAAGATAATAGCACAACATATCAAAACCTATGGGATGGCCGGCGCCGTGGCTCACTAGGCTAATCCTCCACCTGCGGTGCCAGCATCCCATATGGGCGCCGGATTCTGTCCCAGTTGCCCCTCTTCCAGGCCAGCTCTCTGCTGTGGCCCGGGAGTGCAGTGGAGGATGGCCCAAGTGCTTGGGCCCTGCACCCCATGGGAGACCAGGATGAAGCACCTGGCTCCTGGCTTCAGATCGGCGCAGCGCCAGCTGTAGTGGCCATTTGGGGTGTGAACCAACGGAAGGAAGACCTTTCTCTCTGTCTCTCGCCCACTGTCTAACTCTGCCTGTCCAAAAAAAAAAAAACTGGGATACAGCAAAAGCAGTGTTAAGAGGCAAGTTTATATCAATAGGCGCTTACATCAAGACATTGGAAAGGCACCAAATAGATGAGCTATCAATGCATCTCAAGGATCTAGAAAGACAACAAACTAAACCCAAAACTAGGGGCTGGCGCCGTGGCTCACTTGGTTAATCCTCTGCCTGCGGCACCGGAATCCCACATGGGCACTGGGTTCTAGTCCCGGCTGCTCCTCTTTCAGTCCAGCTCTCTGCTATGGCCTGGGAAAGCAGTAGAAGATGGCTCAAGTGCTGGGGCCCTGAACCCACATGGGAGACCCAGAGGAGGATCCTGGCTCCTGGCTTCGGAGCAGCACAGCTCTAGCCGTTGTGGCCAACTGGGGAGTGAAATATTGGATGGAAGATCTCTCTCTCTCTGCCTCTCTCTGCACACCTCTCTCTCCCTCTCTCCCTCCCCCCCTCCTTTCCTCCCTCCCTCCCTCTCCCTCTCCCTCTCTCCTCTCTGTGTAACTTTGACTTTCAAATTAAATAAATAAATCTTTAAAAAAAAATAAGAGTCAGAATAAGAGAGGGAGGAGATGTACAGTTCGGCCTCTCTCTTCATGTAACTCTGACTTTACTTAACACAGAATTAGTCATAGGTGTATAAATTCAATTAAAAATAGATCCCTGGGGCTGGTGCTGTGGCCTGCAGTGCCAGCATCCTATATGGGCGTTGGTTCAAGTCCCAGTTGATTTACTTCCAATCACTTTCCAATCCAGCTCTCTGCTATGGCCTGGGAAATCAGTGGAGGATGGCCCAAGTCCTTGGGCCCCTGCACCTGCGTGGGAGACCTGGAAGAAGCTCCTGGCTCCTGGCTTCAGATTGGCACAGCTCCAGCTGTTTTTGCAGCCAATTGGGGAGTGAACCACTGGATGGACGTGCTCTCTCTCTCGCTCTCTCTCTCTCTCTGCCTCTCCTTCTCTGTGTAATTCTGACTTCCAAATAAATATCTTTAAAAAAAAAGAGATCCCAGTAAAATATAAGAGAATAAGAGAGGTAGGAGATGTACAGTACGGCACACACTCACTCAGACTTACCCCAAGGGTAAAGCTAAAAACTTGCCTTGGGACTCCAAATCCTATTAAGCTGGTGGTACTAATGTCATCTTAAAGTGATTATATTAAGTGCATAACTGATCATATAGATAGGAATAAGTGTCAAAGGGACCACATAAATAATACCAAATGTCTGCTAATAATAATAGAGAGAATTAAACAGGAGAGAATGATCCAACATGTGAAGCAGGCCACACAGCACACTCATAAAACGACAAACACCCTAAACAGCACTCTGGCCTCAGAATCAGCCCTTAAGGCATTTGAATCTGGCTAAAAAGCCCATGAGAACATTTCAGTCATGGAAAGCCAAGACATTGTGGCAAAAAATGGCCTACATGAAAGATCTCTGTGACTGAAATCCCACTGGAAAGAAGGGGCCATCAAAGAAGGAGGAGCCTTTCTCTGAACGGAGGAGAGAACTTCCACTTTGATTCTGGCCCTGTCTAAATAATGATGGAGTTTGTGGACTCAAAAGGCTTCCATATCCTTGGCAGCTCATGACAAGAGCCTCGGGTGATTACTGACGTCATAAATAAGAGTGTCAATTGTTGAGTCCAGCGCTGTGGCACAGTGGGTTAATGCCCTGGCCTGAAGCACTGGCATCCCATATGGCGCCGGTTCTAATACCGGCTGCTCCACTTCCGATCCAGCTCTCTGCCGTGGCCTGGGACAGCAGTAGAGGATGGCCCAAGTCCTTGGGCCCCTGCACCCACAAGGGAGACCCAGAAGAAGCTCTTGGCTCCTGGCTCCTGGCTTCAGATCAGTGCAACTCTGGCTGTTGCAGCCAATTGGGAGGGAACCATCGGATGGAAGACCTCTCTCTCTCTCTCTCTCTCCCTCCCTCCCTCCCTCCCTTCCTCTCCTCTCTCCATGTAACTCTGACTTTCAAATAAATAAATAAATCTTTTTTTTAAAAAAAAGAGTGTTAATTGTTAAATCAACAACAGGAGTCACTGTGCACCTGCTCCCCATGTAGGATCTCTGTCCTAAATTTGTTGTACTATGAGAATTAACAGTAAAACCAGTCTTCAAAAAGTACTTTATACTTTGTGTGTCTGTGGGGGTGCAAACTGTGGAAATCTTTACTTATTATAGAGTTGGTCTTCTGTATATAAAGTTAATTAAAAATAAATCTTCATGAAGAATGGGATGGGAGTGGGGGTGGGAGGGTGGGTAGGGGAGGAAGAAGTGCTATATTCCTAAAGTTATACCTATGAAATTTGTATTCTTTAAATAAAAGCTTCTTTTTAAAAAGTTAATTAAGTTTCTAAAAATAAAAATGAAATTAACTTGAAGATGCAGTGACCTTGAACAGCCCTTGTTTCGACTGCTGAGGAAAAGGGTTTTTTCCCATACAAGTTGTTGAACTCTTTACTTAGTATAAAGTTGGTCTTCAGTGTATAAAGTTAATCAAAAATGGATCTTACATATAGATAGGATTAAGTGCCAAAGGGATCACATAAATAAGACCAAGTGTTTGGTAATAACAAGAGATAGAATTAAAAAGGAGAGAAGAATTCAACATGGGAAGTGGGATACACAGCAGACTCATAGAATGGCAAATGTCCTAAACAGCACTCTGGCCTCAGAATCAGCCCTTAAGGCATTTGAATCTGGCTAAAAAGCCCATGAGAACATTTCAGTCATGGAAAGCCAAGACATTGTGGCAAAAAATGGCCTACATGAAAGATCTCTGTGACTGAAATCCCACTGGAAAGAAGGGGCCATCAAAGAAGGAGGAGCCTTTCTCTGAACGGAGGAGAGAACTTCCACTTTGATTCTGGCCCTGTCTAAATAATGATGGAGTTTGTGGACTCAAAAGGCTTCCATATCCTTGGCAGCTCATGACAAGAGCCTCGGGTGATTACTGACGTCATAAATAAGAGTGTCAATTGTTGAGTCCAGCGCTGTGGCACAGTGGGTTAATGCCCTGGCCTGAAGCACTGGCATCCCATATGGCGCCGGTTCTAATACCGGCTGCTCCACTTCCGATCCAGCTCTCTGCCGTGGCCTGGGACAGCAGTAGAGGATGGCCCAAGTCCTTGGGCCCCTGCACCCACAAGGGAGACCCAGAAGAAGCTCTTGGCTCCTGGCTCCTGGCTTCAGATCAGTGCAACTCTGGCTGTTGCAGCCAATTGGGAGGGAACCATCGGATGGAAGACCTCTCTCTCTCTCTCTCTCTCCCTCCCTCCCTCCCTCCCTTCCTCTCCTCTCTCCATGTAACTCTGACTTTCAAATAAATAAATAAATCTTTTTTTTAAAAAAAAGAGTGTTAATTGTTAAATCAACAACAGGAGTCACTGTGCACCTGCTCCCCATGTAGGATCTCTGTCCTAAATTTGTTGTACTATGAGAATTAACAGTAAAACCAGTCTTCAAAAAGTACTTTATACTTTGTGTGTCTGTGGGGGTGCAAACTGTGGAAATCTTTACTTATTATAGAGTTGGTCTTCTGTATATAAAGTTAATTAAAAATAAATCTTCATGAAGAATGGGATGGGAGTGGGGGTGGGAGGGTGGGTAGGGGAGGAAGAAGTGCTATATTCCTAAAGTTATACCTATGAAATTTGTATTCTTTAAATAAAAGCTTCTTTTTAAAAAGTTAATTAAGTTTCTAAAAATAAAAATGAAATTAACTTGAAGATGCAGTGACCTTGAACAGCCCTTGTTTCGACTGCTGAGGAAAAGGGTTTTTTCCCATACAAGTTGTTGAACTCTTTACTTAGTATAAAGTTGGTCTTCAGTGTATAAAGTTAATCAAAAATGGATCTTACATATAGATAGGATTAAGTGCCAAAGGGATCACATAAATAAGACCAAGTGTTTGGTAATAACAAGAGATAGAATTAAAAAGGAGAGAAGAATTCAACATGGGAAGTGGGATACACAGCAGACTCATAGAATGGCAAATGTCCTAAACAGCACTCTGGCCTCAGAATCAGCCCTTAAGGCATTTGAATCTGGCTAAAAAGCCCATGAGAACATTTCAGTCATGGAAAGCCAAGACATTGTGGCAAAAAATGGCCTACATGAAAGATCTCTGTGACTGAAATCCCACTGGAAAGAAGGGGCCATCAAAGAAGGAGGTGCCTTTCTCTGAACGGAGGAGAGAACTTCCACTTTGATTCTGGCCCTGTCTAAATAATGATGGAGTTTGTGGACTCAAAAGGCTTCCATAACTTTGGCAGCTCATGACAAGAGCCTCGGGTAATTACTGATGTCATAAATAAGTGTGTCAACTGGGGCCGGCACTGTGGCGTAGCAGGTTAATGCCCTGGCCTGAAGCGCCGGCATCCCATATGGGTGCCGGTTCCAATCCCGGCTGCTCCTCTTCCAATCAAGCTCTCTGCTATGGCCTGGGAAAGCAGTAGAAGATGGCCCAAGTGCTTGGGCCCCTGCACCCACATGGGAGACATGGAAGAAGCTCCTGGCTCCTGGCTTCGGCTGTTGTGGCCATCTGGGGAGTGAACCATTGGATTGATGGAAGACCTCTCTATGTCTCTACCTCTCTCTGTAACTCTTTCAAATGAATAAAATAGATCTTTAAAAAAAAAAAACGATTTTTTTTTTGACAGGCAGAGTTAGAGAGAGACAGAGACACACACACACACAGAGAGAGAGAGAGAGAGAGAGAGAAAGAAAGAAAGAAAGAAAGAAAGAAAGAAAGAAAGAAAGAAAGAAAGGTCTTCCTTCCGTTGCTTCAATCCCCAAATGGCTGCTACAGCCGGCACGCTGCACCGATCCGAAGCCAGGAGCCAGGAGCTTCCTCCTGGTCTCCCATGGGGTGCAGGGCCCAAGGACTTGGGCCATCCTCCACTGCACTCCCGGGCTACAGCAGGGAGCTGGCCTGGAAGAGGGGCAACCGGGACAGAATCCGGCGCCCCGACTGGGACTAGAACCCAGTGTGCCGGCGCCGCTAGGTGGAGGATTAGCCTAGTGAGCCACGGCGTCAGCCAAAACCGAATCTTAAAAAAAAAGAAAATGGATCTTAGTGGAGAATGGGACTGGGAATGGGAGAGGGGGTGGGGGTGGGAGGCAGTACGGTGGGAAGAATCACTATATCCCTAAAGTTGTACTTAGGAAATACATAAAGTTTGTATTCCTTAAACAAAAGGTTTCTTTGGGGACTGGGACTGATTTTTTTTTTTTTTTTTTTTAAGAACCAGCTCAGACCAGAGGGCTACAGGACGGGAGAGCGAGGTCCCGCACGGTTGGAGGGGGTCTGACGGCCCCCGCCCCTCTGCAGTTCAGGAAGCCACGTCTGTCCCCGCCCTCAGCCACTGCCAGAGTCCTTCAGTCACAGGGACCTGTGCGTGCCCAAGACCACACCTCTGCCGGGCCAGGCGCTAGCGTGGGCGCCTCCTGGCCACCTGCCTCCCAGGTGAGCACCGGGGTCCTCCGTGGCGCCCTGACATCGGCCTGCACCACTGACGCCCACGGGACACCGGGAAAGCTGGGTCCTCCCTCGGCTCCGCCCGGGGCGGGGAGGGTCCGAGCTCCCAGCGAGGGCAGCCCGGCCAGCCAGGTGACCGAGGCCGGCTGCCCGAGCCCGGCGGCCCCCGGCCCGAGAGCCCGACCCGGATCGCTCCGACTGCGAACGCGCCTCCCCAGCGGGCCCCGCAGCCGCACCGACTCGGCCCAGCCCGGCGGCTCCGCAGGCGGGGAAGTCGAGGCTCAGACCCGAGGCGCGCGGGCCTCCGCGCAGACCCCGGCTGCCTGTCGCTCCGCGGGGCGGGAGAGGACCCGCACCCCTCCAGGGGGCTCCCCAAGCCCCGGCCCCGGTGCGCACGGGCTGGGGGTTGGGGAGGTGCGGTTTTCCGCGCGCCGTGGACGCCCCCGGCACGCGCTGCACCCCCCCCCATCAGAAAACGCCCCTCCGGGACTCTCCCACCGCCCACGCGCACGGGACCCCGCCGGGAGCGGCGCTGCCCCGCGCGCCCTCCGCGTGCCTGCGTCCCGGTCCGCCCCGCGCGCGCCCTACCTCGCTGCCCGCACTCCAGAGCCGGCAGGGACCGCCTGGGGCACTCGGCGAGGCCACGACGGCCGGAGAGGTCCTGGCGTGACGTCAGCAAGGGCCAGGGGCGACAGCGTTGGGGGACAGCGTCCGGCCGCGAGCCCGGAGCCCTACCCCGCGCCCCCTCGCCGCCGCCGCCGCGCGCAGAGCTCGCTCGGGAGGCGCCTGCGGCTCCCAGAAACGCGAGGGTGGGCGGGGGCTGGGATTTTAACGCCGAGCAGGTGGGAGAAGTGAGCCGGCGCCCCCCAGGTGAGTTCCCGGGCGGGAGCGGGGACTCCAGGCAGGGAGGGCAGGGCTGCGCACCCAATTGGGGACCCGCAGCCTAGCTGTCTCCCTGCCCGGCTCCTCCGGGTCACCCCCTGTCCCCTGTCACAGCGCAGAGGTCTGCCACCACCCCAGGCCCGGGCTGAGGATGCTGTCGGTGGCTCTCTGCCCCCAGCTATGCCCAGCCATGGATGAAAAGCCGAGGTGTGGGCAGGGCTCGGCGGCCCAGATGCCGGAGCCGGCGCTGGACAGAGCAGCCCCTGTGCTGTGCTCAGAGCCCAGGGCCCAGGCCACACCTGGTCCCGCAGCCTCAGCCCAGCGTCTGTCCTGGGCAGTGAGCCAGGTAGACGCTAGGGGGCCAGGCCTGGGGCAGAGGCTCCTGCGGCCCCCACGCCCCTCAGCACTGTCCGGCCCTGCCCCGACCCCTCCCACATCCCTGCACAGCGCGAGTGGGGCCCCTGGAGCAGCCCCTACATGGCAGAGCCAGAGGCCGGTTGGGGTGAGCCCAGCTAGGAGAGCCAAAAGGAACACAGGCGCCAGCCCCATTGCGGAGGCTCACAGAACACGGGCGTGGGCCCGGCCCCTGCCCAGCAGTGACCCTGGGGACGCACAGGGGGCCAGGCCCCAGGGAGCACACAGTGGAATGGAGTCCCCTGGGCGATGCTATTTGGGGGAGGCCAGTTAGCCCCGCTGCGCCATGCAGTGCCCACCCTGTGCCCTGCTCACCTCGGTGTCAGACCTGAGGGTACCCGCCCACTTCTCTGCCCCTCTGGCTGGGCTGGGGTCCACCTGCCAGGGGACACTGCCCCTCCTCTGGCCTGGGTTTCAGCTCCTGACGGGGGGGAGGGACGTCCCACTCTGCTGCCCACCCCCAGCACACACACCAGGGCCCATCTGGGGCAGCCCCAGACCCCAGCCTCCAGTCCATGCCCAGAGCCAGACTAGGGCGCCCTGTGCCCTGTGCCCTGGCTGGCTGTGGAGAGCCGAGCCCTTCCCCGGAGCGGCCCTCTCTGTGACCAGGTGGCCCCGGCCCCGGCTCTGGCTGAGGGAGCCGTCCCAGGAAGCGAGGCTGCAGCAAGAGAGGTGGGTGGCAGGAAACTGAGCAATTCTGAGTGAGGAAGAGCAGCCTCGTCATCCCACCATGAGGGAGGCCGCCCTCCCTCCACTCCCCGCCCCCTGTCCGTCTGTCCGCCTGGGGCTTCTTCCTCCGCACCTGCCGCTCCGCCCCGCTCGGCCCTGGGTTGTGCCTTGCGGCCGGTGGGGGACGTTCTGGGCTTCACTTACAGCTCTGGTTGTCACTTACGGAATCTGTGATAGATTTTACTTTTGCTCGGGTCTGCCTCCCGCCCTTGGGGGTGAATCCCCACACGCAGATTCCGGCTCACGGCAGCTCGGGGTGGGGGTGGGGGTTCCAGTTTGCTCCTGCCGAGGATGGAGAACTCGGAACCCAAGAAAGATGGGCGAAGGCCCTGAGCCGTGGGAGGCGGTGGAATCGGGATGAGTATAGGCAGGGCCGGAGACCCGTCCTCACCTGGCTGCCCATGGACGTGGGGACCTGGACACGGAAGGGCAGCAGGGACGCCAGCCAGGTCCCCCCGGGCACACGTAGCCAAACTCCACCCCCGCTGGACTGCGGGCCTCCCTGGAAGGCACCAGGTCAGGACCTGTCTAGAAACGGCCGTGGTGTGGGGACCCTGCCCTCCCGGCCTTCGGGGACGCAGGCTCCCGGGCAGGGGCCACGCCCTCTGCCCACCTGGCTGCGGGTGGGGGTGTTTGGTCACGGGGCCCGTTCTCCGACTGTGTGTGTCTCTGAACTCCATTTCCTACGCAAGTCTGAGTGCGTGCTGGTATCTGGAGCAAGCCTTGAGAGAGATGCGGTGAGCAGCGTGAGATGAGGGGTGGGCCGGGCGGAGGCGCAGGGGTGAGGCCGGGTGGGCGGAGAAGGACCCTCCCCGAGAGCCCTTTTGGGGAGCAGGCTCTGCCTACACCTTGATTTCAGACTTGTGTGAGGCCGTGTTGTTTGAAGCCAGCCCTTCCGTGGCCACTGGCTCAGGCAGGCACGGGGAAGTCGGACACGGCCCAGGAGAGAAGCGTGGAAGCCACAGGTGTGCTTGGCACACGGGACCCTCAGAACACGGGCCAGGCGGGGCCAGCTGGGGCGAGGCGCAGAGATGGGGTCTGCCCGAGGGGGCCCTGGAGTCAGAACTGGGTGGGGCTCTGCTGTGAGGGGTGCAGGGTGCTGAGCACCAGGGACTCGAGGGGCCCGGGATGGCCTGGCAGGCTGCTCGGCTGAGGCCATGGGGCAGCAGTGGGGGCAGGGCCAAGGCCTCCCCCCGCCCCCCAGCCCAGCAGCTGCCCCTGGAAGGCAGAGGGATGCCCGGTGGGAGCCATTTTCCAAGGGACCACCTGCTGAGGCCCACCTGTTACCGGCCTGTGCCGGGTGTCGGGGCGCCCGCCCGGGGAGCTACAGCCCCTCCTGACCCTGGGGACAGCGGCTCCTGGGTACGAGGAGCAGCGGCTGCGATGCGGGGGTGGGGGTGGGGGCAGCTGCCTGGCCGGCGCCCAGCGCCCAGCGCCCAGCCACCCGCGCCCGCCTGTGAGGCCGCCTTTGAGCAGCCGGATTTAGTATTCAGTCGGGGTCCCCGGCACTGAAAGCCCTTGTTCCGCCAGGGAACGGCCAGGCGGCTGGGGCTGGGGGCCCCTCCTGGCTGCACCCCAGGGTGAGGCTGAGGGAGCGGGGCGGGGCCCAGGCATCCCGCAGGGGCCGTCTGTCTCTCTCTGCTATGCTCTCATTCTCTCTCCCAGGGTTCTCTCTGTCCCAGCCCCTGCCCCTCCCCCGTAGCTTCTGGGTCAGCAGCCCAGGGACAGCCTCGAGCGCTGCCTGCACAGAACGAGAACAACGGGGCGTGGCCCGTGGGCCCTTGGCTGGGCCAGACCCACCCTGGCAGACCGAGCACTGTCCTGCCCAGCCGTGACCGTGGGTGCCCCCGGACGGATAGCAGCCCCCCAGCCCGTTCCCCGACACTGAGAGGCAGTTAGCAGACTGTGGCCACGCTGCTCAGCTCAGGCCAACCTGCTCACCCCGGATGCACGCGGGTCTGGAGGCCGTCGTGTGGGGACTCGGCTTGAGGCCACTGCCCCAGGCCGTGCACTGCACCTGATCCTGGGCTCAGCCAGCAGGGAAGGCCCAGAGAGGACGGCCCTGGCCACATGGGGCCCTGCCGAAGGGACCCTGAACCGACCGTCCAGCCGGTGTACAGGCAGTGTGCAGCGGGGTGGGGGACCCAGAGGACCCGGGTCAGGTGAAGTGATGGCCATGCCCTGAGCTGTCTCCAGAGCTGGGCAGGGCTCACGCCCCATGCAGGACCACCTGCCCCGCAGCCAGCAGCCCCAGCCCCCAGGCAGCTGAGAGCAGCCAGGCTCCAGGAGGGGCCTGGGAAATCCTGCAGGGGCTGGGGTCTTCCAGAAGAGCCAGTCGAGGGGGCTGCACACCCTGCCTGGCCTGGAAGGGCCGAGGGAGCTCCAGGGCCTGGAGACCCTGGCAGTCCCGGGGGAGCAGAGCCTGGGGATCGGCTGCCTGCAGGGGACCCACATCGCCGCCCTCCTCCTCCTCACCACGTGCCACGCCGCCCCCGATGCGTGGCAGCCCCCAGCCCCAGGCCAGCCTGGTGACGGTTCCAGCCCCCACCTGCCTCTCAAAGACCCCCGCCCCTTGCTGTTGGGAGAAAGCCCGAACTTTTCCCCAGAGACCAGCAGGCCGGGCCACCTCGCCCACCACCCCTCACGGCTGCGGGCTCTGTCCACCCCAGCCCCGCACCTGCCTCCTGCCTCCCGGGGCCTCCCGGCACGCACAAGCATCAACACCTGGGGTTACCTGGTCAGGAGTCTCTCCGGCCTGCACGCTGGGGGCAGTGGCCACTTCCTGTCAGGTCGGCTCCTCTCTGCACACACCCAGCACCCCCCCACACACGCTGGTACCCACCCGCACACACCAGCCCTCACTCCCCACGCACGTGCCACACACAACCAGGCGTGCTCCTGCCACGTCACTCCGACGGGCGCAGGAGCCGGCTCGCCCGAGCTGCCGCCGCCTGCCTCTGCCCGCCAGCGTTGCCAGGCGGTTTCCATGGCGACACATCTTGGCTCTGACAGGGGCTGGGAGGAGGGCTCCCAGGGAGGGAGAGACGGGAGGTCCCTGTGCCTACAGCTCCCAGCATGGGCTGGGCTCCCACAAGGGAGCCTCTGCATGGCCTGGTACAGGTGCTGCCTTAGGTCATCCGGTCAGTCAACAAACCTGCTGGGAGAGCCACTCCACTGACAGACAGTTGGGGCTGCAACGCCGCCTAGGACGTGGGCTCCCAGGGGCCCCTGGTCAGGTTCTGAAGCTGAGCTCTCATCCCCACCGCCCCACCGCCCCCCTCCCCAGAGGCTGCCACCCCAGGTAAGCCTGCTGGGCTCCCCGGCCTGTGGCACAGGGATTGCCAGGTGTGTGGGGGGGTGTCGGCAATTCTGCGCCACTTGCTGACCAAACTGCCATAAAGGATGATGGAAGAGTGCCAGTTCTGAGCCGAGGCCTCTGCCTGCTCCCGCCCACCTTCTGCTCTAGCCAAGAACAAGCCAGAGGGTGTGACAGCAGCCGGAGCGCGGGTGTCCTGAGGCCATCCTGGACTGGCCGCCCCCCGCCACCCCAGTACCAGCTCCCCTGGGCGCCTGCCTGGGGCTGTCACCCAGCACTGCTGACGGACACACCCCTTCCAGGGCCCTGGCCGGCACGGAGAGGCCGGAGCCCAAGCTGGGGCCTGCCTGACCACAAGTGGCCGGGGCTCGTGGAAGGCAACCCCCATTCTGCGTTCACGGCAGGAGTTGCGAAAGCAGACACTCAAGCCCCCACGGCCTTCCTTTCCCGGTTCCTCCACCTCTGAAATGGGCCCGTAGGACCGAGCCGCACAGCCTCAGCGCCAAGGAGCGGGTGTCCACACTCGGCCCGACAGGACACAGGAGCAGGTGTGCACACAGCCACGTTGGCCTGACCGCACTGCCCCCCCCCCCCCCCCCCCCGCAGTGCGCCTCTCCCACCACGGCCCGGCTGCAAACATGGCTTCCTGGGCTGGGGCAGCAGGTGTCCAACCAGTCTTCTTCCACGAAGGGGGAAATCCGCCTAGCAACGGTGCTGCTGCTCCCTGATTGGCCACGCTGGCCAACGTCTGTTCTGACTGGCTAGCACCCTTCAGGCCAGAGAGCACTTGCCTATATAAGCCCATGTGGGCTTCTGTTCCGGCGCCTGGTGGGGGTCACGGGGACAGAAGGCAGGGCCGAAGTGGGGAGCTTTAGAGGAGAGCCTCCCCAGCTTAGCTGAGACCCCGCAGGGCTGTCCTCAGAGATGACCCAAACCATGGGGAGCTGCGGCACAGGCTGAGCCAGTGAGGCACAAGTGCAAGACCTAGTTGGAAGGGGCCTCCACCTAGTAGTGCCCACCTAGCTCCCCCGGTTCCACTCACAAGGATGACGCCCAGAATTCCTCCAGGGGCGGGCGCTGTGGCATAGTGCCAGCATCCCATACAGGCACTGGTTCATGTTCCAGCTGCTCCACTTCCAATCTGGCTCCCTGCTGCGGCCTGGGAAAAGCAGCGGAAGGGGGGCCCAGGTGCGTGGGCCCCTGCACCCACGTGGAGACCTGGAGGAAGCTCCTGGGGCCTGGTTTCGGATCATCAGCCAAGCTCCAGCCCTTGTGGCCATTTGGGGAGTGAAACAACAGATGGAAGACCTCTCTCTCTGTGTTTCTCCCTCTATCTGTAACTCTTGCTTCTCAAACAAACAAAATCTTAAAAAAAAAAAAAAAATCCTTCAAAGCCAGTGAGGGGCTCAGACACCACGAACTCCAGGAAAGAGCACACCATGAGGGAACCCACACGGATCCTGCAGGTGTCACTGGCTGTGACAGACGAGGGCCACCGGCCCCATGACTCCCCCCCGGGCACTCAGCCCGACTGTGCCGCACAGCTGACACCCACACGGGGGCTGCGGGTAATTCACCCATGCAGCCTCTCCAATGCGGTCCTCCATGCCTGCGTCTCACGCTGGGACCGGCAGGTGCCCAGACTCCAGGGAAATCCTAGGAGCCAGGGCACAGGACAGAGGGGCCCAGGTGCCACGCTGCCACCTGCAAGGCCTGCCCTGAGTCCTACAGAAACCCGGGTACGAGGCAGCCAGGCAGAGTGGGGTGGGCGGGGAGCAGGGGAGCACGGGCTCAGCAGTGCAACTCCTTGTTTAAAGTCCAGCCGGCCAGGCCTGGGTCAGCACGGAGCGGGCGGCTCCAGTGGTGCTGACGAGAGCTCTGACAGATGTTGCACAGACGGGCCAGAGGTGGGAGCACAGAGGGAGCCGGCAGATCTCAGGTATCCGCCACCGATGTAGGAGGAAATAAGAGAGGGGAAAGGAGGGGCCGAAGATGGGGGTGGGGGTGGAAGTGGCTGAGAATCCCCCAGAAACAATCATCACTAATGCAGACTTGAGTCCCCAGCGAAGTCCGAGTGAAGCAAACAAGAACTCTCACCCACGCGTGGCCATAAAGCTGCAGATGGTCAAAGACATTGAGAAAAAAACTTACAAGCAGCCAGGGGTAGAGAGCAGTCACCTTGCAAGAGCACAGGCTAGACTGACAGCTGACAGCCCGCCACAGTGATGGGCATTGCCGACGATGGAACACGGGGGTGCGGCACGGCCATGTGCTGAAACCAGACAGCTGCCGGTAGAATCTGCACTTGACACAATGCTCGCCAAGATGGGCCATAAACAAGGCATGGCACACAGCAAACCCTTGGCCAGCGTCACCGCAGACCTGCTCCTGAGACCCAGGGCCAGGGCCGCCCCAGAGCTCACATCTGTGAGGTGCTGGGGCTGAGGGAGAGAGAACCTGCTGGGGGCGGGGCAAGGGCCTGGCCTGGCAGTGCCGGGTCCTGAGCAGGCAGGGGGAAGTGACCTTGGCATGTAGCCAAGCTCTGGGCTACCAGGGCTGGAAGACATCACACAGGTAGCGTCCCTGAAGTGTGGTGGTACAGCCAAGCAGGTGGCAGCAACTGTGCAGGCCCAGGGCTCGGAGAGGAGGCCGCACAGTGCCGCTGTGACGTGGCGTCTGCTCGGGGCAGTGGGTTCCACCACACAAGGAAGTGGGAGCGAGGCAGGCACAAGGCTGAGCAGCACAGCCTTGGGGGACAGCCGTGCGGGGAAGGACGTCAGCCCCTCGTGTGCGCTCGACGTGATGGACGCAGCTTCCCGCCACGCTGGTCCTTCCCCACCGCAGGGTGCCGAGGCCCGTGCCCACTTCACAGACCAGGAAACCAGGGCTTGGCTGGGCAGGCCGGGCTGGCACATCACTGCTCCTGGGGGAACAGGAGGACAGGGACCACCGCGCCTGACCACCAACGCAAATCCTGCTGGAACTGGCGCCAGCCCAGGACCTCCCCGGGCTGCCGTCTACCTCCTCAAGCCCTCCCAGCTCCCCGTGGGCCACTTCCGGCTCCTTCTATCTCCAAGGAAGGCGGCCGCCCCGCTTCTGAACGGCCACACTCTCTGCTGTCCCAGCTCCCCAGACTCAGATGCCGCTCTAAGAAGCAGGGTGGGGCCGTGGGCTGCACCGGACACCAGGGAGGTGACACTGGCTTCCGGCCTGCGCACACCTGTCACCCGGACCACCAGGTGTGTCCTCTTGCTGCATCCCAGGCTCCTAAGGACACAGGTCCCTGAGACCTCGCCCTGTTCCGTCACCACGGGCTCGTGCCTAACGGGGAGGCCAGGACTGGGGTGGAAGCCAACAATCCGGGCCATGTCAACTCTGCCCTGGGCGCCGAAGGCCCAACCTCTCCCTCTGGGTGCCCTGGCCATGCCCCTCGTGCCGGCCTCCCACACCCTGTCCTTACACCTCGATGGTGCTTCTCGGAGCTGGGACTTCCCATCCTTCAGGCTTTGGCCTAAACAGCCCTGGCTCCACCCCCATCACACCCTCTCTGGGACCCCCCACCACACACAGAAATAGGCGTGTGCCCATCTCCCACACGTGGCACCATGGAGCCCAGTACCAGCCCCTGGCTCCCAGCTGTCTCCCCAGAGCCTGGCTGGGGCGGTCACTCGGCCCTGCAGCCCTGTTTGCAGAGTGGATGACCAAGGCCTGTGGCCACCAAGGGAGGGGTGCTCCCTGTGCTGGCCTGAGCCAGGACAGCCGCTGCCGGCGTGGCCTCCTCTGGCCCCTGCCCCGGTCACAGCGGTTGGAAGGCTCCGGCTGGGACCTTGAGCTCAGCGGCTCCACAGGCCGAGCCTGAGCCCCACATGGACTTTGGCGAGCCCGCCTGCAGATACAGGCCCGTCTCGCAGGCCGTGGGAGCTGGGGTCACTGGGGAGACTGCTCCAGGCAGGGGCCTCGGGGCCGGCGGGGGTCTCCACTAGCAGAGGCTGCCCTGTTTTCCCAGGCGGGTGCCCTGGGGGCTCTCCCAGGACCCCACAGTGTGAGCAGGGCCTCCCAAGTGGGCCCAGCACCTGCTCCTTGGCAGACGGCTCTGGGCGGCCATGCTAGGTTGTGGGATGCTCACTCTGGGGGGGAAGTGCCAGACCCCGACTCAGAGGGGAGGGGACGGTCCCCAGTGACATGGCCGGGCTCACACCTGTTTCCCCATGGGGCTGCTGCCTGGGTCTCACCACCCGGGGGCACCCGGCCGCTCCGTTGATGGAGGTGAGCCAAGGTCAGACCGGAAGCCAGGACTCACTCCGCTTCATCTGCGGCTCCCTGGGCACCTTTCACCCACCTGTCCACTCACACAGCCCAGCCTGTGGCCCTGGACTCTACAGAGGCCCACCGCTGCCCACCGAGCACGTGAGCTGCAGCCCAAGAGGGGCACCTCCCTGGCCACGTCCCTGAGCCCTTCGGGCCTGAGGTCTCCGAACACGGCTTGGCCTTGGTCAAGTGCCACACCCATCACCCAACGCGGCACACCCCTGGGACGGGTCCACCTGCATGGTCTGTCCTCACCCAATGCCCTCCCCATCCCCCCACCCCAGCCATAGTACCCTCTGCTTCCACCAGGAAGGTCCACGGGGGAGACGGCTCAGCGCAGTGCCAGTCTGCCAGGCTCACCTACGCTGTCAGACGGTAGGACCGCCTTCTTCAAGGCCACACACACACACTGCACAAGACACCACATACTGCATAGACAGAGACAGTCTGCACACAGATGCACATACTGCAGAAACGCACACACCCCCCTCGACACAGCCCCCACCTCCCGTCTCCCCGGCTGCTGCGGGAACACGGGCGTGCAGGGCCTTCGGTGTCCTGACCTGGTCCCCTCGAGGGGGTGAGCACCAGCTCGTGACCCCCAGGCCACGTCTACTTGTAACTGCGAGGAAGCTCCGCACGCCACGCGTGTGCCATCAGCGGTGGGCAGGGCTCCTGTTCTCAGCCCCTCACCACCGGTTAGCTGCCCGAGACAAGCCCCCTAACAGGTGGAGGCGACAGCTCACTGTGTGTGCGTCTGTGTGTGTGCGCGTGCGTCTGTGTTTTTAGTAAGACTGACATCTCTGGAAGGCAGAGTGAGCGAGCTCTTCTATCTACTGGATCACGTCCAGAATGGCTGCAACAGCTGGGGCTGGGCCAGGCCACAGCCAGGAGCCAGGAGCTCCACCCCAGGCGCCCATGTGGCTGGCAGGGCGCCAAGTACGTGGGCCCTCCCCTGCTGCCTTCCCAGGGGCATGGGCAGGGCGCTGGGTGGGCGGCAGAGCAGCCGGCACGTGAGCTGGCACCCGGATGGGATGCTGGTGCTACAGGCCCCACACCGCGGCGCCGACGTGGAGCGGTGTCTCCCGGTGATCGGCGCGTCTTCCCTGGGGTTTCTGCCAGCAGGCTGGGCGAGTTCCGTAAGCACGCGTTACACACACTCAACCAGACTCCCAGTCTGCAAATACGTCTGGTGCTCCACGGCCGTGGAAGCTGTCGGGTTTGACGCAGGCCCAGGCTGCTGCTTCCATCTGCCGCCTGATTTTGGTGTCCAACCCAACAGCCATCGCCAGCAATGACGCCAAGCGCTCCCGCCTCTCTCCTCTGGGTTTCCAGCTCCAAGCCCTCGTTCGAAGCCAGGGGAGACCGCTAGAGAGGAAAGCCGTGAGCACGGGCACGTGGAGAGATCACGCCCGAGAAGGCGGGGCTCACCCGGGGGCGCATGGGGGCTGCACTGCCTGCCAGCCCGTCCCTGGGCCGCTGTGAGCCGCACTCGGGTAGAGAGAGCCGCTGGGTAGCCGCCACCCGGCACAGCGGCTCACTCCGCACGCCAGGCACAGAGGTGAAGCTCACGTCCTATCCCACGGCCAGAAGCCGGGAGCCCGTCCCCCAGACTGCTTCTGTCCGACACAGGACCACAGCCAAGCAGGAATGTAAACAAAAGCCTTCCAAACGGGAAAGGAGAAATAAACTCTATTTGCAGATGACATGATCATAGACACAGAAAACCCAACACCTCCAGCAACTCGCTAAGACACCAGGTTCAGCGAAGCTGCCGGATGTGAAACCAACGCCCAGGCGTCAGCTCTGTCTCCCTATGCTAACTACAAACTATCCCCAGAAAGGTGAACCATGAAGACAATGTCTTTACAACAGCATTAAAAATAAAGCACTTAGGAATAATCCAACTGGAGGTAGGGGCTGTGCACTGCAAACTGTAGGATACTCATGCAGGGGCCGGCACCGCGGTGTAGTGGGCCTAAGCCTCAGCCTGCAGCATCAGCGACCCATATGGGCGCCGGTTCGAGTCCCGGCTGCTCCTTTTCTGATCCCGCTCCCTGCTAATGGCCTGGGAAAGCAGCAGAAGATGGTCCAGGTGCTTGGGCCCCTGCGCCCATGTGGGAGACATGGATGGAGCTCCTGGCTCCTGGCTTCAGCCTTAGGCCCTGTCCATCCCAGCCGTTGCAGTGATTTGGGAAGGGAACCAGGGGATGGAAGACCTCTCTCTCCCTCTCTGCCTTCCAAATCAATAAGTCTTAAAAAAGAGAACACTCAAAGTGACCCACAGGTTTAACGCAGCCCCTGCTGAAACTCCGATGGGACGTTCACAAACACGGGAGAGAATCCTAAGACGTGGCAGAGCCACGGGAGATTTCGATGCGCCAAATCAAGTCTGAAGCCGGAGCACCCAAGGGCCCGCCGTGGATGCCACGGCACCGGCGTAAACACACAGCGAGCAGGGGGCAGCAGCCAGAGCCCTCAGGCACGTGGTCGGTGACATCAGAAGGCGGCGGTCTCAGGCCTGCCCCTGCAAGGCCCAGCTCGGCAGCGGGCGGTGGTCAGTAGCAGTCGGCCTGGTTCTCCCGCACGCCCGCGGCGGCCAGCATGTCCTGCAGGAGGGACTGGGGACTGCGCTCTACGCGGTCGCTGCTCTCAGCCAGCCTGCCCCGAAAGCCCTCCAGGTCCATGGCATCCAGGACGGCCAGCATGGCCGCGGGCGCCAGCTCCCCCAGCGGCTGGCCCTGCTCGCCAGTCCGCCAGCCCCGCAGGGCAGCCTCCACGGCTGCTGGGTCGGGGCTGCCCCCGGCCTCCTGCAGGCCCCCGCGGCGGGCAAGCTCGGCCCTCAGGGACAGCAGCAGGTCACAGGCCTTCTGGGCCACGGGCCGGTCACAGTCAAGCAAGGCACAGAGCGCGAAGTCCAGGAGCCGCACCCGGCCCAGCGCGTGCAGGGCCGCGGGGAGCGCGCTGGGGGACGAGGCCACGGGCAGGCCCACGGCATAGGGACAGCCGGCGCCGGGCTGCCCCAGCGTCTGCACCAGGAACACCCGTGCCAGCTCCAGACCCTGAGCCCGGACCTCCCAGTCCAGGTCCCGGCTCACCACCTGGAGCACTGTGGCCACGAACTGCTCCGTGTCCTGAGCCACGTCGGCATGGCCAGCCCTCAGCCACTCGGTGAGGACCTGCGTGACGGCCCGCCGCGGGAAGCCCTCCGAGTCCGTGGTCAGGATGTGCAGGAGCTCGCCCAGCAGGCCCTGGTGACAGACGGCACGTGAGGCCGGGCTCCGGTGCCGCGCGCCTGGCCGCACCTCCCAACAACTCGCCCTGGGGCACGAGTCAGGTGGCGTAACTGTGCCCACCAGCTGGGGGCGCGAGAGGAACAGCCACCACGGGCCAACCCACCCCTCCCTGCTGGGCTGCAGGGCGAGGACCCAGCATGTCCCACCTGCTGGGCCCCTGGGTGCTGCGGGCTGGTGGAGGCAGGCTGCAGGCCCCAGCCGGACAGCTGTCCCACGGCGGTCACCGCGCTGGCTCGGACGTAGCTCTCGGGGTCTTGGAGGAGCTGCCGGGCGAGCCGGGGCACCTCCGAGGCCAGGAGCGCACGTCTGAAGTCAGCCTGCTCTGGGGTCGGATGGGCCCGGTCAGGTGCAGGAGGGGCAGCCTCCGGCCCAGCCCCGGGCAGCCCGCCCCCACTCACCTGCCCAGCACCTGCTCAGCTGGGTCAGGAACTCCAGGGCCGAGTCCCGCACCTCCCAGCAGGGGCTGCATAGACGCTTCTGCAGCACAGGGAGCAGCTCTGGGCCGGAAGCGGCAGTCAGGGGGGCTCCGCCCTCCCTCCCGCCCCAGCTGGACTCGGCCACCCCCGGAACCAGGGACTCACTGACCTTGGAGGAACAGCAGGGTGTGGGGGCTGAGAGCGCAGCAGCTGGGGGGCTGGGGCGGGCCCGGGAGCCACCTGAGCGTGGCCTGGAAGGCCTTCTTCAGGACCTGGGGCAGGGGCGGGGCCGAGGGGAGGCTGTGGGAGGGCGGAGCCACACTCCTGCCCGAGTGGGAGGGGGACGGAACACTGGGCCCCACCTCTCGGAGCAGAGCCAACTGGAATCTCAAACCTGACCTCCAAGTCTGCGATAAACAACGGGGCTGCTCCCACAGGGCAGGCGGGGCCGCGCCCCTCCCACTCCGGCCTCACCAGCCCCGGCCCTGGGCCCGAATCCCTAGCAGCCACCAGCCTGGACGGTCCCACAAAGCAGTGACTCCATGGCCCCCTGGGGAAGCCCCCTTCCCACAGGCCGGCGGGCGGCGGGCAGTGGTCACCGCCCCGCCCCTCCCCACGCACTCCCCCCCACCCCCCGTACCGTGGGGCTGGAGTCGGGGCTCTCCAGGCACTCCAGGAGGGCAGCAAACACCTGCGTCACGGACTCCTGGGGGCCTGGACAGACGGGACCATGGGGCAGGTGTGAACCCATGCCTGGGGACACGGCAAGACCCGGCTCCCAGAGGACCCCGGGCAGAGCGGAGCAGGGGCTAGGGACTCACCCGCCCCCTGCGACAGCGTCCCCAGGAAGTCGAGGGCAGCGCGCTGGACACGCACGCAGCCTGCCAGGGTCCGGCAGAGGCGGCCTCCCAGGCTGGAGGCCGGGGCAGCACCGCCTCCGCAGAGCCGCAGCATGGTCACCGCCGCTCCCAGCAGGGCCTCCTGGGGCCAGGGCGAGGGGCGCTGCGGCTGCGGGAGGGAAGAGGGGGCGTCACGGAGGCTGCAGGCCCCGTCGGCGTCTGCGCAGTGGGCAGCATGGGGCTTGGGCCACACCTACCAGCGGCTGCAGCTCCTCCAGGAGGGCCAGGGTCTGGCACAGGAGCCCCACACAGGCCGACTTGGAGGACAGCAGCGAGTCCACCGGCACGGAGCTGCCTGGGGCTCCGTCCAGCAGGCCTGGAGGCCAAGGCAAACGTCCCCTTGGGGTGGGCACCTGCTCCCCAGGGTCAGGGCCCAGGGAGGATGCCCTCCGCCCTGCATACCTGCGGCTTCCGGGGCCTGCGCGCTGGCTTTCAGGACACAGGCCAGGGGCTGGAGGAGGACCCCGAAGGCCTGGGTCCTCAGGGTCTGTGGGCTGGGGACAGAGGATGTGGGGTGAGCACCTTCCTCCAAGCCACGGGCGGTGGCCACAGCCCTAGGAGCCCCAGCATGTCTTGGGGAGCTGGGGCCTGGACACCCCAAGAAGCGGTTTCTCTGCCAGCCATGGGGCTGCACAGGACATGGACGCGGCACGGGGAACAGCAGCCTGCGCAGGCCTGCAGGGCGTCCTGGGGGCCTCACGCTCGGGACACGGACCCACCCCTGGAGCCTGGGCCCGGGGCTGGGGGAGCACGGGCACTGGTCCTTCCCCCCGCACCCTGCAGCTCATGGCCCCGGGTACAAGCCCAGTGCTGGGGAGCAGCGCCCCCTTCAGCTCTGGCCGGGCACAGCTGCTGTGTCAACAATCCTGCCCCCGACAAGGTGCGCATGCCGCCGCCCGCACGGGGCCCGAGCGGCCTCTGCGCCCCTGGACACCAGCCGCGGCCCCTCAGCCTGGCCTCCTCCCCGCCCACAGGGGCCGCACCCCCAGCCCCCGCCTGCCCCGCCTACCAGTGCTGCAGTTTCAGGAGCCCCAGGGCCAGAGGCCCGGCTTGCAGGGGGCCCAGGCGGCTCAGTGTCCGAGCCGCCATGTCCCACGGGCCGCTGTCCGCCGAACTGAACACCGGGGAACTGCAGGGGACCAGAGGGGAGGAATGAGTGCCCGGCCCCCATGGCCCCCCACTCCCCCATGCCGGCTGCCGGTGAGACACACCCGGGTGCACCAGCCGCCCACCCCAGCCCCCACGGACGGCCGAGCCCCGGGGACCTGACCGGGCCACGCTGAGCAGGAGATCCACGAGCGAGTGGGCAGCCGGCACGGGCTCTCTCTCCAGCAGACGGGCCACGAGGGGGCTCAGCTGCGCCCACAGGGCCTTGGTCCAGTGGCCGTGACAGCGCCCCAGCGTGGAGGTCAGGACGTTCAGGGCCTGAGTGACCTGTGGGGCGGCCGTGGAACACAGGGACTCCTCCACGTGGCCCACGATCCTCCGGGCGCACGTGGGCCAGGCCCCATCCTGGGGGGCAGGGGGGCTCCCGGCTGCGCCCTGCATGGACAAGGCCAGCACGTGTGCCAGGAGCTGACTGGCGGCCGAGGCCACAAACAGGCTGGGGTCTCGCTGCAGGGAGAAGACGGTGTCCAGCACACCTGGGGAGGGGACAGGGCGGGGGCGAGGGTCAGCAGGGGTGGGGGCGAGGCCAGCTTCCGTCCCAGGACAGCAGAGCCCCCACCACCAAACCACCCCGTGCTCGGAGCCTGATTCCTCCCAGAGTGCCAGGTGCTCCCGATCGCCGCCTGTGACCCGCGGAGTCACCCAGCTCCTGTGACACAGCCACGAGGCCACACGCGTTCCCCCGCAGGGACCTGTGCCGTCACCGCCACCGCTCGCAGGCACAGGTGCATGGGGGCCGTGGCACTCACCATGGTCGGCCAGGAAGTGCAGGGCGCTAGGGTGCTGCGCCAGGGAGCGCAGGCCCTGGACCCAGCCGCTGCGCACGCTGGGGACGGTCCAGGCGGCTTGGCCGAGGGGCCCGGCATCCCCGAAGAGCCCGGAGAGCAACTCCCCCTGCTGGGAAGCAGAGAAGGGGTCTGCCTCAGGGAGGTCTCCGGGGACACAGGCCGCGGCACAGCGTGGGGTCTCCTGGTGGGGGGCTCTCTGGGGATTCATTCCCAGCAGGAAACCCTGCAGCTGGGCTTGTGGGTGGTAGGGGGCTTATGGGGAAAAAGACCTGGACTTCAGAGAACGGCGTCGCTCCCGTCCCCTCCTCCCCAGGTCTGCCCCGACCCCGACCCGCACGGGGAGACCGCCGAGCTGCCGTGGGCAGGGCTGCTGGGCAGAGACAACCGTCTAAACGCTACCAGACGTGTGGGCTGATCCACGCTGTGGCAGAAGTGCCCTAGAACGTTCTGGAAAGCCTCTCAGCTAGACTCCTAGAGCCTGCCGCTGCCAAGTGGGGGGCCGTGTCCCCGCTACTGCCCTCCCTCCAGGGGCCTGCACCCCAGCACCCCACGGCCTGGGCCTGGTGCTGGCGGGAGGGCGGCTTTGTGTGGCTGCGGAGGCTCGGGCCCGCGTCACCCAGCCCACCCGCTGTGCCCACGCGGGGGCCTCCAGCAGTTCTCCCAGCTGCAGGACACAGGCTCCGGGGCATCTCAGCTGAGCGCAGGAACAAAGGGGGCCTGGGGACTCCGGCGAGGGCACAGAGCGGCCCGGCACGGAGAGACACCCTGGTTCTTACTCCACGAGGCCTCCCTCCGAGCCGCAACACCACCCTGTGCATCTCTCAAAGGCAGGCGGCGGAGACCCGGCATGGACCACAGCACAGCGCTCCAACGGCCTGCGAGTCGGCAGGAGGACAACGCGGCCACGCGGGGGCAGGGGCAGGGCCGGGGAGGGGGCTCACCTGGAGGTAGTGGGGCAGGGCAGGGTTGGGGGGCTCACCTGGAGGTACTGGGGTGGGGCAGGGTTGGGGGGCTCACCTGGAGGTACTGGGGTGGGGCAGGGTTGGGGGCTCACCTGGAGGTACTGGGGCGGGGCAGGGTTGGGGGGCTCACCTGGAGGTACTGGGGTGGGGCAGGGTTGGGGGGCTCACCTGGAGGTACTGGGGCGGGGCAGGGTTGGGGGGCTCACCTGGAGGTACTGAGGTGGGGCAGGGTTGGGGGGCTCACCTGGAGGTACTGGGGTGGGGCAGGGTTGGGGGGCTCACCTGGAGGTACTGAGGTGGGGCAGGGTTGGGGGGCTCACCTGGAGGTCCTGGGGTGGGGCAGGGTTGGGGGGCTCACCTGGAGGTAGTGGGGCAGGGTTGGGGGGCTCACCTGGAGGTAGTGGGGCAGGGTTGGGGGCTCACCTGGAGGTACTGGGGCAGGGTTGGGGGGCTCACCTGGAGGTACTGGGGCAGGGTTGGGGGGCTCACCTGGAGGTACTGGGGCGGGGCGGGGTTGGGGGGCTCACCTGGAGGTACTGGGGCAGGGCGGGGTTGGGGGGCTCACCTGGAGGTACTGGAAGCCGCTCTCCTGAGCACCAAATATCCCCGCGAGGCGTAGGGCGAAGGAGAGGAGCCCGGCAGGGGCGTCCTGGGTGCCCAACACGTGGGACAGCAGCTCCACCAGGCAGGGGTTGTCCTGCAGCAGCCGCAGGCTAGACCCTGCAGGGACAGGCAGACCCGGAGACCAGAGGCCGTCAGTGGGGCACCGCACCGCAGTCAGCGTGGGCACCGCACCGTGCCTCCGAGGCTCTTCAAATTTATTTTTAATTTTTTTTTTATATTTTTGTTTTAAAAGATGTATTTATTTATTTGAAAGGCAGAGTTAGAGAGAGACAGGGGCAAAGATAGAGAGAGGTGTCTTCCATCTGCTGGTTCACTCCCCAACTGACCACAATAGTCAGAGCTACACCAATCAAAAGCCAGGAGCCAGGAGCCTCCTCTGGGTCTCCCATGCAGGTGCAGGGGCCCAAGGACAAGGGCCACCTTCCACTGCTTTCCCAGGCCACAGCAGAGAGCTGGATCGGAAGCGGAGCAGCCGGGACTCGAACCGGCGCCCATGTGGGATGCCGGCACCGCAGGCAGCAGCTTTACCCGCTAAGCCCCAGCCGCAGCCCCGATTCCGAGTCCTGATCCCGCAGCTTGCAGGGCAGATGTGTGGCCTGGCGCTCAGACGCCTGCGTGCACCAGACGCCCAGCCTCCTGCTAACGCACACCCTGCAGGCAGTGGTGACGGCTCAAGTCACGGCCCCACCGCCCACACGACACCTGGCCCAGCCCCGGCTGTGGAGGGCGTCTGGGGGCACGTCAGCCGATGGCAGCTCCCTCCGCCTCTCAGGTAACTTGCACTCCTTCCTGAAGATCTAGTTCACGTCTTAAGTGCCATACAGCATCCTTACTCAGGACACAGACTTCCTCAGCTTCAAGGCAGCCCCACCACTGAAGGGCAGGGGAGAGCCAGAAAGGCCCCGGAGGCAGCCCAGCGCAGGAGAGAGGCGAGTAAGCGCTGACCTCAGAGGACCTCCGGAAACAAAGCAGGGGCCGGTGCTGTGGCCTCCTGGGCAAGGCTGCCGCCTGCCGTGCCGGCGTCCCACATGGGCCCGGCTCGAGTCCCGGCTGCTCCACGTCCGATCCAGCTCTCTGCTGCGGCCTGGGAAAGCAGCGGAAGATGGCCCAAGTGCTTGGGCCCCTGCACCTGCGTGGGAGACCCGGAAGAAGCTCCTGGCTTTGGCCTGGCACAGCTACACCTATTGCAGCCATCTGGGGAGTGAACCAGTGGATGAAAAATCTGTCTCTCCCTGTCTCTAACTCTGCATCCTGTATCGGGCTCCAGCCCTGGCTCCACTCTCGACGCCAGCTCCCTGCTAACGGGCACCCTGGGAGGCTCAAGGGGTTGGAGCCCTGCCTCCCCCACGGGAGAGCTGGCAGGCAGCCCTGCCTCTCTGCTCACAGGCCTCTGGGGAGTGAACCGGCAGAGGGGAGTGTCCACCTCTCAAACACTGTAAACGCAGCTTTAAAACTGTAGCCAAGAATCAGGCCTCCGCTGGACAGTCAGACTCCAGGACCCAGTGCGAGGCAGTGAGATGGGCCAACTCCGCCGTGAGTCTCCACTCAACATAAAACACGGGAAAGCCCGTGGTACGCGCCGAGCGTCCGGCGGGCGGAGCGTCTCGGAGGTGGGGCCCGCATTCTAAAACTAAGGGGTCCTCTCAAAGCAGTAGCCTGACATTGTGGGAAGCCAATCCCAACGGCAAGCGTGGTGGACCTGGAGCTTCGCCCAGGGCACTCCAGGGCGCGGGGAGGGGCGGGGCTTCTGCGGCAGGCACCGGGTGCCGAGGGGCGGACACCAGCGGGTGCCTGCCTCCACAGCGTCCAGCCCCAGCCCCTCCGCCTCTCATCCAGCTTCCCGCCGAAGTGCACCTGGGAGGCGGCAGTGCCGGCTCGGGTACTCGGCCCTGCCGCCCTCGGGGGAGCCACGGACGGCGTCCTGGCCCAGACCTGGTTACGGTGGACACCTGAGGAGTGAACCAGCGGGGGGAAGATGTCTTTCAAATAAAATGAGAATAATTTTTAAAAATGCTCTGCAAATCTATTTATTTTTACAGAGTTAGAGAGAGACCCCGAGATAGAAAGGGAGACCTCCCATCCGCTGGTTCACTCCCAGACGGCTGTGATGGCCAGCACTGGGCCAGGAGCTTCCTCCGGGTCTCCCACGCGGGTGCAGGGGCCCGAGCACTTGGGGGCACCTTCTGCTGCTCTCCCAGGCCACCAGCAGGCAGCTGGGCTGGAAGTGGAGCAGCCGGGACGCGACCCGGCGCCCACGTGGGATGCCGGCAGGGCAGCTGGAGGCTGCACCCGCTGTCCACAGTGCCGGCCTGAATGAGAAAAATCTCACAAAGAGATGGACCACGTTAAATACGCGTGTTCTAAGAAAACGAGTCTAGGTACTCAACTGGAAAGCAGGGTGAGCAGGGGCAGAGGGCCCAGAGGAGGTGGGAGACACGGAGCAGACAGGCCGAGCACTCGCACCCCTCCCGCGACGGCCGTTCCCTCGGCAGAGCTGCTCAACACCTGCGCGCTCCACCGGACAGTGCTCAAGGCGAGGACGGGCTCTTGCTTAAGGAGCCACGGCCTCAGGACGGGAGGCAGCCGCCCTGCCCCACCCCGCCCCTGGTGAGCTCCCTGCAGCACCGGCCACCGCCACCATCACCATCACCAGGCAAACAAATCTGACTCTGTTTTTTCGGTTTGCTCTTGGCGCAAATATGGATAATAATCAAACCTGACTTTTAAAATAATTTTTATTACTTTTCATTTGAAAATCAGAGAGACAGAGATCTTCCATGCACTGGTTCACTCGGCAAATGCCTGCGACGGTCAGGGCTGGGCCAGGCCAAAGCCAGGAACTCACCCGGGCCTCTCGCGCGGCTGGGGGCGGCAGGGTCCCAAGGACTCGAGCCGACACCTGCTGCCTCCCAGGAGGCACCTGGACCAGAAGCGGCGCCGACGGGTCTCAACCCAGGCACCCCGAAAGGGCACGTGGCACCCCAGGAGAGGATGGGCGCCTTAGGCCGGGCACCGCTCCCAGGTCTGATGTCTTGGATCTACGATGCAGTGACAGAACGAGGCCTGGGCGGGCCGCCTGTGGGCCAGCATGCCCACCGCCCAGCGTCCACCGCCCACGGCAGCATCGCACGACGGAGGGCTGGGCCGAGTCTCAGCGGCCCCGCGTCCTAGCCAGCTCCCTGCTGACCGCCTGGGAGGCAGCGGACGATGGCCCAGGGACTCAGGTCCCTGCCGCCCCCGGGGAGCCCCAGATGGAGCTCCTGGCTTCAGCCTGGCCCGGCCCTGGCTGAGTGAGGCACCGTCGGAGGAGTGAACCGGAGGATGGAAGACATCCCTCTCTCCCCCTGTCACTCAAATAAATGAAAAGCGTGGCCACGCTCTCCGCACGGCCGGAGTGGAGGCTGCGGTCAGGGCGGAGCTCCCAGCCCACCCCTCCCGGGGGCCCTGCCCTGCCTCCTCCAGGAAGCCCGCGCCCTCTGGGCTCCCGACGAGACCAGCGGCGCGGAGCCCTCACCCGTCTCGGTCACCGTCTGAAACCAGTCCAGCAGCTTCTCCAGACAGGTGTCGTCGGCCACCGGCTGCCCGGGGTCCGCCAGGACCGCACAGAGGCCGGGCAGGAGCAGGGCGCACTCGGGGTCCATGGCGAGGCTGGGGGCTCCTGCAAAGGCGAGGTGTGGCCGCACTGCCCCGCCAGGCCCGGCGCGGTCATCTCAGGCTGCAGCCCGGCCTGGGAGGGAGGCGACCCCAGGGATCCAGGGCCTGATGCTGGGGCTGGGTCCCCCCGGGAGTGGGCGCGGGTCCGTCGGCCCCCGGGGCGGCGACGCCTGGCGTCAGCCAGCCTGGAGGTTTAAGGCTTTCGGGGAGTCCGGAGGCGGCGCGGGCCGCGCTCCCCTGCCCGCCCCCCGACCCCTGACCCCAGCCCGGCCGGGACCCCCGCGCGAAGCGCACGCCTCACCCGCGCGCGTCCCGTCGGTCCGCCGAAAGCCCCGCCCCGCCGCCGGATCCACCCTCTCCGGAGGCCCCGCCCCGGGCTTTACCACCTGGCTGGCCCGGAGGGGAGAAGAGGCCGAAACTGACGGGCGTGGGGACCCGCGACTCCACGGAGACCCACTGGGGAACTTATAATGGCAAAAAGAATTGTGGGTTGGCTTCATCTCGAGCTTAGAGGGGCTGGATACAGGTCTGCGTCAAGGCGGTCTCTCCGAAATGTCACCCCCACCGGGGCGCTCCGTGGTACGTGCCGAGCGTCCGGCGGGCAGAGCGCCTCGGAGGCGGGGCTCCCTGCGGAAGGTGCGGGGACTACAGGCGGAAGGGGCGGGTTCAAGTTGTGGGCGGGGCCGCGCTGTTGGAATTCCAGCCACCCGATTGGCTGCCCTGCGTGGGCAGGGGGCTTGTGTTGGGGCAGACCCCGCGCCTACGGGACGGGATTACAAGCAGGACTTTATTTTTATTTTTCCTAACAGGGACAACGGTGTTACGAAAGAGCTGTGCACATATTTTTTTAACTGCACAAAATATAAGCTTTGGGCCCCATTTCCCGCGGATTTTTTGGCGCACTGCCGAGTTTCCGCCGACCCAGCCCCGAGGCGGGCGAAGAGGGGCCGCGCCGTCCAGGCGCGCCCTCTCCGCGCAGGCGCACGGCCGCTCCGGCAGGCGCGCAGGTCTCATCCGGGGCCCCGCGGGTCGGCGGCGCGTTGCCATGGCAGCGGGATCGCGGGCCGACGCCGAGCGCCAACCCCGCGCAGGCGCACAGACCCCCCCCCGCACTCTGCGCAGGCGCACGGCCGCCCCGGCAACCGCGCAGGTCCCATCCGGGGCCCCGCGGGTCGGCGGCGCGTTGCCATGGCAGCGCGGTCGCGGGCCGCGCGGCCTGCTCTGTGAGCCGGCGGCCGCGGAGCCCTGAGGAGAGCCGGCCAGCGCCGCCGCCATGTCCCTGGACACCATGGACCCGGTCTCGGAGACGGTAAGGGTGGAGCGAGGCCGGCCGGGGCGGCGGCCGCCGGTGAGCGGGGCCGCTATTGTTACCGCACAAGAGGGCGCCTCGGGCCCTCGGACCCCGGCCGCCGCCGGGCCCGCGTCCGCAGCCGCCTCTGAGGACGCGGCTCGCTGAGGACGCCGCCTCCAGGAAGCCTTCCGGGACGCTGCGCCCGCGCCGGCCGAGCGGGCTCGCTGTGTAAGTGCCTCGGGCGGCTGCGCTGGACTCGCCCGGAGCCGAGGATGGACCGCGATGCGAGGGAGGACGCCCCGGGCCCGGGGACCCCGGCCTTGCCCAGCCTGCTCGGAGGCTTCCCGGAGGAGGTGACGCCCGGGCGAGAGGGGTCTGGGGCCCGCGGGGCGGCGCCGGCCTGGTGGGGCCCGGGGACGGGGCCGCAGGGGCGCGGTGTGGCTCCTGCTCGCCCGGGTGCCGCCCTCGCCGTTAGAGGGTCGCTGGTGTAGACGCTCGTGGTGCGGTCGACACGCGGGTCCCTGGGCGTGCTCGCCCCCATCTCCTGCCGTGGGCCGGGGTCGTGGGCGCGAGCACCGGCGCCCCCGGCCCGCACTGGCTGAGCAGGCCCTGCCCTGCGCGCCCTGGCCCCCGCCGGGGCTCGAACCGGCGCCCGTGCGGATGCCGGCCCTGCAGGCCGGGGCTCCTCCCCCAGGCTAGACTTTATCTTTTGAAGATGTATTTGTTTACTCCCCACGTGGCCGCGGTGACCGGGGCTGGGCCCCAGCCGGCTCCGTGGGGGCGCGGGTCAGCCCCTGCCCACGGCGATGGCCTGCTGCAGCTGCGGACCCCTCTCCTGTCTCCCCGGAGTCTCAGCTGTCCCCAGACGCGTAGTGTCCGGGGCCAGGGGGGTGGCGTGAGCTGGGCGGACCCCTGACGCTCCCGCTGCCCAGCTGACTGAGTCCTCCCCTCCCTCCTGCCCCCGGCAGCCCGGGACCCCAGGAGGCTGTGCTGGGCTCACTTGGGCCCCGGCCCCCCGGCAGCCCGGGACCCCAGGAGGCTGTGCTGGGCTCACTGGGGCCCCCGCCCCCGGCCCCCAGGCAGCCCGGGACCCCAGGAGGCTGTGCTGGGCTCACTGGGGCCCCGCCCCCGGCCCCCAGGCAGCCCGGGACCCCAGGAGGCTGTGCTGGGCTCACTCGGGCCCCCGCCCCCGGCCCCCAGGCAGCCCGGGACCCCAGGAGGCTGTGCTGGGCTCACTCGGGCCCCCGCCCCCGGCCCCCAGGCAGCCCGGGACCCCAGGAGGCTGTGCTGGGCTCACTCGGGCCCCCGCCCCCGGCAGCCCGGGACCCCAGGAGGCTGTGCTGGGCTCACTCGGGCCCCCGCCCCCGGCCCCCGGCAGCCCGGGACCAGGAGGCTGTGCTGGGCTCACTCGGGCCCCGGCTCCCGGCCCCCTGGCAGCCTGGGACCCCAGGAGGCTGTGCTGGGCTCACTCGGGCCGGCCCCCGGTAGCCCGGGACCCCAGGAGGCTGTGCTGGGCTCACTCGGGCCCCGGCTCCCGGGCCCCGGCAGCCTGGGACCCCAGGAGGCTGTGCTGGGCTCACTCGGGCCCCGGCCCCCGGCAGCCCGGGACCAGGAGGCTGTGCTGGGCTCACACTCGGGCCCATGGCCGCCCGCCCCCGGCCCCCAGGCAGCGCCCTCGCGAGCCTCCCTGGAGTTGGCCTTTCCCAGGTCCAGAGATGCCAGGCTGACGACAGCCGTGTGAGGTGGGGGCCCCACACTGCCCGCCCCGTGGGCCCGGTGCTCCCCACCGAGCGCTCGCTGGGATCACACACGTGGGACTCACACGACACTGTGCCTTGTTCTGTTAATCAGCGCACGTGTGTGTGTGTGCGTGTGCCCATGTGTGTACACACAGATGCGGGTACCAGCGTTGTGGCCCAGGGATAGCCCATAGTGTGCCCATGCGTGCATATGTGTTTGTCCATGTGTGCACAGATGCGGGATGAGTGTTGTGGACCAGTGGGTTAAGCCACTACCTGCAACACTGACATCCCATAGTGTGTGTGCGTGTGTGTGTGTGTGTGCCCGTGTGTGTACACACAGATGCGGGATGAGCGTTGTGGACCAGTGGGTTAAGCCACTACCTGCAACACTGACATCCCATAGTGTGCGTGCGTGTGTGTGTGTGTGCCCGTGTGTGTACACACAGATGCGGGATGAGCGTTGTGGCCCAGGGACAGCCCACTGTGTGCATGTGTGTGTGTGCGTGTGTGCCCGTGTACGTGTGTGCAGACGCGGGGACCAGCGTTGTGGCCCAGGGACAGCCCATTGTGTGCACGTGTGTGTGTGTGTGTTTGTCCATGTGTGTGCAGATGCGGGGACCAGCGTTGTGGCCCAGGGACAGCCCATTGTGTGCATATGTGTGTGTGTGTGCCTGTGTGCGTGTGCGCAGACGCGGGGACCAGCGTTGTGGCCCAGGGACAGCCCATTGTGTGCATATGTGTGTGTGTGCCCGTGTGCGTGTGCGCAGACGCGGGGACCAGCGTTGTGGCCCAGGGACAGCCCATTGTGTGCATATGTGTGTGTGTGCCCGTGTGCGTGTGCGCAGATGCGGGGACCAGCGTTGTGGCCCAGGGACAGCCCATTGTGTGCACGTGTGTGTGTGTGTGTGCCCGTGTGCGTGTGCGCAGACGCGGGGACCAGCGTTGTGGCCCAGGGACAGCCCATTGTGTGCATGTGTGTGTGTGTGTGTGTGTGCCCGTGCGCGCAGACGCGGGGACCAGCGTTGTGGCCCAGGGACAGCCCATTGTGTGCATATGTGTGTGTGTGCCCGTGTGCGTGTGCGCAGATGCGGGGACCAGCGTTGTGGCCCAGGGACAGCCCATTGTGTGCACGTGTGTGTGTGTGTGTGCCCGTGTGCGTGTGCGCAGACACGGGGACCAGCGTTGTGGCCCAGGGACAGCCCATTGTATGCGTGTGTGTGTGTGTGTGTCCGTGTACGTGTGCGCAGACGCGGGGACCAGCTTTGTGGCCCAGGGACAGCCCATTGTGTGCATGTGTGTGTGTGCGTGTGTGCCCGTGGGCGTGCGCAGATGCGTGGACTAGCGTTATGGCCCAGGGACAGACCATTGTGTGCATGTGTATGTGCATGTGTGTGCTTGTGTGCGTGTGTGCAGATGCGGGGACCAGCGTTGTGGCCCAGGGACAGCCCATTATGTGTGTGTGTGTGTGTGTGTATGTGTGCGTGTGCCCGTGTGCATGCGCGCCCACGCGGGGACCAGCGTTGTGGCCCAGGGACAGCCCATTGTGTGCATATGTGTGTGTGTGTGCCTGTGTGCGTGTGTGCAGACGCGGGGACCAGCGTTGTGGCCCAGGGACAGCCCATTGTGTGCATGTGTGTGTGTGCCCGTGTGCATGCGTACAGACGGGACCAGCGTTGTGACCCAGGGACAGCCCATTGTGTGTGTGTGTGTGTGTGCGTGCCCGTGGGCGTGTGCGCAGACGCGGGGACGAGCGGTGTGGCCCAGGGACAGCCCATTGTGTGTGTGTGTGTGCGTGCGTGCCCGTGGGCGTGTGCGCAGACGCGGGGACGAGCGGTGTGGCCGTGGCAGTGCAGAGGAGCAGTCACCAGGGAGCCCCGGCTGCTCACTCCTTCCGGCTCCCCGCCAAGGCGCCCGGCCCCTGCCGTCCACGCCGGACACCGATGCAGTTCCAGGCCCTGGACACTGCGGGCACTCAGGGCGTGAGCCAGGGATGGACGATCTCTCCCGGGCTCTCTGGACTCTGCCTTTCCGATAAATAAATGAACATTAAGGAGAGAAACCTGGTGGGGGAATCTGTGTCCTTGGACAGCCGGGGACGCCATAGCTCAGAGGGCGGGACCAGCCTCTCAGCGCGGGGCGGCCAAGGGGCTGCCCCGGGTCCCAGGAGCCCCTGGCACTCACTCCACGGGGATGCCGCGTTTTCTCGGGCGGAGCCTGAGGGCTGCAGGCTGTGTCAGCCTGTGCTGGGCTGGAGGACAGCGAGGCTCAGAGGGGCGGGGCCGGCGGGACGGATGCCGGCGGTGGTGCGCCGCCCACCTCGCCCACCTGTGTTCCTCACAGACACCTCGCGCAGGGTGACCTGGTCTCTCTAGCTGCCGCGTGCGGTTAGAACCCAACAGTGCCCCCTGGTGATGACATCAGGATCTCCAGGGACCAGTTAGACGGAGCAGTGTGTGTGTGTGTGTGGAACGCCCGCAGCCTGGGCCGTGTGTATGTATGTGTGTGTGTGTGTGGAACGCCCGCGGCCTGGGCTGTGTGTATGTATGTGTGTGTGTGTGGAACGCCCCGTGGCCTGGGCCGTGTGTGTGTGTGTGTGTGGAACGCCCCGCGGCCTGGGCCGTGTGTGTGTGTGGAACGCCCCACGGCCTGGGCCGTGTATGTGTGTGTGTGTGTGTGTGGAATGCCCGCGGCCTGGGCCGTGTGTGTGTGTGTGTGTGTGTGTGGAACGCCCACGGCCTGGCCCGTGTGTGTGCGTGTGTGTGTGTGTGGAACGCCCGCGGCCTGGGCCGTGTGTGTCTGTGTGGGGAACGCCCGCGGCCTGGGCCGTGTGTGTGTGTGTGTGTGTGTGGAATGCCCGCGGCCTGTGCCGTGTGTGTGTGTGTGTGTGTGTGTGTGTGGAACGCCCGCGGCCTGGGCCGTGTGTATGTATATGTGTGTGTGGAATGCCCGCGGCCTGGGCCGTGTGTGTGTGTGTGTGTGTGTGTGTGGAACGCCCCACGGCCTGGGCCGTGTGTGTGTGTGTGTGTGTGGAATGCCCGCAGCCTGAACCGTGTGTGTGTGTGTGTGTGGAACGTCCCACGGCCTGGGCCGTGTGTGTGTGTGTGTGTGTGGAACGCCCGCGGCCTGGGCCATGTGTGTGTGTGTGGAACGCTCGTGGCCTGGGCCGTGTATGTGTGTGTGTGTGTGTGTGTGTGTGGAATGCCCGCAGCCTGGGCCGTGTGTGTGTGTGTGTGTGGAACGCTCGTGGCCTGGGCCGTGTATGTGTGTGTGTGTGTGTGTGTGGAACGCCCGCAGCCTGGGCCGCGTGTGTGTGTGTGTGTGGAACGCCCGCTGCCTGTGCCGTGTGTGTGTGTGTGTGGAATGCCCCGCCGCCTGGGCTGTGTGTGTGTGTGTGTGTGGAACGCCCGCGGCCTGGGCCGTGTGTGTGTGTGTGTGTGGAACGCCCGCGGCCTGGGCCGTGTGTATGTATATGTGTGTGTGTGGAATGCCCACGGCCTGGGCCGTGTGTGTGTGTGTGTGTGTGTGTGGAACGCCCCACGGCCTGGGCCGTGTGTGTGTGTGTGTGGAACGTCCCACGGCCTGGGCCGTGTGTGTGTGTGTGTGTGTGTGTGGAATGCCCACAGCCTGGGCCGTGTGTGTGTGTGTGTGTGTGTGGAACGCCCGCGGCTTGGGCCGTGTGTGTGTGTGTGTGGAACGTCCCACGGCCTGGGCCGTGTGTGTGTGTGTGTGTGGAACGCCTGCGGCCTGGGCCGTGTGTGTGTGTGTGTGGAACGCCCATGGCCTGGGCCGTGTGTATGTATATGTGTGTGTGTGGAATGCCCGCGGCCTGGGCCGTGTGTGTGTTCGTGTGTGTGTGTGGAACGCCCGCGGCCTGGGCCGTGTGTGTGTGTGTGTGTGTGTGTGGAACGCCCGCAGCCTGGGCCGCGTGTGTGTGTGTGTGTGGAACGCCCGCTGCCTGTGCCGTGTGTGTGTGTGTGTGTGTGTGGAACGCCCCGCCGCCTGGGCCGTGTGTGTGTGTGTGTGTGTGGAACGCCCGCGGCCTGGGCCGTGTGTGTGTGTGTGTGTGTGTGGAACGCCCGCGGCTTGGGCCGTGTGTGTGTGTGTGTGGAACGTCCCGCAGCCTGGGCCGTGTGTGTGTGTGTGTGTGTGTGTGTGGAATGCCCGCGGCCTGGGCCGTGTGTGTGTGTGTGTGTGTGGAACGTCCCGCAGCCTGGGCCGTGTGTGTGTGTGTGGAATGCCCCACGGCCTGGGCCGTGTGTGTGTGTGTGTGTGGAACGTCCCACGGCCCGGGCCGTGTGTGTGTGTGTGTGTGTGTGTGGAACGTCCCACGGCCTGGGCCGTGTATGTGTGTGTGTGTGTGTGTGGAACGCCCGTGGCCTGGCCCGTGTGTGTTTGTGTGTGTGGAACGCCCGCGGCCTGGCCCGTGTGTGTGTGTGTGTGTGTGGAACGCCCACGGCCTGGGCCGTGTGTGTGTGTGGAACGCTTGTGGCCTGGGCCGTGTGTGTGTGTGTGTGTGTGTGTGGAACGCCCCGCAGCCTGGGCCGTGTGTGTGTGTGTGTGTGTGTGGAACGCCCGCTGCCTGGGCCGTGTGTGTGTGTGTGTGTGTGTGTGGAACGCCTGCAGCCTGGCCCGTGTGTGTGTGTGTGTGTGTGTGTGGAACACCCACGGCCTGGGCCATGTGTGTGTGTGTGGAACGCCCGCAGCCTGGGCCGTGTATGTGTGTGTGTGTGTGTGTGTGTGTGGAACGCCCGCAGCCTGGGCCGTGTGTGTGTGTGTGTGTGGAACGCCCGCTGCCTGGGCCGTGTGTGTGTGTGTGTGTGTGTGGAACGTCCCACGGCCTGGGCTGTGTATGTGTGTGTGTGTGTGTGGAACGCCCGCTGCCTGTTCCGTGTGTGTGTGTGTGTGTGTGTGTGTGGAACGCCCGCAGCCTGGACCGTGTGTGTGTGTGTGTGTGTGTGTTTGTGTGTGTGGAACGCCCACAGCCTGGGCCGTCGGAGGTGCGCAGGCCGGGGCCCTGTGGTCACAGCTGTGCCTGGCCCCCGTGCAGCGTGCCCTGCTTTAGTGTGTGACTTTTATGAAATTGGAGGCAGAGACAGACCTTCCATCCGCTGACTCACGCCCAAAGCCGGGAGCCTGGAACTCCATGCGCACGTTCCACGCGGAAGTCAGGGCCGCAAGCGCTTGAGCCGTCACCTGCCGCCTCCCACCTGCTGCGGCCTGGGAAAGCCGTAGAGGATGCCCAAGGCCGTGGGCCCCTGCACCTGCGTGGGAGACCGGGAAGAAGCTCCTGGCTCCTAGCTTCCGTTGCGGCCATCTGGGGAGTGACCCAGCGGATGGAGGACCTCTCTCTGTTTCTGCCTTTCCAAATAAATAATCTTAAAAAAAAAAAAAAAAAAAAAAGTGGATCTGGGACTCAGACCCGGGCACTCTGAGGTGGGAAGGTGTCCAAATGGTGTCTTAACCCCTGCCCCAAGGGCCCCCCAAGCCATGGGTTTGTTCTTTTTTTTTTTTTTTTTTTTTTTAAAAAGATTTATTTATCGCCGGCGCCGCTGCTCACTAGGCTAATCCTCCGCCTGGCAGCGCCGGCACACCGGGTTCTAGTCCCGGTTGGGGCGCCGGATTCTGTCCCGGTTGCCCCTCTTCCAGGCCAGCTCTCTGCTGTGGCCAGGGAGTGCAGTGGAGGATGACCCAGGTGCTTGGGCCCTGCACCCCATGGGAGACCAGGACAAGCTCCTGGCTCCTGCCATCGATCAGCACGGTGCGCAGGCCGCAGTGGCCATTGGAGGGTGAACCAATGGCAAAGGAAGACCTTTCTCTCTGTCTCTCTCTCTCACTGTCCACTCTGCCTGTCAAAAAAAAAAAAAAAGATTTATTTATTTACTTGAAAGAGTTAGAGAGAGAAGGCGAGGCAGAGGCAGAGAGAAGCAGAGAGAGGGAGGGAGAGAGGTCTTCCATCTCCTGGCTGACTCCTCAATCGGCCACAATGGCCAGAGCGGCGCCGATCCGAAGCCAGGAGCCAGGAGCTTCTTCCGGGTCTCCCACGTGGGTGCAGGGGCCCAAGGACTTGGGCCATCCTCCACTGCACTCCCGGGCCACAGCAGAGAGCTGGATGGGAAGTGGAGCAGCCGGGGCTCGAACTGGCGCCCATATGGGATGCCGCACTGCAGGCGGCGGCTTTGCCTGCTGCGCTGGCCCCAGTTTTTTTCTGTTTAAAAAATCTTTATTGGGGTCAGCATTGTGGTGCAGTGGGTAAGGCCACCCCAATGCCGGCCTCCCGTATGGGCGCCAGTTTGAGTCCCAGCTGCGCAGCCAGCGCCCGCCCCAGCTCCCTGCTGACGGCCTGGGAGCACAGCGGAGGACGGCCGAGTCCTTGCGCCCCGCGCTTACGTGGGAGACGTGGGAGAAGCTCCTGGCTTCCTCTGGCCCCACCCTGGCCACGGAGGCCATCTGGGGAGAACCTTCCTCTGTCTCACCCTCTCTGTCAATAAGTAAGGAAAATAAGTCTTTAAAAGTATGGATTTATTTGAAGGCAGAGTGACGGGTGGGGGCAGGTTTCCCACCCACTCCAGGCGCCTGGAGCCTGGCTGGTGGGGGCCTGCGCGTCTGGGCCACGCTGCCCTGTCTGCTCGGGCAGCAGCGGAAAGTGGGTCAGCAGGGCAGCCGGGACGCGGTGGCGGGGTCCCAAGCTGAGCTTTCCTGCTCAGACTGCAGACAGCTAGCGGGACTGCTGCCGCGTGTGGCGCTCACCTGCTGGGAACGGCACGTGTGCTCCGCAGATGCCGGGTCCCGGGAGGCGCTGTCGGGCAGCTCCGTGGCGCTCTCAGGGATCTGGAACATTGGCTTGCTTGCCTTCGGGGCGGTGACGCTGAGTGCGTGGACACAGACACCCCGTGAGAGGCCCGTTCCCCCAGGCGCCGTGTCCTGCCGTCGGTCACCGGGGTCAGGCGGCGGCGGCCTCCCCAACACGGGTGTCCTCTCGTCTCCCACGCGCTGCCTTGTTCTCTAGAGGAGGCTCTGCGGGGGGGGGGGGGGGAGGAGAGGGGAGAGAGAGGGAGGGGGGAGAGGGAGAGAGTCAGTCCTCAGAGGATGCAGCGTGGCACGCGCACAGCCCCCCGCCGCGCGCCCGGAGCAGCTCAGATGCTCCCGGCCGTCCGGTCGCGTTGGGCCACGGGCACGGGGCCGGCAGTGACGCGTGGCCTCTGCTTGCAGGGAGACGACACTCAGTCTGCAGCCACCTTTGACTCTGACTCGGAGACGGTGAGTGTGCCGGTGCCCAGCCGGGGCCGCCTCCTCCACAGTTCTAACTTCATCCGACACCAAGGCTGAGCGGCACTGACTGTGGCAGACCAGGTGGCTCCTGTGCCACGTGCGGGGTCACAGCCGGAGCCTGTCACCCACGCCCTCCTCCAGCCCTGAGCCGGGTGGGGACGCCGAGAGGCTGGGGGAGGCAGCGGGAAGGACGGGGGGACACGTGGCCCTGGCAGCCAGGTCCCTGCAGTGTGTGTGGGGGGGGACACGTGACCCTGGGAGCCAGGTCCCTGCAGTGCGGGGAGGGGGGCACGTGACCCTGGGAGCCAGGTCCCTGCAGTGGGGGGGGGGACACGTGACCCTGGGAGCCAGGTCCCTGCAGTAGGGGGGACATGTGACCCTGGGAGCCAGGTCCCTGCAGTGGGGGGGGGACACGTGACCCTGGGAGCCAGGTCCCTGCAGGGGAGGGGGGGGACACGTGACCCTGGGAGCCAGGTCCCTGCAGTAGGGGGGGAACACGTGACCCTGGGAGCCAGGTCCCTGCAGGGGAGGGGGGGGACACGTGACCCTGGGAGCCAGGTCCCTGCAGTAGGGGGGACACTTGGCCCTGGGAGCCGGGTCCCTGCAGTGCGGGGCCCAGCCTGGAGGGGCAGGGAGCAGAGGTGGCCAGGCTCAGCGGCCACACCAGTGTTTCTGACACCAGCAAATCGGGCAGCCATGGGTCCCCGTCTCCATCGAGGGCCCTGTGTCTGCAGGGTTCGGGATTCTCCCTGGACGTGGCCCAGGCTACTCCCTGGAGGAGTGGCTGTCCAAAGCAAGCCCAGATAAGGTGCCTTGTGCTAGGAGCATGGGGTCATTGTTGGGCTAGAGGACAGCGAGGGAGACCGGCCCCGACACCATCCCCCTCGGCGTCTGGAAGCCAGGAGCGAGTGCGTCCTGTCGCCAGGCCACAGAGCCAGGAAGTAGTGGAACCCAGTGCGTGCCAGCGGTGCCTGACGCAGGAGTCGGCCCTTGGGCAGCGCCCTCCGTGGGTTTGCAGTTGACTTAGAAGGCTGTCGTCCTGCCACATCGCCCGTGGGGACAGACACACCAGGGCTGGGTGCTGGCCGTGAGCACCGCATGTGTGGGGGGTGAGCCTCTTCCCTCTGCGTGCTCAGAGCCCTGAGCCCTGGGTTTTCCATGACATTGTGTCTGTCCTGAGGGTGCTTGCAGCCCTGAGCGGCCTGTCTCCTGGCGTCCCTCCTGGGCCTTGGGCCCATGCTGCCAGTGTCCCTCGGTGCCGCGGCCTCACCGCGTTTCTCCTTTGTTTCAGAAAGCTAAAAGGAAAAGTGTTCACAGACCTCCACCCACCTCGCCCAGTAAGTATGGCCAGCTCTCCTCCCTCCCCTCGCTCACTTCCGCAGCTTGACCCGGAGCTGGGTTTTAGACACCGCCCTTCCCAGCGTCCTGGGAAACCACACAGGACCCGTCCTCTGTCCTCGGGGTGTTGGGCCTTGGGCACACCTGCTGTGTCCCAGAGCACAGGGGCTCCCAGCAGCCGGTGCTTCCTACTTCCACCAGGTGCGCACGCTGGCACAGGAGAGGGGTGGTTGTCTGGGTCACAGCACAGCAGGATAGGCGCCCGGTGCGCACGCTGCCACAGGAGAGGGGTGGTTGTCCGGGTCACAGCAGGACAGGCGCCACTTCGGGTGTGCACGCTGCCACAGGAGAGGGGTGGTTGTCCGTGTCACAGCAGGACAGGCGCCACTTCGGGTGCGTGCACCCTGCATCAGTGCCTCAGCTCAAGTCTTGCCTCTGCTTCCAGCCCGGCTCCTGCCAGTGTGCGTCCTGGGAGGCAGCAGACGGTTGCTCAAGAACTTGGGGCCCTGCCCCTCAGGGGAGATTCAGGTGCAGTTCCTGGCTCCTGGCTTTGACCTGGCCCAGCCCTAGTTGTTGTGGGCATTTGGGGAGTGAACCAGTGGATAGAAAGCCTCTCTCTTTCAAATAATTGTTTAAAAAATCAACTTTTTAAAAAGAATGTTTAATGCGGCGCCACGGCTCACTAGGCTAATCCTCCGCCTGCGGCGCCTGCATCCCGGGTTCTAGTCCCGGTCGGGGCGCCGGATTCTGTCCCGGTTGCCCCTCTTCCAGGCCAGCTCTCTGCTGTGGCCAGGGAGTGCAGTGGAGGATGGCCCAAGTGCTTGGGCCCTGCACCCCATGGGAGACCAGGAGAAGCACCTGGTTCCTGGGTTTGGATCAGCGCGATGCACCGGCTGCAGCAGCCATTGGAGGGGGAACCAACGGAAGGAAGACCTTTCTCTCTGTCTCTCTCGCTCACTGTCCACTCTGCCTGTCAAAAAAGAAAAAAAAAGAATGTTTAATGAGAGCCTTTGTTTTTGCATAAATCTGTTATATTTTACTTAAAGTGAAGTCCCAGACAGAGAAGAATTTTAAAATATTTTCTTCATCTTGATGAGAACATCAAGAATGTCCTAGAAAAGGGGCCGGCGCTGTGGCAGAGCAGGTTAAGCCACCACCTGCAGTGCCGGCATCCATATGGGCGCCGGTTCGAGCCCGGCTGCTCCACTTCCGATCCAGCTCTCTGCTGTGGCCTGGGAAAGCAGTGGAAGATGGCCCAAGTGCTTGGGCCCTGCACCCGTGTGGGAGACCTGGAGGAAGCTCCTGGCTGCTGGCTTCATGAGGCCTGCCGGGATGGCTGGCAGAGCGGCCACGCGCTGGGGCATGTGGTGTGGAGTGTGGTGGGCAGGGCTGCCGTTCACCCCTGAAACCACACTTGGCTTCGCAGAGTCACCCTATTGCTCTAAGCCGAGGAAGGTGACGTCCTGGAGGTCTCTCAAGACAGCGGGGAGCATGCCTCTGAGCAGCAGGACGTCCCTGTCGCCACAGAAGCTCTGGCTGGGCTCGGCCAAGCAAGGTACGAGCTGGCCCTGCCCGCCCCACAGAGGCCATGGGGAGGTGGGGGCGCTGAGCCAGGGTGCCTGCTGGCCCTGCCTGCCCCACAGAGGCCGGGGGAGGTGGGGGTGCCAAGCCAGGATGCGTCGTGTCATGTGTCCGACTTACTGTCATGGTCTTCTCGCGTCCCGGTGTGTTTTGTCCACTCTCTGTGTGGCGTCAGTGGCCTGTGGCGTCAGTGGCCTGTGGCGGTCCCGCTCCACAGGCAGTGGTCTGCTGGCACTGGCTCCCACTGGCCTGTGAGAGCCGCAGGTCCACCTGTAGCGTTTGGGAGCTGGTCCGCACTGTGCTGGCAGCTCTGAAGTGGCCATGGTGGGACGTCTGCACACCGCTCACTGCTGGTGCGCCCCTTCAACCAGGAAGGTTGACCAGGGACCCTTGCACTGAGTCTTCTGGTCTGTCGTATTAAACCCATGCACATTCAACCCACGAAGTCTGACCCAGCCCCTGGAATCAGACCTCGCCTGGGAGCGCGCGTGGACCCACCCCCCGAGCAGCCCCCTCCCCGGTCGCCTGAGTGAAGCTGTAGGAGCCCAGGGGTCGTGGCTCAGGCGTTCCACCAGCAGCAGTGAGCACATGGCTGGAGACGCGCACATGGCTCAGGAGAAGCCGGGAGTGTTTGGATTCCAGGGGGCCTTGCTCGGCATGGGCCGACGTCTGGCTTCCGGTGCGGGCTCTGCTGTGTAGAAACTGCAGCGTCACACTAGGCTAATCCTCCGCCTAGCGGCGCCGGCACACTGGGTTCTAGTCCCGGTCGGGGCGCCGGATTCTGTCCCGGTTGCCCCTCTTCCAGGCCAGCCCTCTGCTGTGGCCCGGGAATGCAGTGGAGGATGGCCCAGGTGCTTGGGCCCTGCACCCCATGGGAGACCAGGAAAAGCACCTGGCTCCTGGCTCCTGCCATCGGATCAGCGCAGTGCGCTGGCCGCAGCGCGCCAGCCGCGGCGGCCATTGGAGGGTGAACCAACGGCAAAGGAAGACCTTTCTCTCTGTCTCTCTCTCTCACTGTCCACTCTGCCTGTCAAAAAAAAAAAAAAAAAAAAAAAGAAACCGCAGCGTCGTGGAGCAGTGCCCCGGGAAAGGCCCTTCCACCTGAGTGTCCCCGCGTGGCTGTCGCCTCCCTAAACCAGTCTTCCTTAAATTTGCTAGAAAACAAGAAACACACGGGCAAGGCCGACGGTCCTGAAAAGCCTCGACTCACCCAGAAAACGGGCTTGTCTCACGGTTGCGCATTCCTCCCAGGGCTTTGCTGTGTGCCCGGCCCGGCTTTCCGCAGAGGCTGGACAGAGGGCAGCGGAGGACGCGCGGACACTGCGCACTGCTCTCCGCCCCGCCCCGCCCGACTCCGACTCCCAGTGTGTTAGGCAGCCTGGGAGCACCAAGTGCTGCCGTGTGTCCACCGCAGTCAGGCTGACCCCGTGTGCATTCTCTCGCTTCAGCCTTTACCCCGTTTGCTTGGGGAAATTGGAGTCGGCTGCCTTGGCCTCCTCGGCCCTCGGCTGCCCAGTGAGCTGGGAGTCAACCGCCAGCCGCGCTCCCACACTTTCCAAACCATCAGGCTAGGGGTGCTGAAGCAGCTTTACTTTGCTTTTTTATTCTTTTTAAAAAAGAGTAATAAGTCCCAGTTTTCCTTGAACTATAGCTACAGCTCGTAGTACTGTTGAGGTGATTTTCCCAGGTCACCTGTATAGGTGTGTCTCTCCAGGTCACGTCCCCGGGACTCCCGTGTACCGAGAGAAGGAAGACATGTACGATGAGATCATCGAGCTGAAGAAGGTAGCGCGTCCCTACTGCTTTCCACAGCGAGAGCCTGCTGGGCTGTGCGCGTGCCACACACACTCACACACACCTGCCTGGGACCCTGGCCCCTGCTGGGCTGTGCGCGTGTCACACACACACACACACATACCTGACTGGGACCCTGGCCCCTGCTGGGCTGTGCACATCTCTCACACACACACACACACACCCCTGCCTGGGACCCTGGCCCCTGCTGGGCTGTGCGCGTGTCACACACACACACGCACCCCTGCCTGGGACCCTGGCCCCTGCTGGGCTGTGCGCGTGTCACACACACACACGCACCCCTGCCTGGGACCCTGGCCCCTGCTGGGCTGTGCGCGTGTCACACACACACACACGCACCCCTGCCTGGGACCCTGGCCCCTGCTGGGCTGTGCGCGTGTCACACACATTCACACACCCCTGCCTGGGACCCTGGCCCCTGCTGGGCTGTGCGCGTGTCACACACACACACACATACCTGACTGGGACCCTGGCCCCTGCTGGGCTGTGCACATCTCTCACACACACACACACACACCCCTGCCTGGGACCCTGGCCCCTGCTGGGCTGTGCGCGTGTCACACACACACACGCACCCCTGCCTGGGACCCTGGCCCCTGCTGGGCTGTGCGCGTGTCACACACACACACGCACCCCTGCCTGGGACCCTGGCCCCTGCTGGGCTGTGCGCGTGTCACACACACACACACGCACCCCTGCCTGTGACCCTGGCCCCTGCTGGGCTGTGCGCGTGTCACACACACACACCCCCCTGCCTGGGGCCCTGGCCCGTGCTGGGCTGTGCGCGTGTCACACACACACACACCTGACTGTGACCCTGGCCCGTGCTGGGCTGTGTGTGTCTCACACACACACACACACACCTGCCTGGGACCCTGGCCCCTGCTGGGCTGTGCGCGTCACACACACACACACGCACACCCCTGCCTGGGACCCTGGCCCATGCGTGGGATCTGGGGATCTGGCTGGCTGAAGGAGCTGGCTGCGGGCATGTCCAGGCTCTGCTCCTGCAGGCGAGGCCTGGGAGCCTCAGGGCCCCTGGGCAGCGAGACTGGGAGTCTTCCGGCGAGGCTGTGGTGCTGTCCCCTGCGGGCTCCCTTAGCGCTGCCGAGGCGCTCCCGGCCCCGCTCAGCTGAGACGGGCAGGAGCAGCTGTGATCGCTATACCCATGACGAGTCCAATGCTCCGAGGCCAGTCACTGTGCGGCGTAGCCAGCAGCAGGGCCCCTGCCCCCGTGTTCGTGCGCTCTGCACACCCCAGTGTGCGCTGCCGTGGAGGGCATGGGCCCCACACCAGTGTGGAACACCCATCAGTGTTTTCCTGTGCCTGGAGAAATCACCTGGGGTCACTCCTCCGGAGTCTGCCTATTTACAGACCCCCGGCCTGCGTGGAAGGAGGGGTGAGGGAGGGGGTGCGGCGAGGAGTCCCGAGGCCGCCCCAGGCCACAGGAAGGCGCCGGGGTCCCGAGGGGAGACTGGGAGCTGGGGGGGGGGGGTGAGGTCGTGGCCGCTGCGCCCCTGTCGGAGCCTCCAGCAGGGGTCGGCTGGAAGCGCAGCTGCGCCGGTCCTCGTGAGGAACCTGCTGGGGGCGGGGCCTGGGCCAGAGGACGTCGACTGCACTTGCGCCTGCCGGCTCAGTTTCTGGATAAACAGCCCAGACTCCCGCATTCAGAAAGAGGAGTTGGTTCAGTCTCCCAGGGCTGTGGGATCTGACGCCAGAGCAGCCTCTCCATGGCAAGCAGTGCCTCAGTTCCCAGTTAGAAATGGGGCTGGGCTCGTGGCCCGACAGGTGAAGCTGCCAGCTGCCGCACTGACAACCCCTGTGGACGCCGGTTCAAGTCCCAGCTGCTCCACTTCCGATCCAGCACCCTGCCAATGAGGCGGGAAAGCCGTGGAAGACGGCTCAAATGCTTGGGCCCCTGCACCACATGGGGACCGGATGGAGCTGCTGGCTCCTGGCTGCTGCCTGGCCCAGCCTGGCTTACTGTGGCCATTTGGGGAATGAGCCAACAGATGGAAGATCTCTCTGTGTAACTCTGCCTTTCAAATTAATAAATACATCTTTAAAAAAAGCATGGGGGGGTGCTAATAGTGGCAGTCCATCAAAATGCTTCAGTGCAGTGCCTGAGACACGCTGCAGAGTGGTGGGGAGGCCCCTGCCCCGGGGGCTGCGCCAGTCGCCATCCCCTGAGACTCCCACGACCGCGGCTGCCCACAAGACAGCCCCGCGCTAGCCACGCCCAGTCACTCGCACTGTGCCCTCCTCGCCGTCCCTCTGCACTGCTGGCATTCTGACAGGAACGTGGCCTCCAGAGCTGGCGTGCACAGTCGGGGGCCCTGGGACCCGGAGCTGTCACAGCTGTCAGTTCTCCCCATCGCTAGGCTAGAATCTTTACATGTTGTGTACAGCCTATTTTTATTTTTCTTAAACCTCTAACGTGGAGTGGTGTCATTCAGTTTCCGAGTGTCCGGCGGTGTCCACGCTCCTCGTCTTTTCTGTTCTGGTTCCCGGCATGGTTGTGAGGGCCGCAGATACACTCCGTCTTGGTGGTTCTCTTCCATCTCAGGTTTGCTGTGTGGCCCGGGGTGTGGTGCCCCTGGGCCTGTGCGTGGTGGGGAGTTCTGGTCCTGGGCCTGTGCGTGGTGGGGAGTCCGGCTCCTGGGCCTGTGCATGGTGGGGAGTCCGGCTCCAGGGCCTGTGCGTGGTGGGGAGTCCGGCTCCTGGGCCTGTGCGTGGTGGGGAGTCCGGCTCCTGGGCCTGTGCGTGGTGGGGAGTCCGGCTCCAGGGCCTGTGCGTGGTGGGGAGTCCGGCTCCTGGGCCTGTGCGTGGTGGGGAGTCCGGCTCCTGGGCCTGTGCGTGGTGGGGAGCTCCGCTACTCGGCTCCCAGGGCTGCCGGTGCGGGGAGCGCTCCTGTCCTGCTGAGTTTGTGGCACTGTTGGAGCAGCTGGTGAGAGGGTACTCAGGTCTCCAACTGTGATGGAACCGTCTGTTTCCCCTGCACTCCTGTTTCTGATTCACGCCGCGTGGCTGGTCGTCCAGCTGTCTTGCTGCACTGACCTTTCTGGCCGCTATGCCTGGCTCCGTTCTGGTCACTGAATCTGGTCTCAGGCACCGCTGCTTTCTTTGCGTTAACATTGGTGTCTGCCCACCTGCCGGTGCTGTTACATCCTAGACAGCTGGTGGGTGGGTCCGGTTTTTTTTTTTTTTTTTTTTTTTTTTTTTTTTTTGACAGAGTGGACAGTGAGAGAGAGACAGAGAGAAAGGTCTTCCTTCCGTTGGTTCACTCCCCAAATGGCCACTACGGCCAGTGCACTGCGCTGATCTGAAGCCAGGAGCCAGGTGCTTCTCCTGATCTCCCATGGGGTGCAGGGCCCAAGCACTTGGGCCATCCTCCACTGCACTCCCAGGCCACAGCAGAGAGCTGGCCTGGAAGAGGGGCAACCGGACAGAATCCGGCGCCCCGACTGGGACTAGAACCCGGTGTGCCGGTGCCGCAGACGGAGGATTAGCCTAGTGAGCCGCGGCGCCGGCCAGGTGGGTCCTGTTTTTTAAAGCGCTTTTCTGCTTCCTGGCATTTAGATCATTTATGCATTTTTATTGATATATTTGCACTTAAGGCTCAGGTTTTATTTTCTGTTTTCCACTTGTTCTCTCTGTATTACATTCCTGTTTTTTTCTGCATTTCTATGCCTTCAACTTTTTTTAAGAATTCCATTTTGATTTACATACTGGTTTTTTGTTTTAAAATTTATTGCTATGGCTGGATTTGTGATGTAGCAGGTAAAGCCATACCCCGCAGCGCCAGCTCCCATGTGGGTGCTGATTCATTCCTGGCTGCTCTGCTTCTGATCCAGCCCCCTGCTGATGCCCTGGGAAAAGCAACGGAAGGTGGCCCAAGTGTTTGGACCCTGCCACCCTGGTGGTGGGAGACCCAGATGAAGCTCCTGGCTCTTGGCTTCAGCCTGGTTCAGCCCTGGTCAGTGTGGCCATCTGGGGACTGAACCAGCAGATGGAAGATTCTCTCTCTCTCTCTCTCTTTCCCTCTCCTCTGTCTCTCTTTCAAATAAATAATTTTTTTTAAGTCTGTGGAAAGCCAGATTAAAAGATGTGCTTATTTTGGTGGAAAAATGTTGGCGTTCCAAGCATAGTTTTCTTCCTTCTATGCACCTCACATGAGCCATTTAAAGTCTCTGTGTTTACCACTTACCGTGGTCAGTTTGAGTGAGGAACAGAAACCTTACCTCTCCTTACATCCCTTTACCTTGTGCCATTTGTAAACAATTTTTTAAAAAGATTATTTATTTGGAAGGCAGAGTTAGAGAGAGGCAGAGCTGAGCAGAGAGACCTTCCATCCGCTGGTTCACTCCCCAGATGGCTGCAACAGCCAGAGCTGGGCCCATCTGAAGCCAGGAGCTTCTTCCAGGTCTTCCAGCCGGAGTCCAAGCACTTGGGCCATCTTCCACTGCTTTCCCAGGCTGTAGCAGAGAGCTGGATCGAAAGTGGAGCAGCTGGGACTCAAACTGGCTTCTATAAGGGATGCTGGCACAGGAGGCGGCGGCTTTACCCGCTACGCCACAGCGCCGGCCCATGGACAATCTTTAAAATTCTTCCTCTGTGTACACAGAAAACCACATCTGTTTTACTGTTTTGCGTTAGCTGTGAAAGGTAATGTAAGAAACTCAGAGAAGGAGGGAGCGTTCTAGTGGCCCGCATCTTCACTTTCCCATCCTCCCTCCCTTCCCTCCTGCTACTCCAAGACCCCTCTCATCGCCTCTTCTCTGTTAGAGGACACTCTGGCGTCCTCCAGACGCCCTCTCCCCCTCATCTTCAGAATCCCTCCCCAAGGGACCACCTCCCACCGCCCCTTCCTCCCCAAGGGACCACCTCCCTGCTGCCCAGCCCTGTCTCCACCCCCCTTCCTCCCCAAGGGACCACCTCCCTGCTGCCCAGCCCTGTCTCCACCGCCCCCTTCCTCCCCAAGGGACCACCTCCCTGCTGCCCAGCCCTGTCTCCACCGTCCCTTCCTCCCCAAGGGACCACCTCCCTGCTGCCCAGCCCTGTCTCCACCGTCCCTTCCTCCCCAAGGGACCACCTCCCTGCTGCCCAGCCCTGTCTCCACCCCCCTTCCTCCCCAAGGGACCACCTCCCTGCTGCCCAGCCCTGTCTCCACCGCCCTCTTCCTCCCCAAGGGACCACCTCCCTGCTGCCCCGCCCTGGCTCCACCACCCCTTCCTCCCCAAGGGACCACCTCCCTGCTGCCCAGCCCTGTTCCACCGCCCCCCATTCCTCCCCAAGGGACCACCTCCCTGCTGCCCAGCCCTGTTCCACCGCCCCCCATTCCTCCCCAAGGGACCACCTCCCTGCTGCCCAGCCCTGTTCCACCGGCCCCCATTCCTCTCCAAGGGACCACCTCCCTGCTGCCCAGCCCTGTCTCCACCCCCCGTCCTCCCCAAGGGACCACCTCCCCGCTGTCCAGCCCTGTTCCACCGCCCCCGTCCTCCCCAAGGGACCACCTCCCTGCTGCCCAGCCCTGTTCCACCACCCCCCATTCCTCCCCAAGGGACCACCTCCCTGCTGCCCCGCCCTGTCTCCACCACCTCTTCCTCCCCAATGGACCACCTCCCTGCTGCCCAGCCCTGTCTCCACCACCCCTTCCTCCCCAAGGGACCACCTCCCTGCTGCCCAGCCCTGTCTCCACCGCCCCCTTCCTCCCCAAGGGACCACCTCCCTGCTGCCCAGCCCTGTCTCCACCGCCCTCTTCCTCCCCAAGGGACCACCTCCCTGCTGCCCCGCCCTGGCTCCACCGCCCCCTTCCTCCCCAAGGGACCACCTCCCTGCTGCCCAGCCCTGTCTCCACCGCCCCGTCCTCCCCTGTCCCTACCACTCAGCTGTCTCCACCCCTCCTGCCCTCCCCGTAGGTTTGTCTTCAGTCACCACCGGGAACCTGTCGGTCATCACTTCTGCACATAGTCTGAGCGCACTGTCTCCTGTGATGGCTGCCCAGGCCCGAGACTTCCTGCCTGTCCCTCCCGTGCTGGCTGGGGGTCCGTCTCTGTCTTAGAGGCCACTGCTTCTTGCCCCTGGCCTCTCCAGTCTGCCGGATTTCAGTTCTGTGACTTCACTTGCTTCTTTGTACTTTGGTGCTGTGCTGAGACTTTCTGGCCTTCTGTTGGCTTCAGTGTGTTCCTAACCAGAACCAGCCATGCAGGCATCTGTCTGGGCTGTGCACTGGGGCGGGCGCCTGGACCGCACTGAAACGCGCCCCACGCCCCGCACTGCTCCTGATTCCAGGCTCCTGCTGACGCACACCTGGGAGGCTCTGGAGAAGCCGCGGGGAGCTGGGCCCTGCCCCCCCGTGGCAGACCCAGACTGGGCACCTGACCCAGAGCTAGCTGTCGTGGGTGCTCAGAGTGACCGGCACATGGGATGCCTCTCTCCTTCTCGCCCTCTTTTTTAAAGATCAATTTTTAAAAATCCAGTCTTTGTCGGGTGAGCCTGGCGTCTGCCATCTTGCTCCAGTGCCCACTGAGGCCGAGAGTCCCTGGTTCTGGCTGGCTGGGATGGCGAGCGCCAGTCATCACACTCCAGCCCCTTCAGTCTTCTGACCTGGTAGCTCCGGTGGGTGAGGGGCGCCCCCTCGCTCCCACCAAGGGGCGGGGTGGAAGTCGGGTTCCCCATTGCGCTTTTGTGGACACCCCCACGGGGAGGGGCTCCTCATTCCTGCCAGGCAGACAGCCGCTCAGGCTGCTGTCCGCACAGCCTTGTCACCACTGGGGCGTACAAGTCCTGCCTCCAGTGGCCTCTGGGGCACCTCGGTACTGCCTGCAGGGCTCGTGGCTCCGCGCTCAGCCTCTCCCGGTCCATGGGACCAGTGTCCCTGTGGTTTTACTGGAGTGGACACTTTCTGCCTTGTCAGCCTGCCCCTTTTCGGTGCCAGGCAGAGGAAAGAGGCCGTGGGGGACGTGAGCCGGCTGTGCCCTGTGGCACCCCGTCCCGACCAGGCCCAGAGACGGCTGGAAGAGCTCCCTGCCTTGTGGCCCCCAGGTCCCCTTCTCCAGCAGGGTCACCTTGGGTGGCCGCCTGTGGTGCCCGAGGATCTCAGCTGGGCAAGAGGGGAAGGGAGGCTCCTCCTCCTGGAAGCAGACCCCTTGTTAGACTTTTTAGCTTTCTCCGGGCTGTGGGTTAGCAGATTCAGTCCACAGCCAGGCGTGGAGCGCCACCATCTGTCGTGCTGCCCTGGGCCCCCCGGCCCTTCCTGGGACGTGCACTTAGGCGACTGGTTCTGCTGGGTCATTTGGCCTCCTCGGAGGGCCACAGCCCTGGAAGGGAGACGCTGCCCACAGGGATCCCTGGCTGCTGTGTGCAGCTCGGCCTTGGCTCTCTGAGCTCTCGACCCTGTCTCAGTGAGGAGTGGAACAAGGAGAACGAGAGGGACCTCCATGCCCTCCTGAAGGACCAGGGAAGCCCCAGGCGGTAGGGAGGGTGTCACTGCCAAGTGCAGGCCAGCTGCAGAAACTGAGTAAACTTAGTTCCGGGGAAGACTGACCACTGTGGGCTTCGCTCCCAGGCCACCCCAGCGGGGTCAGACTCGTCACAGGCCAACGTGGGGCAGCACGGCTCTCTGAGCCGCGGCTGAGAAACAGTCACGGCATTAGCCTTTGGTGAGCGGGAGTGACGCGCTCCTCACGTGGACGTGGCCAAGAACGCGTGACGTGTCTCCCCTGCTGGTGCCTGGGGGTGACGGTGCTGCTCCGGGGCCGCAGGGGCCTGGCCCGTGGCAGAGCTCCGCTCCCACCCTGCCCAGTGCGGGGGAGCAGGCGGCTGTGGCACGCGCCCGCCGTCCCCCTGTTTCACCGGGTGTGCGTGCCCGCCGTGCATGGGCGTGGCCCCTCTCGTCTTCAGTCACTGCACGTGCAGAAGAGCGCCGTGGACCTGATGCGGACGAAGCTGCGGCGCTTACAGGAGGAGAACAGCAGGAAGGACCGGCAGATCGAGCAGCTCCTGGAGCCAGGCCGAGTGAGTGCCGGGCCCTGGCGGCAGGCTCGCCCGTGGGGCCGCCGCCCACCGCCTTCATGTCGCGTCTGCTTCACCACAGGGCCCCGATGTTGCTCGGACTCTGGCGGAGAAAAGGCCCGACGCTGGCTGGGTGAGTGGTCTCCGGGGCACGGGGCGCCGGGCGGAGATGCGGGGGTCGGGCCGTCTAGAAGCATTCTGCACAGCGCGTGGGGGTGCAAGACGGCGCTCCAGACACTGTCGGGGGCACGAGGGGGTTGCAGGCTCACCAGAGGCCAAGAAGCAGAGGGCTCCAAAAGTTGGTGTGGAAGTGGAATTCATGATGAAGTTGTGCTGGTACAAGATGATTCTGAAGCTCGTGATAGTTTTTTCATAATGTACGTTTTCCGTGAACTTGGTGAACACCCTTCTGCATGAATTTCAAACGTTTTTTGGACCAAAATAAGCATCTTTTAATTCCATTTTCCACTATCTTTTTCAAGAACCCTCCTGTGTTATGGAGAAAAAGTCACAACGACCTTCCCTAATCATGCCCAAAAAATGCACTGCTGTGCTTGGCACGCCGTGCTGGGTACAACACAGCCACACAGCAGCAGTGCAGGGACGCCTCTGGTGTGGAGCGCCGGGCACAGACACGGAGACGCGGGCACCTCGGGCCGGCACTGCCTGCCGGCGAGTCAGGAGGCGCCAAGAGGGAGTCGCTTTTCAGAGTACTGAACACAAAGAACACGGTAACAGTGGCGGGACCAGCGGATCCGCGGATTCGGTTACACACGCTGGGTCAGCTGGGATGAGCAAGGGGAAGGAGCCGCCGACCAGGTCAGCAGTGCTTCTGTCCAGAACACACACACGACAGCCAGACAGGCCCTGCGAGCCCCTGAAGGCGGCAGCCGCTCTGGGACACACCACCACCACTTCCATATGAGCGAAGACCGCCTGGCGCTGTGCCGAGGATGGGCCGGTCTCCTTGACTGCGCCTGGAAGCGGCCAGTGTCCCCACATCACAGCGTCTTCCTGGAACAGTGCAGTGCTGGGATTATCACACAGGTGATCTCCCTGGAGTTTTTGGAATAGAGATTTCAGTCTTGTTTCTAAAACCAGGAAATAGGTCAAAAGATCTGCCAGACCGGTTCATCCGAGTGGTGGGGAGACAGGGACAGGGTCTCGGTGCCGTCGTCCCAGCGGCAGCAAGGACACCTGAGAGCAGCACAGTTCGCCCAGGTCACAAGCAGTAGTGGCCCAGCGCTGTGGGCAGTGGGTGAAGCCACACCTGGACCCCAGCAGCCCACATGGGCACTGGTTCGAGTCCTGGCTGCTCCACTTCTGATCCAGCTCCCTGCTAGTGGTCCGGGAAGACAGTGGAACACGGCGTAACTGCCTGGGCCCCTGCCAGCCATGTGGGACACCAGGTGGAGTTCCTGCTCCCAGCTTCGGCCTGGCCAGTCCTGGCCACCGTGGCCATCTGGGGAGTGAAGCAGCAGGTGGAAGACCGCCCTCTTCTCTCTTCCCCTCTCTGTCCCCCTGACTTTCAGATGAGTAAGTAGGTATTTAAAAATAAAATAAAAGCAGTACGGCAGGACTGAGGAGAAGCAGGGGTGCCCAAACCTTAGACTTGGCGTGGCGTGGCGTGGCGTGGCGTGGTGGGACGGCCAGGCCAGAGCGGAGGGCTGTCAAACTGCCCAGTGCCCAGGTCAGACTTCTTTTTGGGACTCTCTCAGGAAAGGAGTCTCGCACAAGGCCACTTGCACAAGGATACGTCTCTCTGCCCAATTTGAGGGAAAACTGCAGAGTGGAATTGCTATCGCAAAACATTTGTAAAACAGATACTAAAAGAGAAAACCAGCGCGCGGACTTGTATGAAACGCCGACCTGGGGAGCCGCATGAAGGGCGCCGTGAACCTCTCGTCCTGTGAAGAGCTGGGTTTCTGTCCGCCGCGAGCGCAGCGCTGGGCGGGTGCACTGTGCACCTGAGCGTCCGCGGCCATATGGGCCTGCAGGGCGGCCGGCAGCCACTCGGGAAACACTTGCGCGCGGCCAAGGATTTCTCTTGAGGAGCTGATTACAGCGCACAGCGGTCAGGACTGAACCCGCAGCCTCGCGGCGTGGACGGGCAGCCGGCGCGTGCACGGCCCCTGGGCTCTGTGACAGGACCGCCAGCCGGAACCACCGCCTTGTAGCGCTGAGGGGGGGGGACGGCAAGGAGGCAGCGCCCTGGAAGACGCACAGCCTTCCTCTGCCACACGCCTGCGCAGCTGCAAGAGAGGGAGGAGGGCTGCTCCGAGAGGCGCCCACAGACGTGACCAGGGCGAAACTGGCCGCGGGCGGGGCCCACGACGCGGAACAGGAGGCAGCCCGAGGGGGGCTCCGGCCCACCGCGCGCCCGCCTGCCCTGCCCGAGCGCTGGGCCGCATCGCTGGGGAGAAGCGACGTCACGAAGAAGTTTACTTGGCTGCAAGAGAACTTGAAATCATCAAAAGTTGTGAAAGATGCCTATTAGGAAACACTTGAGTGAATTTAAAAACATTTTTTTCCTCAACATAAGCTTCCCTTTGGATTCCCCTTTCCCAGGGTTTTCTGAGGGCTCCGGAGGACGGAAGGCCTGACTGCCCTGCTCTGCGGGTGCACCAAGGCACAGTAGGGGGAGGAGGAAGTAAGTGGCCGGGTCAGTCCTCAGCTTCACCCAGCACAGGAAACGGGCTCTCAGGGCTGCTGGTGACGACAGCGCCCCCTGGCAGAACCCGGCTCCAGCCCCGGGCTCCTGGCTTCTGCCTGGACCAGCCCCGGCCGTTGCTGGCAGTAGGGGAGTGAACCAGCGGACAGAAGATGTCTTCCCCCAGCCTGTTCTGCCTTTCAAGCTAATAAAAAATTTTTAGAAAGAAAATGCATTCGTTTACTACTAATGTAATTTTAAATTACTTTAAAAAACCAAGTAAGTTGTTTACTGGGGTCAGCACTGTGACACAGTGGGTAAAGCTGCCACTTGGAACGCCAGCATCCCCTGTGGGCGCCAGTTCGAGTTCTGGCTGCTCTGCTTCCTGGGAGGGCAGTGGAGGATGGCCCGGGTCCTTGGGCCCCTGCGCCTGCATGGAGACCAGGAGGAGGCCTGGCTCCTGGCTCCTGGCTGCGGGTCGGCACCGCTCTGGCCATTAAGGCTCTTCGCGAGTGAACCAGTGGATGGAAGACCCCCCTCTCTCTCTCTCTGCTTCTGCCTCTCTGTAACTCTGCCTTTCAAGTAAATAAATCAATCTTTTTAAAAAGTAGTTGCTTATTCGAAAGGGGAGGACAAGGCACGGCCTCCCAGACCCTGGGTGCCGCGCCCCTGCCCCTCTGGGCCCAGCGGCCACGGGCTGGCTCAGTCAGCGCCTGCATCTGTGACGGTGGCGTCCCCACTGCCGCTGGTGGCCGCGGCGGCCTCTCCTGGCAGAGTCTAGAGGAGGTCAGTGTGGACGTGGACGTGCACCAGGAGGGAGGGAGCGGGCAGGCCGGGGCCCCTGGAGGCCGGAGCTGCAGTGCCGGCGTCTCTTACAGGTCATGAACGGGCTGAGGCAGAGGATCTTCAAGCTGGAGCGGCAGTGCAAGGAGAAGGACACCACCATCAAGTACGGGGCGGGGCTGGGGGCGGGGCAGGGGGCGGGGCAGGGGGTCAGGGCTGGGCCTGCGGCGGGGTGCAGCTGGGGCACCCTCGCTGTCCTAGTCTTCGTTTCCTGGGGGCCCTGGGGCTTTCATCCCCACCTCCACCCGAATGCCGGCTGCTTGTGCTCCCGGCAGATGGGATCGGGGAGTGGCACCTTGCTGCACCCCCTCCGTGTTGTGGGGCCGCTGTCCCGTCCCATGACAGGCAGGTGGAGCAGGCTCCGTGCTGCTGCGGGGCGGCTACACACAGTTCTCTGTCTTCGGCGTGGGGGCACAGTCTCTGCTGGCTGTGTGTATTTAAGGGCCCTGTGTGTCCTGTCCTCACTGCCCCGTGCTGAGGTTTGTCGGCTTACACAGCTGGTTCTGTGCCTCAGTGCTGCACCCTGCGCTCCCCTCTAAGGCCCGCGGGCTGCTGAGGGCGAGGGCAGTGTGGCCGGCACAACCCCCAGGCGGCGTCCTCCCTGAACGCGGGCCTCTCCACCTTTCCCCAGCGACAAAGACAGCAGCTTCTCTGGAGAGGCTGGTCCTGAGGGATGCCTTTGCCATGAGGCGTGGCTAGTGCCACACAGGAGACATTTCTGTCGTGAGCAGCTGTCTCTCAAATGGAGGCTTCTGCCCAGGGCCACGAGCCCCCGGAGGCCTGCTCGGGTCCTGGTGTTCAGGGGAACCTTCACGTGCCCCACCATGCTGACTGGGAACTTGGGCTTTCAGCAAGCTGCAGACAGACATGAAGACCACCAACCTGGAAGAGATGCGGATCGCCATGGAGACCTACTACGAGGAGGTGTGTGGGAGGCAGGGCCACCGATGGGAAACGAGACACAGCTGGGCAGGAGGACGTCTCCGTGCCCCTCTGTTCTCACGCATCTCATCTTGTCTTCACAGATCCGCCGTCTGCAGACCCTGCTGGCGAGTTCCGAGTCCACCGGAAAGAAGTACGGTCGCGCCGGAGGCCGGGTTTCTCGTGTTGTCTCATTAGTGGCCGCTGCCGCCGTGGCCGTGGCCGGCGTGGCGGGCTTCCATCCTGGGGGTGGGAGAGGTGCCAGTGACACAGGCTGCCTAGCAGCGCAGCGCGGGCCTGGAAGTCCCTGCTGTCAAGGTGGTGCGCCTCCTGGGCAGGCCCTGGGCCCTCGCACGAGCTCATTCCAGAGGAGTTTCTGAGAGATGCAAGGGCTCTGCCGTCTCGTGGAAGCTGCTCCCTGGGTGGGCTCCCTGCTGCCGACCGCTGAAGTCCCCATGGCCCAGCCTGGCCAGCCCCTCTGCTTGGCCCCGAGTGGCGTTAAGATGGGTTGGGAAGCAGGGCTGGGTGCCCGCTGGGTCTGCGAGGCCCACACCCCTGCCCTCAGGAAATGCAGGCGTGGGCTCCTGTGAGCTGCATCCGCCTTCAGTGGCCTGTCCTGGTTTCCATGTTTGTGCTGAGACGCCCCACTGAACATGCAGTGCTGACTCACTGACAGGGAGTCACGGCCAGGGCTCCTTCCCGGGCATGCTGCGTCCCTGCCAGTCAGCCTGTTTGCTGGGGCACCAGGCAGCACCTGAGCACTGTTAGGAACAGACGGGACTGGGGCTGGCGCCGTGGCACAATAGGTTAATCCTCCGCCTGCGGCGCCAGCATCCCATATGGGTGCCGGTTAGAGACCCAGCTGCTCCACTCCCAGTCCAGCTCTCTGCTGTGGCCCGGGAAAGCAGTGGAGGATGGCCCAAGTGCTGGGGCCCTGCACCCCATGGGAAACCAGAAGAAACTCCTGGCTCCTGGCTTCGGATCAGCGCAGCTCCGGCCATTGCAGCCATCTGGGGGGTGAACCAGCGGAAGGAAGACCTCTCCCTGTCTCTCCCTCTCACTGTCTGTAACTCTACCTCTCAAATAAATAATAATAAAAAAAAAAAAAAAAAAAAAAAACAACAACAACAACAACAACCAGACGTGACCAACAGAGAGGAGAACATGTACACTCAGGAGGCCAGAGAGGGCCTGGCTCAGCCTGAGCCGGGACATCTGTCTCACCACTGCACGCACGTATGCATGCCCACAAAAGCCCCAAGTGGTATTTGACATGGTTTTTGAACATATTTTTATCTACTTGAAAGGCAAGAGTCACAGAGAGAGAGATGCTCCAACTGCTAGTTCACTCCCCAAATGCCCACGACAGCCAAGGCTGGGCCAGGCCGAAGCCAGGAGCTGGCAACTCCACGTGGGGGGAAGACGCCCAAGCCCCTGTGGGCACGTCAGTGGAAGCGGGACCAGAAGCCGCACTCAGTCCAGGATGTGGGTCCCGGGCAGCAGCTGCTGCGCCACAGCACGCGGCCCCACGCGTGGCACTGAGGGCCATCACCGGCTGACAGCCAGATCCACGCAGGTGCAGCGTGCAGACACTGAGGAGCTGAACGAGGCCACAGCCAGTATCTCAGCCCCTGCCACCAAGTGGGACAGTCAGCCCATGGACCCGAGCACCTGCCTGCTGCACAGCGCCGCGGGCTGCCCGTCAGGCGCTCACTGCTGGGTCATCTGGGAATCAGCTGCCAAGTCCGCGGGCGTCCTGAGCAGAGACAGGCATGGCGCCTGCTCCCGCTGAGCCTGTCTGCGTCTGCTCCCCAGGCCTGCGGGGGACAGGAAGGCCGGCGTTAAGCGGCAGAAGAAAATGAGCAGCACCCTCCTCAGCTTGTCGCGGAGCGTGCAGGAGCTCACGGAGGAGAACCAGAGCCTCAAGGAGGACCTGGACCGCGTGCTGAGCAGCTCGCCCACCATCGACAACGTAAAGGGTATCGGCCCGGGGGGGAGGGTGCGGCCTGTCCAGTGTACAGCAGGGAAAGAGGCCTCAGGGGACAGCGAGCCTGGGGTGGGGCCCAGCCGGGATGAGGTGAAGGCCACCGGTCACACAGCTGGGGGCAGGCTGGGCTGGCGGCCCAGAAAAGGCCCGCGTGCCCGTGTGTGTGCCGGCCACGGGGGTCTGTGGGTGCCCAGCCTAGCCGCGGTACAGTGGCGGGCAATGAGACAGTTGCTGGGTGGGGGCTGTGTAGAGCAGAAGACTGAGGGTCTCAGGGTCTCCCCCATTTGCCAAGGACCCCCTGGCTTCTGTGCCCGGGGAAAAGGGGCCCCTGCACTCGTGTGGTCAGGTGTCAGTGGCCGGTCCCGGGTGCACCTTGTGAGCAAAACTTCCAGAAACACGGGGGCCCAGCCCGCGAGAGGACGAGAGTCGGGTTCTCAGGGCTTTGAGCCGCTCAGGGCACGGCTGCCCTTTCCGGAGGTGGGGAGGGGCAGATGAGGCACAGGGTGTGTGGTGAGCTGACGTGCGTGCGGGTCATCTGCGAACAGATGGCACCAAGTGAGGTTGCCCCCGGGAACCAGGATAGCGGAGGCCCAGGGCGGACGTACACAGGTGAGGGTGAGCCGAGAGGGGCAGCCTGGAACGCAGCGGAGGGGGGAGGCCGGCAGGTGCGCCTGCAGCCGGGGGAGGTGGAGCCGGAGGATGGGCTGTGGGTCTGGCAAAGGGGAAGTCAGCGTAGTGACGGGAGGTTGAAGGCGGCCTGGCGCACCAGGACACTTGCAGCCCTAGGTCCCAGGGAGCAGAGACCGTCCAGTCCTGAAGATGCTGCCCGCCGTGGGTCTCGTGGCCTCGCACAGCTCACAGGCTGCTTGGGCCCTGAGCGGGGCCGAAGGCCTGGCTGGAGAAAGTGGTCTGTGCCGCAGGGCCATCAGGACGTCGGGATCGTCCTTCTGAATGCCTTTCCCTTCCCTCAGGTTACGTGGAGTGGAGCAAGCCCAGGCTGCTGAGACGCATCGCGGAGCTGGAGAAGGTGAGCCAAGGCCGCAGGCGGCGCAGGCAGCACAGGCGTCTGGGGCAGGCTGGGTGGCTGGCCACAGAGCGAGCGTGCACACGGACCGCAGGTGGCGGCTGCACGAGATCTGGGAGTCGCGGGCACAGAGGGAAGCAGTCTGTGAGCTCACGCCTTCCACTGCTCCCTGGGTCGTGTCCGGGGCCCTGCCGCCTGCACCCTGCCTCGGCTGGGCCTGTGCCCCACTCCCAAGCAGAGCTGGCTCGGGCCCAGGGCAGGGCCCCCGTGCCCTGCGGGAGACCGGCTTCTCAGGCCCCTGGCGCTCTTCTGGGTGGCGGAAGCACAATGAGTGGCACCTAACAGATACCTGTGTCACCTCCAGAAGATAAATTCAATGGAGAGCTCAAAGGCTCATGCTGCAGACGTGGGCAAACCGACCCCCCGGGCCCCCTCGGCGTCCACGTCCCCAGTGCACAGACAGCCGCCGGCCGACTGCCAGGAGGACCTCGCGCGCCTGCGGGGGGCCGTGAAGAGCCTGAAGGGGGAGCGGGGCACACTGCAGGCGCAGCTGCTGGAGAAAGAGTAGGTGCCCGGGCCCAGCCGTGACCGCGGGACGAGGCGTGCTCTGCAGCGGGGTGCAGGGCCGGGAGGGCACCGGGCCTCCCCAGAACCGCAGAGGGCTCTCCCGCGCAGGCCGCAGCCAGGCGTGTACACGCGGCCCTCGGAGGGAGACACGGTCCAGTTCGTGACCTGTGAGGCCCTCAGCGGGCAAGGCGAAAGCGCCTGTGCACTCTGGTGGCCTGTAGCTGCACCAGACCCAGCGCGGCTCCTGGCCCGGTGAACTAAGCCCAGCTGTCCCCGGAGATGACCTTGCCCCTCGCACGGCAGTGGCCACAGCCGGCAAAGCCAGGAGCCGTGGAGCCCCGCCCTGCCTTCTCTGGGCACCTGGGCCCCACTGAGCTCTGCGGAAGGCAGCTCCTCCCCTCCACAGTCGCACCGTGGATTTCTGATAAATGCTTCGTAAAAATCAGTGTTTCATAGCAAGTGTTAAAACTGAGGTACTCGTTTTGAAAGGTCAACAACTTCTGGAATTACCCATTCAGCCATCACGTGGCATAGGAGGCCATCCGTGGGCCCTGCCGTGTGACGGAGTGAGGCCTGGAGCGAGGTCACGCCCCGTGCCACGCGGGGACACCTGGAAGCCTGCTGGGACAGCTCAGCCCGAGGCGGCCAGCAGCCCTCCTGTCCCCGGCAGCAGCGCACGCCCCCGGCTGTGTGGGGAGGCGTCCTCACCTCCGCGTGGGACCCTGAGTTCCAGGCGGAGTTTCCAAACCCCGCTGGCTCCAGGTCTTTAGAAGGGAGGGCCTTTATCCTGGGCCCTCCGTCCGAGGGCGTGAGGGGCGCCCCCCGACCCATCCAGCTCTGCTGAGCGCGGCTCTGCTCTGTGCCCTTAGCGTGGAGCTGCGGCAGCTGCTGCAGGCCAAGGCCGACCTGGAGACGCAGCTGGAGAGCGCCAGGGAAGGCGAGAGGCAGCGTCGCGAGCAGGAGCAGGCCTGGAGGTAGGAGCCCCCCAGGCCCCCGCGGCATCCTCAGGCCTCCCAGGGGTCTCTGGGCAAAGCGCCCCGCTTCACCCCTCCAGCATGCCCGATGTGCTGTGCGGGTGGGGGCTCCTCCAGGGCAGCGCTGTTCCCGACCCCAAAGGCCACGGGCCAGTGACAGGGTCCCCAGGCCGAGGCCTCCTCGTGCAGAGGCGCAGACACGGGAAACGTGACCTTTGTTTGGAATTCCGCCTCATTTGGCTTCTTCCCCCGTGAAGAACCGGCAGTCCAAGCTCGGGCGGCTTGGCGCGACTGCAGGGGCGCCGCTCGGTGCCGTCATCCTGTCTCAGAGCACGTGGGGCCGGTCCCAGCTCTGCTTCCTTCTGACGCACTCCCCGGGAGGCAGCAGGTCACGGCTCAAACGCCTGGTCCCTGCCAGTCCCCTGGGAGACTCAGATGACATTCCAGGCCCTGGTTTCAGCCCGGCCCAGGCTTGGCTGTTGCAGGCATTTGGGGAGGTGGGAGGTCTCTGCCTGTCTCTCTGCTCCTCTGCCTTTAAAATCAAAATCAAAATCAAAAAAAAAAAAAAAAAAAAAAAAAAGCTGAGTTACACAGCACTCAGAGTGACCAGTCAGACGTGGTCACCAGGATGACGCGACAGAACGTGACTCATCTCGCGCGGAGCCTCGAGTTACAAGGCAGGCGCGTGTCTCAGCAGCCAGGCCGCGCACTGGCAAGTAAGGCGTCACCTTCTCCTCCCCCAGAGAGGAGATTCAGACACTGACCACCAAGCTCCAAGAACTGGAGGAGACCGCGAAAGGAGAGAGAAGTGACCCTGTGGAAGCCAGTCTAGAGGTGCGTGTGAGTATGTCTGCTCTCCTGTCCAGGCAGGGGCGGGGCACTTCCGGTTCTTTCTGTACCCAGCCCCCTCCTGACCCTGACGCTGACCCTTCCGCAACTGAAGTCATGCACGCGGAAGTCTGGGCTCTGCACTAACGTACTGTCAGCTACTGGCCTCTTGACCTGGTATCCCAGTCAGAGCGCTGAGCGGGTGCGTGACGACCTTCCCAGAACTGGGGCGGGGGCTGTCCGCCGAGCCCCGGGGAGGAGTGGGCCGTCTGGGGCCTCCAGCACCTGACCTGGGTGAGCGTTCTCCACGTCAAGTTCCGTGTCTGGTGAGGACCTGGACGCCACAGGAGGCAGCGTGGCTGAGGCCCAGCTCTGGCTGTGAAGGTCCCCAGCCCCTGCTGCCCCTCTCCCTGACCCTCTTCCCTCTTGCTCAAGAGTTGAGGCATAGCTAGGAGTCCACTGGGTGCCAGGGACCTCCGCCTGGCCACACTGAGAGCCACAAGCCCTGCCCGTGGGAGGAGACACGGACGTGGGGGGCAGCGGTCTCGCCCGAGATGGGCTGTGGCGCCCGGGAGGGCAGGGGTCCTCATCGTCAGGCCTCTGACTTTGGCACGCGCAGCTTCCGTGTGGTGCACCTGGCACAGGCCACACAGAAACCTCGGAGCTGGAAGATGTGGGAAGCTGCCGGCACAGGCTTCATCACAGAGCGAGGCAAACCACAGCACCGCCATTAGGGGGACACAACACCCAGCCCAGTTCCCGCGCTGTGTGCCGGGGTCCTTCGCAGGCTGCACGGTAACGAATGTGGCACACCGGGCCGGCGGGGGCTCACGGTGTATGTGAGTCTCGATCCCAACGCCAGGGGATTATCCGCTGTCCATGCCACCACCATGTGTCACGAGACCCCGTGCTCACCGTGGGCCGATGGCTGCGACCCCGCAGGTGTCTCACTGAGGCATGCTGGCCGATGGCGCCCCCGGAGTACCAGGCAGGTGTTTGCTCCTCTTCAGGACATCATGCCCGGCGGCGGCCCTCGGGGAGAAAGCGTGTTTCCCAGACGTTGTTCATGGCGCTGACCTGCTGTGATCATGCTGGTCTCTGATGCCCAAAAGGAAAGCGAGTTGGTCCTGTGCAGCTCTCAGGACAATGGTGCCGGTGGCATTCCCTCTCGGTGCGCCCCGACTCGGGTCAGCCAGCAGGGGGCGCCTCCCCTGCTGCTGGGTTGCGTGTCTCCCTGAGGATTTTGGCTGCAGGGTTTGTCACTTGTTTTTCCTCAATGAACGTCACTGCTGTGGAGCTGGAATCCTCCTCGGTTCAAGGCCGACCGGCCGTGCCGGCAGAGACGCCTGCAGCACCGCGTCTGCTGAGCGAGGACTTAGAGACCGCGTGGTCAGGATCACGCTGTGTCTCCTGCGCCAGCACCTACTGCCCAGCCTGAAGACGGGTCTCCACAGCAGGAACAAACAGGGTCCCGACCCACAGGAGGCATCCGTGCTGGCTGCCTCACGCGGCGGCAGAGCCCGGAACTGGGCTGTGGCTGAAGCGGGTGCCGCGCAAGAGAGCTGCTGGGGGAGAGGGTTCCCCCTGCACACACGCGCGCAAGGATGTAGCTTTGGTCCTCGCGCGCAAAGAAAAACAAGAAAAACATCTCGGAGCACTGACAAAACAGCTTTCTCGTGTGGTGGGATTTTTTTTTTTTTTTCTGACAGGCAGAGTTAGAGAGGTCTTCCATTGCCGTTGGTTCACCCCCCAATGGCTGCTGCGGCTGGCGCACCGCGCTGATCCGAAGGCAGGAGCCAGGTGCTTCTCCTGGTCTCCCATGGGGTGCAGGGCCCAAGCACATGGGCCATCGTCCACTGCACTCCCGGGCCACAGCAGAGAGCTGGCCTGGAAGAGGGGCAACCGGGACAGAATCCAGCGCCCCGACCGGGACTAGAACCCGGGGTGCCAGCGCCGCAGGTGGAGGATTAGCCTAGTGAGCCGCGGCGCCGGCCTATGGCAGGATTATGAGCACCTTTCTTCTTTAAGGAATTATTTATTTATTTGAAAGGCAGAGACAGAGGTCTTCCATCCACCGGTTGACTCCCCAGATGGTCACAACGGCCAGAGCTGTGCCAATCCGGAGCCAGGAGCTTCCTCCAGGTCTCCACATGGGTGCAGGGGCCCAAGGACGTGGGCATCCTCCACTGCTTCCCCAGGTCATAGCAGAGAGCTGGATTGAAAGAGGAACAGCCAGGACTCGAGCTGAAGCCCCTGTGGGATGCCGGCACTGCAGGCGGCAGCTGTACCCGCTGTGCCACGGCGCCCGCCGCGTAAGCACGCTGCACTTCCCTTCCATGTTACCTGCATCTCCCCTAACGAGCCCTTTCACCTTCTGTGCTTAGAGAAAGAACAGCAGAGAGGAGGAGCGAGTGCTGACGAGGGGAGGGGTCGGTGCAGACCAGAGCTTCTATGCTTAAAGAAAGAACAGCGGAGAGGAGGAGCGAGTGCTGACGAGGGGAGGGGTCGGTGCGGACGAGAGCCAGGGTTCCAGCAGCTGCCTCAGAGTTGAAGGGACATCCACATTCAGGCTCTGAGTGTGTTCCTGTCTTCTGACCACACTGGCAAGGCCACCCCTACAGGGCGAAGGCCCAGATGTGCCGGGGCTGAGGCAGGCGCCTGGTCCATCAGTTCTCCTTGGCAGGCGGTGCTCGTGTTGAAGCGGGCACAGAGGCCCCAGGCGAGCACCCTGGGAGATGGGGCAGCAGTGGGCCCATCCTCGTCAGCCGAGGAAGGACCTGTCGTGTAGGAAGTTCACACAGAACCCTGCAGACAGGAGGCAAGGCCACAGGCAGGCGCCCCTGAGCCAGGAGGCAGCAGGGCCCAGGGCCTCACTGGAGGGTGAGGCGGGGCAGCAGGGCCCAGGGCCGCCACTGTGAGGGTGAGGCAGGGCAGCAGGGCCCAGGGCCGTCACTGGAGGGCGAGGTGGGGCAGCGCTGAGCAAGCCAAGGACTGCTGGTTGCAATGACACTGGTGGGCTCCGGGCCGCGCAGGGCAGAGGACCCTTGGCTTGGCATGACAGTGGAGGTGCTCGGGGGGCTGTGCACGCACGCCCTGCTCAGAGGCACGTCTGCCGGCCGGAACAGCCCAGCCCTGAGCAGCGTCTCCAGGACCGGTGAAGTCCAGAGGGCGGAGCACCGCAGCAGAGTGGTGGACTCCGGCCGGTATGCCCTGGACGTCTGTCCACGGCCAGCGGCTTCAGCAGTGTCTGAGCCCACCACGCTCGTGCTCTGTGGCGTGGGAAGGACGGCTCATGGGTCCCAGGCCCCATGGGGAGTGTCCTGTGGAGAGCGGGTTAGACGCGTTACGTCGGCATCACAACAGCCACTCCTGCCTCCTCCTCCCTTCACCCGAGCTGGGGCCACCTTGCCTGTAACCCCAGACATACATGCCACTCTCACCCCACGGTGCTGGAGCAGCACACGGCTCCTGTGACAATGGGAAGCGACTAAGCGCGGCGCCCAGTGGAAAACCTTCGGGGACCACAGGGGTCGGCACTTGTCCTCCCGGACACGGCCGCCGAGTCAGGCCTCCAGGGAAGCACGTCCGAGCCTGCCCGCCGTGGGCGCTGCGCCCTGCGGATGTCTGCCTCGGTGCACGGTGTGACGGTGACCGACAGCACCTGCTCCGGGCCAGACAATATCCTGTGCCTTGCCCGCACCCGCCTCCCGCCCGATCCCATCTTCCTCACGCCCTTTCATTTCCTGCAGGCCCAAGGTCGTCCAGCGTCCCCTGCCAGCAGCAGGCTCTCCCCGCACGACCCCGAGGCAGGCGCCAGCGGGGAGGGCGTCTCGCGGGCCCCCTCCCCCTGCACGGAAAGGAGAAGAGACGCCGCCGCCCGGGTCCTGCAGACCCAGTGGAGACTGTACAAGCACCAGGTGAGTGCCCCGAGGAGCCCCGGGTGCCCCGTGGCCACACGGACCGGGGCGGCAGGACAGGACACGTGGGGCGGGGCCGGGTGCCACTAAGGTTCTAGTCCCTAAGAGGCTCTGGTCTCGTGTGAGCCCAACGCTCTAACAAGACATCCACCCAGGCACGGGCGCGGGACGTGCACATCCCGTGTCAGAGCCCTGGACGGAGACCTGGCTCCTCTGGGAGGAGCTGGTAGTGGCTCGCGTTCTTGAATCCCCGTCACTCACATGGGAGACTGGAGTGGCATTCCAGGCTCCTGGCTTTGGCCTGGCCCAATCCGAGCTGACAGACGTGTGTGAAGTGGACCAGTGGGTGGAAGACCTCTCTCTAGCTTGCTTGCTCTCTGTTCTGCCAAGTAGATGAAAAACAAATCAACATTTAAAAAGAGCTGAGACTTTAAAATCTCTCCTGTGTTACAAGTCCCTGGTATTGTGCAAACAGAAACCAGGTTCCGGAGCCCGCCCGAGCACTGCGGACCTCAGCGGCGGGCTGCCGGCGGGCTGCTCCCCAGGTCCCACCAGGGACGCCTTCAGAACTGGGATTCAGCAGCGCCCCGCCTCCCAGCCCCGCCTCGCTCAGCAGTGCATAGGCAGCCTTAGCACCCCAAATCATTTTTCCAGAACCACTTAGGTGTGTAGCTCCAGCACCTCCCACCACGCCACTTCACACCTGGAATTCGGCACGGCCTCCCCTCCCCCAGCGGCCCCTCACGTCCACTTTCTCCACTTGTCAAAGGTTGTGCCAGGACCCGGTGGCAGCTGGCTTGTCACCCACGACCGTCGCCACGGCGTGGTTTCCAAGAACCCGCCAGTGCCGTCTGCAGAGGTGTTTCCTGTGGGAAGAGAGCAGCCCGTGCCCTGGCCGCGCTCCCTCCTGCCGCTGCCCCTCCACCCCTGTATTTCTCAGCTCAGGGGGGAGGGGAAACACCCATCACCTGAGACACAGGACGCCAGCGGTCCTGCTGCTGCTTTTTCTTCAGATTATTTACTTGTGTATTTGAAAGGCAAGTGACAGACAGGGAAGGGCAGAGCGGTCACCTGTCTGCCGGCTCACCCCCCGAAGGCCAGCAGCAGCCACAGCCAGGAGCCCAGAACTCTACCTCGGTCTCCCGTGTAGGAGCCAGGGACCCACGCACTGGTCCCCGTCCACTGCTCCCCAGTGCACAGCAGAGAGCCAGAGGGAAGCACGGCCGCCAGGGCCGAGCCAGCGCTCCCAGGGGAGGCGGCACCGGGGCAGCTCGGCCACTGCCCACGTCAGCCCGCTGCTTCTCACAGGGGCACTCCGGGCCGCCCTCCTCTCTCCCCAGGCAGGTGTCAAGGACTGCTGGCTTCTGGACTGCCATGGACCAAGTCTTTTTTTTTTTTTTTTAAGGTGGATTTATGTTTATTTGAGAGGCAGAGTGAGAGAGAGAGGTCTTCCATCCGCGGATTCACTCCCCAAATGGCCGCGTCGGAGCCAGGAGCTTCTGGGTCTCCCACATGGTTGCAGGGCCCAAGTACTTTGTCATCCTCCACCACCTTCCCAGGCCATAGCAGGGAGCTGGGGCAGGAGTGGAGCAGCCAGGGCTCGAACTGGTGCCCCTGTGGGATGCCGGTGCCACGCACGGCTGGAGGCTTAACCTGCTGCACAACAGCACCGGCCCCGGGACCAAGTCTTCCTGTTCTAATTTAAAGAGTCCACTTCATTTATTTAGATTTATTTGAAAGGCAGAGTTAGAGGCAGAGAGAGAGAGAGAGAGAGAGAGAGGTCTTCCATCTGCTGGTTCACTCCCACTATGCCACAGCGCCAGGCCCCATAAAATAAATCCTTAAAAAGAAAGAGAAAAACCACTGGGGAGTACAAGTTAGTTCCTCGGTGTGAAGCTGGGTTTAGTCTGTCCCCAGGCACTCATGTGGGGCACTGGTGTCCTACCCAGCATCTTAACTGCTAAGCTAAATCTCCACTCCTGGGGCCAGTGCCGTGGCGTAGCGGGTAAAGCCAGCAGGCACTACTGGCACCCCCTATGGGCACTGGTTCAAGTCCCAGATGCTCCACTTCCAATCCAGCTCTCTGCTATGGCCTGGGAAGCAGTGGGAGACCCGGAGGAAGCTCCTGGCTCCTGGCTTCAGATTGGCCCAGCTCCGGCCACTGCAGCCATCTGGGGAGTGAACCAGCAGATGGAAGACCTCTCTCTCTCTGCCTCTCTGTAACTCTGCCTTTCAAATAAATAAGTAATTCTTTAAAATTTTTTGAAAAAATAAAAGGACTCTGAAAATGCAAACACATCCCCTAGGGTGCAGAGGGAGCCTGGGAACGGCCCCTCAGATGCTTGGGGTCCTCCTGTCCCTGCGGTCCTCACGGCTTCGTGGGCGGTCCCTGAGGTGTGGAAGTCCCTGGGGCGCGGGGTGCAGAGGGAGCCTGCCCCTTGCTGGCGTGGCCAGGGGTTGAAGGGGGCAGAACCTCCCTCCGCACACCGACTCAGGCCTCTCTTTATTTCAGAAAAAGACGACTGTGCTGGACGAGGTAAGCAAGCTGTCCCACTACTTCCGAAACACGACTTTTACTCCGGAGTCACAGTGAGGCCTGCAGCCCTCGGGAGGCCCCTTCTGAAGCCCCGCCCCACGTCACCTTGAGACATCAGACGTGTTTCCCCCTTCCGAACCCACCGCTCATCCTCCCAGCCCTCACTGAGCTCCAGGCCGGGCAGCACCTGCACCTGCAGGGAGCCACGCTCACAGCTCAGCGTGACGAGGGTGACACGTGGACTGGGTCCACAGGGCACCCCGGGAGGAGTGGGCGTGAGAAGAGGGTGCCTGCCGTGTGGCTGCGGGTGGGCACCGCAGAGCTAGGGCAGACGTGTCTGACGCCACACAGGGCTGTCTCCCATGGCAGAGTGGGGCGGGGCTGAGCTTAAAGATTTGTGTATTTGATAGAGAGGTCTTCCACATGCCGGTTCACTCCCCAGATGGCCACCCGGCAAGGACCAGGCCAAAACCAGGAGCCAGGAACTCCATCTGGGTCCCCTATGTGGGTGACAAGGCCCCAGACACTTGGGCCATCTTCTGCTTTTCCCAGGACATCAGCAGGCAGCTGGACTGGAAGTGGAGCAGCCAGGATGTGACCCGGCGCCCATGTGGGATGCCAGCATTGCAGGTGGTGGCTTAACCCGCTGCACCACAACGCTGGCCCCTGATGCGGTTCTAAGCCCCAAGAGCTAAAACATGAATTCTTTATTGTGCTTGAGTCTTTTAAGATGCATTTGCTTATTTGAAGGAGACGGGGGCGGTATCTGCCCTCCACTGGCTCACTCCCCAGCTGGCCACCATGCGTAACAGCTAGGGCTGGGCGGGGCCAAAGCCAGGAGCCTGGAACTCCATTCAGGTGTCCCACGTGATGGCAAGGGCCCAAACACTTGGCCATCTGCTGCTGCTCTCCCAAGTGTTTCAGCAGGGAACTGGATCAGAAACAGTGCAGCCAGCACTTGAACTGGGGCTGCGACGTGGGCGGGAGCGTCACACGCAGCAGCCTGCCCCTGCGCCACAGTGCCGGGGCCTCAGCCCTGCCCTTCTCTCTGGGCTTCTGAGGTCAGCAGTGTCTCTGACTGGATCCAGCATGCAGGGCCGGCCTCTCCCTTGTCTGGGCAGGCTGGTGGGAGCCATGAGCTCCAGGTGTTGCTGCGCACCACTGCCCGTCCACCTGCCCTCCAGCCGATGGGCTCCTGGCGGCCAGGCCCCGGGGAGCCCCTCCCGCCTGTGTTCAGGCAGTGAGCAAGTGCAGTGCCCCAGTGACGTCAGTCCATGCTGAGGTCCAGGCGACGGGCTTGAGCACCTCCAGTCGCCGGTCACCGCCCTGCCCGAGCAGCCCCCAAGCCACCCCTTCGGCGGGTCCCCCACTTGCCTCCCTTCATTCCCAGCTTCAAGCATTTCAGCAGCCGAACGGTAGCCATCTCCCACCTCACGCCTGACCTCTCACTCCACGACCCGCCTCGCCTGTCCTGTCAGCCACCTGTGCGCTCACACCTTGTTCCCAATCAACTGCTCCCAAACCACACCCTCCCTGCCAGTCTTCCAGTTACACCCCCCACAACAGCTCTCGCCCCAGGCCAGTGCCTCCACACCTGCCCTTCCTGAGACCTGAGACCTGCCCCTGCCCCGTCAGACTCCCTGACTCCCCACCATGGCTCCACCCCTCCCTGCTTGCTCTGCCCTGGGCCTCATGACCAGAGTGTGCCCCTGGGCCGAGGGGCCTTCGGCACTTGCCCCCCAGCTGCCCGCATACTTAGATCTCCACGAACCTCTAAGCCCCCTCACGGAGAAACAGCGGGCAGACCCAGCCCCACCCGCTCCATCCCCACCAGGTCGGCCTGGGGCAAAACCGGCCAGGAGCAGGCATTGGTGTGGATGTGGAGAACGGCACTTCCTCTCCTGGGTGTGCCCCATCCACAGATGGTCACCCGGATGTCCCTCGGCTGACGCGCCATGAGCGTGTACAGCCTGTCCTGCGGGTGAGTGACCCAGGAAACACTGAGTGAAGGGAGCCGGACACAGGAGGCCACTGGGGACTCCACTGGCAATGGACTTGAAGCTGCCAAATGGCTCCATTTGGGGTGGGGTGATGGCCGCACACAGGGCATGGAATTAGTGCCACTGAGCTGTCCTTCCAAGTTAAGGCGGGAACACTTGAAAAGCTAAAAGGGAGAGGAAGCCCCCACCCTCCTGCCAACACTTCCCCAGGGTGGCTTCCTGCGGTGACACCCCTCGGCCGCCCCCATGTGGGCGCCACGCTGGAGGGGCCGCTCCGCACACCAGCTCCCACACCCAGGGGCCACTCGCAGTCCTCAGCTCGCCGGAGCTTCCCTGAGAGGCCTTCCCCGAGAGGCCGCCTGCCCGGCTCCTGTGCGTCTCCACGCTTCCGCCTTCTCACCAGAGCGTCCACGTGCTGAGCGGCAGTGCCTGGACCCCTGCCTGCCGCCCCCGGGCTCAGGCAGGGAGCCAGCACGCTGCCTGCACAGGCCTCAAGTCCGCATGCTGCCCCGCGGCGTGTCTGAGATGAAGTCCTCCCCCTCCCTGCCCGAGCCTGGGTTTGCCCAGCTTCAGGAGTCAGGCCGCGCGGCGGGAGGAGCCGCCGTCGGCATCCTGTGTGGGCATCCCTCTGACCTGGCTGCTCCACCTCTGACCCAGCTCCCTGCTAATGCACCTGGGAAGGCAGCGGACGATGGCCCAATGGTTGGGTCCCTGCACCCACGTGGGAGACCTGGAAGAAGCTCCTGGCTTCAGATCCGCCTGGCTCTGGCAGTTGCAGCCATCTGGGGAGTGAACCAGCGAATGGAAGAGTCTCTAACTCTGCCTTTCAGATAAAGAAATGAATTTAAAAAGTCAGGCCGCCATCCACTGCTTGCTCCTGCCCTTCCTCCGACATGACCGGGACCCGCGGAGACCCTGAGCTCCTGTCGCTGCACCAGGGCCGTCGCGCGCGCTCACCCTCCTCCTCGGCCAAGCACTGCTACACACAGCGCTGACTCCACACCTGCACACTTCGTAGGGAAACCATTCACGACCCAGGTCACAGGATAAACCACCCCAGAGATGGCTGCGGGTGTCCAGACAGCTTGCTCTGCACTGCTCGATTTCAGAAGCTCATGGAAAATGCATCTCAAGGAGAAACTGCGAGGCAGGAGCCAGTGCTGCAGCGTAGCAGGACAGCCACCGCCTGCAGTGCCGGCACCCCATATGGGAGCAGGCTGGAGTCCCGGCTGCTCCACTGCCCATCCAGCTCCCTGCTGTGGCCTGGGAAAGCAGCAGATGGCCCAAGCGCTTGGGCCCCTGCACCACATGGGAGACCTGGAAGATGCTCGTGGCTCCTAGCATCAGCCCAGCCCAGCTCCAGCCGTGGCGGCCATCTGGGGAGTGAACCTGTAGATGAAGATCGCTGTCTTCCCACCTCACTCTAACTGTGCCTTTCGAGTGGTAAACAAGCCTTCAGTACTGGCAGTCCCTGTCAGAGCACTGGTCTGGGTTCTGGCTGTTCCACTTCCAGTCCAGCTCCCTGCTGATGTGCCTGGGGAGGCAAAAGATGGCCCAAGTGCTTGCGGTCCTGTCACCTACTTGAGAGACCTGGACGCAGTTCCAGGATCCTGGCTTCACCCTGGCCCAGACTCTGCTGTTGCTGCCATTTGGGGAGTGAACAGTGGATAGAAAACCTCTCTCTCTCTCTCTCCCCTAACTTCGCTCTTTTTAAAGAAGATTTATTTATTTTAAAGTCAAGAGTTAAGAGAGAGAGAAAGGCCTTCCATCCGATGGTTCACTCTTCCAATTGGCCGCAACGGCTGGAGCTGCGCCAATCCAAAGCCAGGAGCTTTTTTGGGGTCTCCCACGCGGGTGAAGGGGCCCAAGCACTTGGGCCATCCTCCACTGCTTTCCCAGGCCATTGCAGAGAGCTGGATTGGAAGTGGAGCAGCTGGGTCTCCAACTGGCACCCATATGGGATGCTGGCACTTCAGGCCAGAGCGTTAACCCGCTGTGCCACAACGCCAGCCCCAGCCTTTCAAATAAATCTTTGAAAAATAAAAGGAGCCGGCACCGCGGCTCACTAGGCTAATCCTCCGCCTTGCGGTGCCGGCACCCTGGGTTCTAGTCCCAGTCGGGGCGCCGGATTCTGTCCCGGTTGCCCCTCTTCCAGGCCAGCTCTCTGCTGTGGCCCGGGAGTGCAGTGGAGGATGGCCCAAGTGCTTGGGCCCTGCACCCCATGGGAGACCAGGAGAAGCACCTGGCTCCTGGCTTCGGATCAGCGCGGTGCGCCGGCCAAGGCGGCCTTTGAACCAATGGCAAAGGAAGACCTTTCTCTCTGTCTCTCTCTCTCTCTCACTGTCCACTCTGCCTGTCAAAAAAAAAAAAAAAAAAAAAAACTGTATAGGTTTCAAAATTTTTTTCACTAAAATAAGTTATCTTCTAAATCTGCTTTCCACAAACTTGTTGGCCTCCTTGTGTACACGGGAAGTAGATGGAGTGAACAGGCCCTCCCGGGGTGGAGCTGAAACAAGGGCCTCCTGGAAGCTAGCATAGCGCAGCGTGGGTAACAGCCTGTTTCCTTTCTATCCCGAGACTCGGGGAGTCACACCTGTGCCTCTTCCCCCCGGGGAGATCTCAGCGAGATTTCCCAGGAGTCCCCGCGGCGGTACACATCACCTTCCACGCCCTCTCCTCTCCCTGACAGGTAGCGGTGGCGCTTCAGGCAGCTTTCAGGGGACATCTCGCCCGGGCGCAGCTGCTGTCAAGACAAGGGCGCAGCCCAGAGCCTCCCGGTGGGCCAGGCCGCCCAGCTCAGGTAAGCACGCGGTCCTGGCTTAGCTCGGAGCAGCTCCCTCAGCGGGCTGGGCTGGCTGCGCTTGCGTCTCGCGAGACAGACACCTTGTCAGCCCCTGCTCATTAAGACCACGAAAGGTTTAAGGATCCCCAGTGTCTCTGCGGGGGGGGCGGGGCGGGGCAGGGCAGGAAGTCTGCTTGGCGCCCTCAGGCCTCTCCTGCTGTCTACGCACAGGACTCGCCCACGCCCCGCAGTCCAAGCCCCGTGACCCCGGGCGAGCACAGCACAGAGGCGGCCGTCGTCCTGGTGCAGTCGGCGCTGCGGGGACACCTGGCACGGGCCAGGCTCAGGTGAGGCCGGCACGGGCACTGCTGTCTGGTCACAGAGCGCCCACTGCGGGCAGCCGGCAGGGTGTCGGGCGGTGAGCAGGTGCGGCACGCCGTCACGCCCCTGGAGAAGTTCCTGCAGCAGCGCGGATGTGACTGGCAGCTCCCTCGGGAAGCGGCCCTCCCAGAGCAGCACCTTCTCCGAGAAGACGGACAGAAGGGCTTCGGTTCACAGAGTGACGGGAACTGCTGGCCATGCACTGGCTGCCCCCGGTGCCCGGACAGCATTGTGTTGACAGGAGTGGGGCCACCCGAGCCCTCCTGCCGTGAGCCCTGGCACCATTCTGTGTTCTGTGTAGCATCCGGGAGGCAACGGGGAGAATCGCCCACAGGCAGAGACCCCAGGTGCCCCTGAGCCCGAGACAGTGCCAGGCTCGGCGCAGGAGCCCAGCACTCCCTCCCCACATCCCAGCCCATGTCTGCCACGTTCCTGTCTCTCCTGGGGCACACGCTGTATCTCAGTGTCCCTGGAAGACGGTGGCGGCTCCCCACTGCCTTGGACAGTCACTGCCAAGAGCCCGCTCCATGGGCCCTGGGAGCGGCCGTGGTCTCAGGTGCAGGGCTGTGTGCTCCACGTCCCGGGCACAGCACTGCTGGCCCCACCTGCAGGCAGAGGGGGCAAGGACAGCCTGACCTCCGCACTGCCCCAGGGTGACGGACAGAGGAAGTGTCCAGGCCAACCCGACAGGCCTGGCGGGATGCATCCCCACAGCCCGGCTTCCTCTCTCTCCAGCGCGACCAGTCAGAGAGCAGCCAGCGCGGCCTCTGCTAGGAACAGACCTGCCTCCGCCCCGCGCGGAACCACGCCTCCACCGCCCCACCGCACGGCCTCCCCCGGTAACGCGCGTGCGCTCTAGGGTTTGTTAAGTGTGGCCACTGGAGGGCAGCAGGGAGGTTTATCCCACACTAAGTCACGCCTCTGCCCGGGAGCCCTGCGAGGTAGCTCGCTGCACGGTCCCCAGCGTCACCAGCCAGGTCCTGGGCCACCCAGGCTGAGCTCCGCAGCTTCTGTCTCTTCTCTCTCTTCTGGCCTTATTCAGGCGGGGCGGGTTCTCCCTCAGGCCAGTGCCTCGCCTGTTGGTCTTCAGGACAGCCCTACTGCATTTCCCGCGAGGTCCCTGCACCTGACACCAGCGTGCATCCCAGCAGGCCCAGCCGTGGGCCACAGTCTCCTGGTGCACCGTGCAGACAAGGGCTGGATGGCTCCCAGGGCACTTCCGCCCCGCCCCCAATCTGATCTGGCCAAGGCCACAGGACCTCCCTGTCGGTTCCACAGCTGAAAAACCAGTGCCCGTCCCCAGCTCTGTTCCTGTAAAGCTAACAGTGCCGGAGGTTCAGGGACCGCAGTCTGGGGTTTTCTTTGTGCCGGGGCACAGGGAGGTTTCACACACGTTGGACTGCAGTGGGCTCTCAGGTCTCAGGTGACCGGGGACAGAGGAGGAGCACTCCCCACGACGGGCGGGCGGCGGGCCCTGTGTGCACGGTGGTGCTTCCAGTGGGTGTGTCTCTTCAGGTGAGGACGGTGAAGCCAGCGGCCGGGAGGCCACGGAAGACCTGGAGCAGCCAGCAACCCCGCAGGCCCACTCTGGTACGTGTGCGGTCCCGGAGTCCCAGACTGGCCCTTCCCCCACCCTGCCCCAGGGCTCAGCAGAGGCAGCTGCTTGGAGATGTGCCCCGGTACCACCTGTGGGATCACGGCTTCTCCACTTCCGTCAGGTTCTCCTAGCTTTGTCAGATCTAGAACTTTGAACTGTGAAGCTCAGCAAACCCAGATTAGCAGCCCCAGCCCTGGGGGAGGATGCGCCGGCCCCAGGGCCCCGCTGCCCGCTGCCCGCTGCCCGCTGCCCTGGGGGAGCTGGCGGAGCTGGCAGGCCCACCTGCCGTGTGAAAGCTGCAGAATGTGCCCCGGTGGTCAGCTTCTGTCCACACAAGGACCAGGGCACTGTGAAATCCAGCCCTGCGTTGAGCTCACTGTGCTTGTAAAGAAAAAAGTGAACATGGCCTTGACTCCCAGTTAATTTCCTGATGTCCCTGTGCCCTCGGTTCCCTGCAGGAAGCCGGCGCAGACACCGTCCTGCCCTCTAAATTACCAGGTTTTGAAGGAGTAAGACTCAGGCTCTTGAGCCTGGGCCCACCCCCATCTGTCCAAGGGAGCCCCGGGGGTCGCCCGCCCCCAGCGCAGACTGAGGAAGACGGCCACGCTTCCCCCCACCAGCCTGTGGGGCCAGGGGCCGGCCTCCCACACGCGCTGGCCGCCAGCTCTCTGCAGCCGTCTCCCGGGACGCTCTGAGGGCCGCTCGCAGGGCCTCTTCGGGGCTGGCAAGCCTTCACTTTGTGCTCGTGTTTGGCTTTTGGACGTAGCCGAGTTGGAAACCAGGATGGCTTCCTGGCTGGCGTGTCCCGGCTGCAGCAGGGCCAGGGAAGGGCTGCGGTGTGCGTCTACGCCCTCTCGGCGCGTGCAGTCACATGGCTGACCCTGTCTCTGCCTCCTTGCAGCGCGGTCTTCCCCCTCGGGGCTGCAGCCCGGGGACGACGTGGACTCCGACGACTCCGACGATGTCGTCATTGCTCCGCTCCTGCCCACGAAGAAAAGCTCCTCCCATCCCAGGTTCCCGTCCCCACCCCCACCCCCCAATGGCGATGGCTGTCAGGGATAGGTTAGCGCTAGGAAACAAGGCGCACTCCAGAGGTGGGGACCGTCCCTGTCAGGAACAGAACTGCACCTGCTTACCACCCAGCACCCTCACGGGTTTCTCTCCTTGGCTTTGCTTCTTTGTTTAAGAAATCCCAAGTGCCTCTCCATCATTCTCTGGGAGGGCCAAGTGGCTCCATCACCCCCTCACCTCCAGCCCTCCAGACGGAGGGAGCACTGGGAAGATGCCTTCTGTAGCGGCCGACAGCCTGCCTTTGGCCAGACTGGGCACGGCTGCCCAGCGGGAGGCAGCCTGGGGGCACTGTCACTGGCCCCGCATTGCCACAACCTCAGCCGCCGGCACGGCCACGAGGCCAGTGGGGCAGGGGTTAATACGAGGGTAGCAGCAGCAGGGCCCTGATGTGAGCTGCACCCCACCCCGGCCCGCCACACAGTTCTTCCTTCCCCATTCCCCTCCCCTCCCGCCTGGGGCACTGCCCACCAGAGCTGCCCTCCCCGGGAAGGACTCTGGGTAGAATTGGGCACTGGGTCCACCGAGACCTGAGAGCCAGCAGGCGCCCCAGGAGCAGCGTGACACATGCCTCCCTGGGCTCGCTTGGGGCAGGCGGCAGCCGTCATGCTGTGTGCCTGGCTCCCTGCCCCCAGAGGGCCCCGAAGTCTACAAGATGAACCCTTGCTTGTGGCAGAGCCCCAGTGCCGCAGCCCCAGGCCGGGGGCCTCTCAGGACAGGTCGGGCTGGGGAGGCCCCTTGGGCAGTGACACATCCCTGACCGAGCACACCCTCTCACTGCCCCCTGCCCGCGAGCGGAAGGGGAGAGAGGTAAGGACTGCCCAGCCCTTTCTCCACTTCCTGCGCGTTTCATTCTTTGGCCTATGAGCTGCCAAACCAAATTTCTTTTCATTGATCGGCCTGGTGACGGCCAAGTGAGCCCCGGACCCCGCCTCCACTCGTGCACTCGGGTCTGCTGCCCGTGGAGCCACCCCATCCTTGCCCGTCTGCTCGGTCAAAGCTACCAGACGCCTCCGAAGCACCAAGAGGGTGGCAGGAGGCCCCGCCTGCTCGTCCTCGGGGTTCCGGCTTGGAAAAGGTGCCCTGTGCTAGCCGCTCACCACAGGAAGTGGGGACTGGGTTTGAATCAGGGATAGCTGTGCCTCAGGTGTGGGGACGAGCTGGGCTGGGGCAGCACGGGACTCGGCCAGGGGCAGGGCTGACGAAGTCCACATCAGCCCGCTGACCGAGTCCCAGGAAAACGCCCCTGCCTGCCTTCCCCGTGAACGACCTCACGCCTGTGTCCCCGCTCTGCCGCTTCCTGCACCGGCCCCAGTCCCTGTACTGGGGAGAGCCACCCACTGCCAGCGCGGCTTTGTTCTGTGGGGAAGGCACAGGCAGAGACGGCGAGGGCGCTCCAGGGCTGCGGGCCGAAGGGCCGGGCACTGTCGGGACGGGCCGGGGAGTCAGCCTGGAACTTGGCCTTGTGGGGGTGGCCCCCCAGTTCCCGCACTGGGCACAGAGGGACACCCCCACACACACCTGGCCAGGTGGCTGGGCAGTGGGTGGGGCTGAGCCTGCTGGTACCGTGGACACCTCCCTGGGGGAGGGGAGCGGGACGTGCCCAGGCAGGGCTCTCACTGTCCTGATTTCACTGTGACGCATCCACATCGCTCTGAACGGAAGGACAGAGGCAGAGCCTGCCTGCCGTGACAGCCGGGCAGCCCCGGCTTCAGAAGAACAGGGCCCTTCTGCCCCCACACCATCCTACGAGCATGCAGAACACGGGAGAACCGGCCACAGCACCGCCGTGTCGGTGGGGGACAGACTGGGCCACACGTGTAGCCCCCACGCTGCTGGAGTGGCCTCTGAGCGGCAGGGCGTCTGGCCAGGTACACAGGCCTCCACACAGGTGCTGCCCCCAGGCCCCGTCGAGCTGCCGGGAGACTGGTGAGTGACTCAGCTCTTGCCAGGCCTCGGAAGGATCCTATTTCCCTCGCCCTGGCTGGGAGACAGAGGACGCCCCAGGCTCAGAAGCCACGGATGACAAAACGACTCCAGACAGTGCCACGGGCTCTGCATTTCTTGGTTCACACCCACCCAACAGACACAGCGCAGGGAGGGGCTGGGACTGGCCAGGCCACCAGGAGCAGAAGCGGAGCCAGAGGGGAGGCATGTGCGCGTGGGGGGCTCTCGGGGGCTCGCAGTCTCCGGGTGCAGCGTGGCCCCAGAGAGCCACGTGCCCTGCGAGGAAGGACCGGCTGAGTGCAAGACTGATGGGCAGAGCCAAGCTCGGGGAACTCCAGCCAGCAGCCGCGGCAGCGGGGCTCTCGCTCGTCACGGGCATCCGACAGCGAACACAACAGCGCGACGGCCCTGACTGGCTGTGCCGCTCACGTGTGCTGGAAGCCCTCCTAGACCAAGCCAGCCCGGCTCTACCACGGCCAGCACGGCAGAGCCTTGCTCCATTTAAGAAGTAACTTCACACGTGGAAGCCCCCATCGCCCTCCAGAACGAAATAAAGCTTCTGTTTAGCCCGTCTGACCGCGCACTCCTCCAGTGACAGCAGCGGCGTCTCCGCGGCCGGCCGCTCTCTCTGCAGGCCCAGGCTCCAGGGGCCAAGTGGCGTCCCTGGAGCGGTGCAGACCGTGGCTAGGATCGCCCTGAACGGGGGGCAGTGGGGCCTGGGGCTGGATGGCTCGGGAGAGGAAGGAGCGTGCCCGCTGGAACTGGGTGTTTATTTAAGAGTCAGGAACCTTGCACATCAGCTCTCCGGACTCTCCTGGAAGGCATGAGACGCCCGCTGTCGGGCTCCTTGCTGTTGACGTTCGGGGTGCGGGGATGTTTTGTGGGTGCGTGTCTTGATTTCCCTGTAAATCCCTCACTTTGGGTCCACATCAGAGACCCCCAGCCCTGGGGCGGGTCCTCGCCGAGCCTGTGTTCCAGGCCCTCTGAACCTGTGCTCGGATCCGAGTGAGAACCACCGCATCGAGAAACTGCACACGCACGTGCACCAGCGTCCACGTGGTCCACCCGGCGAGTGTGTCAGGCACAGGGGAGGAGTCACACAGATCCGCCACAAGCGATACAGGGCTGGCGACGGGGTCTGTCCCACACCTCGCTCTGGGTCCCCACCACCGCCTGCCCTGGCCCCGGGCCCTCAGTCCCTCAGTCACTCCAAGTTCCCACCAGCACTTGCACAGCCCATCTTTGTGCCCCAACACTGGGCTCACCTGGAAACCCTGCCTTGCAGAGGAGCCTCGGACACGCCCAAACACTGCGGGAGCTCCCAGTGAGGCTGGGCCTACGACGGGACGGGCGCCACCCCGAGGCCTCTCAGAGCGACAGGACCAAGGGAGACAGGCCCACCCTTGGGCCCGAGGCCAGGCGGAATAAACTGGGAAATGTGTAACAGATGCACGCTCATCCAGGCCCCGTCACGTGTGATCCGAGCGCATCCCGTCCCGGCTCCTGCCATGGGCTTTGGTGCTCCCGGGAGCCCTCGGCCAGGCCTGGAAGGGGCGCGCGGGGCTCGGAGGTGAGATGGGAGCCCCCAGGGCCTGGCCAAGTCAGCTGTCAGTGTGAGACACCGCCAAGGTCCCCGGGTACGCGGAAAAGCAGCCGCAGCAGCAGGAATCCCGGCTCCCGTTCCCCTGAGCTGTGCCGTGGGGCTCGGAACACAGATGAGAGGGAGGACGAGGACGGGTCTCGGCCAGCACCTCCGGCCCTGACGGTCGCTGCGTGCCTGGGGAAGCGGGCAGGTTTCCATGGCGCTCTGTCCTTTCTGAACGAGGGCAGCCGTGTCCCCGGGCGACTCAGCGGCTAAGACCCCACCAGGCCCGGATTCAAAGGAGAGCCCCACGTGTGCCACGGCCCTGCAGCCTCCCGCCTGCGGCTCGCTGCCTCCAGCCCTTCCCCCCCACAGGCCCAGCTTCCCAAGGAGGGGGGTGGGGCCGGCTCACACGGCCCACTGGAAGAGGACGGGTCCCTCGCTGCTGACCGCAGCCCGGTCCGCCCCGCCCTCGCAGGCCCGCTTCCTCCTGACCGCTCATGCACTCCCTGGACACTCGGCCCCTCTGCCTGCCTGTTAAGTGGGGGTGTCCCCGGGGTTCCGTGCCCCACAACTGACCCTGGTGCCCCCGTCTCAACTGGCTGTCGGCACACACCGTCTCAGGAGCCTCTCATTCAGCCACCCCACTCTGACCCGCCTCCACCCCACCCTGCTCCCGGCCTGTGAGCAGCATGTCAAGCCAGAGCCCTGGGCCATCCTGTCTCCCCCACCCCAGCAGACCAGCCTGCCGTAGGCACCAGGACAAACCCAACTCCTGAATGCACTGCACCGCCACACCCACGCATGTGCACGCGCACACATACACACCCACGCATGTGCATACGCACACGCACGTGCACACACATACCCACACGCATGCACATGCGTGCACACATACACACCCAAGCATGTGCATGCGCACACGCACGTGCACACACATACACACCCACACACATGCACACACACCCACACATGCACGCACCCACGCACACGCACGCACACACACACATGCACGCACACACACACTTTCAAACCAAGGTAACCTGAGCTGCACAGGGCTCCTCATTTTCCCAAAGACTGCAAAAGAGAGGACGTGTCCTTCCCTCGCTAGAACTCGTCCTTAGGGGAGGCTGACACCGCCGAATCCAGTGCCAACTTGTCCTAGTCCATCCGTGCATGTGGTCACCCCTCATCCATACTGGAGACCCCACCTAGAATAAGACAGCAGCCGGGTGGGGGGGCGCTGTGGCACAGCGGGTTAAAGCCCTGGCCTGAAGCGCCGGCATCCCATGTGGGCGCCCGTTCTAGTCCCAGCAGGTCCTCTTCCGATCCAGCTCTCTGCTGTCGCCTGGGAAGACAGTGGAAGATGGCCCAAGTCCTTGGGCCCCTGCACCCACGTGGGAGACCTGGGGAAGCTCCTGGCTCCTGGCTTCAGATCGGCACAGCTCTGGCCGTTGCAGCCATCTGGGGAGTGAACCAGCAGACAGAAGAGCTCTCTCTCCGTCTCGACCTCTCTTTGTAACTCTGTCTTTCATATAAATAAAATAAATCTTATAAAAAAAAAAAAACACGGCAGCCAGGCCGTGCAGCCCGGCCGCCTGGTCTCTGTTGTCTACCATCCCCCATCCCAGGCGACTTAACAGCCTGCCCGGGGCTGCTCTGTGTGGGGCACAGCATCGGCGGGTGCTGGCTGGGGACAACACCCGCACACGTGGGGCTCCTGGCGTGACCTCGGTGAGCGCCGCCCCGGCCGGAGCCCCTCTGCCCTCCCCCAGCGCTGTGTGCCTGTCACGGTGAGCGGAGCCTGGGACCCCCACAAGGCAGCACCCTCTTCCAGAATGATACCCACCCCGGCCTTCCCAAACAAGACTCCTAGCGAGCGAGCGACAAAAGCACAGAGTGGGTGGCAGCCTGGAGGGCCTGGCGGTGCTTGGGGGTGGTGCACAGGGGACCTGCAGGGACTTCACAGTCCAGGGAGCAGACCCCGCACCAGAGGCAGACTGGACCCTTAAACACTTCCTGATGGTCCTTGAACCCCACAGAAGGAAAGACAGCGGAAAGGAGATGCACCACGAGTCCACCCTGACCTCAGCCGGGCCACACCGACCTCAGCTGGCCACTCCTGACCTCAGCCGGCCACTCCTGACCCCAGCCGGCCATCCTGACCCCAGCCGGCCACTCCTGACCTCAGCCGGGCCACACCGACCTCAGCCGGCCACTCCTGACCTCAGCCAGGACCACGCCGACCTCAGCCAGGCCCACGCGGACCTCAGCCAGCCCACACCGACTTCAGCCGGGACCCCCCGACCTCAGCTGGGACCCCCTGACCTCAGTCGGGTCCACGGCGACCTCAGCCGAGACCCCCCCGACCTCAGCTGGCCCCTTGACCTCAGCTGGCCCCCTGACCTCAGCCGGGACCCCCCGACCTCAGCCGGGATCCCCTGACCTCAGCCAGCTCCCTGACCTCAGCTGGCCCCTTGACTTCAGCTGGTCCCCTGACCTCAGCCGGGCCCCCCCGACCTCAGCCAGGACCACGCCGACCTCAGCTGGCCCCCTGACCTCAGCTGGCCCCCTGACCTCAGCCAGCCCATGCCGACCTCAGCCAGGACCACGCCGACCTCAGCTGGCCCCCTGACCTCAGCTGGCCCCCTGACCTCAGCCGGCCATCCTGACCTCAGCCGGGCCCCCCCGACCTCAGCTGGTCCCCTGACCTCAGCCGGGCCCCTGACCTCAGCCAGCCCACGCCGACCTCAACCGGCCCCCTGACCTCAGCCGGCCATCCTGACCTCAGCTGGCCCCCTGACCTCAGCCAGCCCACGCTGACCTCAACCGGCCCCCTGACCTCAGCCGGGCCCCCTGACCTCAGCCAGGCCCCCTGACCTCAGCCGGCCCACGCCGACCTCAGCCAAACCAAAGACCCCGGCCGACCCCTCCCTGACCTGGCGGCCGAGCCCACGCTGACCTCAGAGCAGAGCCCACGCCGACCTCGCCAGCCCCGCGCTGACCTCACGCTGACCTCACGGCCGGCTGCGCTGACCTCACGCTGACCTCACGCTCGAGCCCGTCCTGCCCGGGCGTTTCTGTGTCGCAGGAGAGCAGGCACTGCGCATGCGCGCGGACTCCGGTTCCTAACGCGGGGTCCCCGACCCCCTGGTCGCCCTCTCAGGGGCGGGGCGGGCTCCGTGGCCTTTTCAGGGGCTCTTCCTGTCCGCCCATCCCGCTGTGGGACACGCCGCGGCGACGCTGTCCTGAAGAACCAGGGTGGCGGGAACCGGAAGTCCCCCAGAACTGGGCCCGGGGAGCCCCGTGCCCGGGGCAGTGCCGGGGTCGGCGTCCCTGACTGGGGATGACCAGGACACGGCTGCGGTGTCCGCGGGTGCTTGTCCGCGGCTGCACAGGGCCAGAGGCTGGCCGTGACCCCACTCCCAGGAGGCCCCAAGTCGCCAGCGGTGCAGAGACGGAGGGTGGGGCTGGGCAGTGAAGGTGCGGGAGGATGAGGAGGGTCGGGCCTGGGCGGCAGCCCCCGGAAGTGCACACCTTAACATGGCTAAAACGGCCGAGTGCATGCGTGCGCTGCAGCCCGTGCCGGCTCCCATTCCCAGCGAGCTCGCCCTCCGGCCCCTCTTCCGCTGGAAATGGTGGGCTCGGACGCGAAGCCTGGGGCGCGTCGGCCCCCTCCCACACCTCTGGCAGAGCGGGGCGGCGGTCCGCAGACACTCTGCCCAGACGTGGTCTTCTGCCTCCCCCGTCAGACTGAGCTCTGCCACAGAAGCTCCGGATCAAGGCCGCGGTACACAGCCGGCGCTCAATAGCTGCACACGGAAGTAGCGGAGGGCTGGACCCCACTGCCCCACCCCCAGCTCCTCCAGTGGATCGTCCCCTCCGCTGGCCTCTGTCCTGGAAGTCCCTCAGGGCAGGGCTTGGGACTCAGCTCTGTCTGCAGCGCAGGGAAGGTGGCTGGCGAGTGGGGGGCAGAAGATTCCAGAAGCCCCCGGGGGGGGGTCTCAAAGGCAGTCTTGGCCCTCCACTCCCACTCCCTGGGTGCTGTAGAATCCTCCAAATCGGAGCCCTCCTCTCCATCTTTTAAATTATTAGGATTCAGCGTTGGCAAAAATGGGAGAACATGGGGCCGGCACTGTGGCACAGCGGGTTAACGCCCTGGCCTGCTGCTCCGGCATCCCATATGGGCTCCAGTTCGAGCCCCGGCTGCTCCACTTCCGATCCAACTCCCTGTTATGGCCTGGGATAGCAGTAAAGGATGGCCCAAGTCCTTGAGCCCCTGCACCCACGTGGGAGACCTGGAGGAAGCTCCTGGCTCCTGGCTTCCCATTGGCGCAGCTCCGGCTGTTGTGGCCATCTGGGGAGTGAACCAGCAGATGGAAGACCTCTCTTTGTCTCTCCCTCTCTCTGTAACTCTGTAACAACGAAAACAAGACTTCAAGGGCCAACATGGCTGCTGAGCTGCCCCCGCCGTGGCACCCAGGTTCCGGCCAGCAGGAAGCAAGGGGCTGCGGCCTCCCTTGAAGGCACTGCCACTCACACCAGGCTGGCCAGCACTCAGTCGCGTGGGCACCCAGCCGCGAGGGAGGCTGGACCAGGTCTCTGGCCTAGGGGGCTGCAGACTCAAACGTCGGGTCCTATTACCGAGGAAGAGCACGGTGTTTCCAGTGGGGTGGCCAGCTCTCTGCCACACCCTCACACCTCCAGCCCCTCCAGCCCCTTGCTTTCGTCCTTGGCCTCCCGTCCAGCCAACACAAAAGGGCCCTGGCCGAGAAGCGTGTCGGGTCAGCCCCTTTGCTCTGCCTTGGCATGCCCGGCACGATTGCAGCACGCCGGGCCCCGGGTGCGGAAGAACTCTGCGTGTCACCAGGGTTTGTGTGCCGGCAGCCAGGCTTAGCTCCGTCTGAGTCCAAGGAGCAAGTTCATTGACACCGAGCCCTGGCGCCCTGCGCTCCCCTCCAGGGCAGAGCAGACCCAGGCAGGGGACAGTGGCCGCGGGGGTCAGGAAGACGCTACCCCTCCCAGAGACGGGGGTCGCCGGCAGGGAGGACCGGAAAGAATGCCCCGTTGGTTTGTGCAAAGGCCCCGGGGTGTGAGGAGGGGGAGGCCCTCCTCTGGTCCAGGGAGCCTGGGAACAGAGCGGGCTGTTGGCAGCAGGGATGGTCGGATTTGCATTTTAGAAGGCGGAGCAGGGAGCAGGCGGCACAATGGTTCCTGGGTGGCTGAGGGACCGTGGGAATGCTGACCGCCCACCTCCAGTGCCCACTGGAACCCCCAGAGGGGAGACAGCTCAGGCGGCCCCCTGGCACCCCACCGAGGGACAGGCTGGCTGTGGGCCCAGAGAGGCAGAAGTGGGCGGAGGCCCCGCTGGACAGGGGCCCTTTCCCCAGCCTGAGCTCCGCTCTCGCGGGGATCGGGGCCCAGCCCCTGCGCTGCGAGTGAGCTCACTGGGGCCTCCTGCACCCCGCACGGCTCATCCAGCTGCCAAGTCGGAGAAGAATCCAGGCCGGGGTCCCAGCCGGCCCATCCTGGCGGGCGCCCTGGGGCAAGCCTCAGTTTCCCTATCTGTAGACGGGGTGAGCTGGCCCTGTGTCTGGGTGGCTGTGAGCCGGGGGCTGGAGAGGGCCCGTGCCAGCCAGCCAAGCTGTGTGAGCACAAGACCAAGAGGATGTCCATTCCAGAAACACACCCTAGGACAGAGTCAGCACCACCCCTCCCCTTGCTCATCCTGCAGCCTCCAGAGAGGGGTCCGCGCGCCCTGCCAGTCCTGGGGAAACCCCCATGGAGTTCCTGGCTCCTGGCTTCTACCTGGCGTAGCCCTGGGCGTGGCAGCCATTTGAAGAGTGAAGCCACGAATGGAAGATCTCGCCCTCTGTCGCTCTGCCTTTTTTTTTTTTTTTTTTTTTTTTTTTTTTTTTTTTTTTTTTTTTGCCAGGCAAAGTTAGTGCGAGAGAGAGACAGAGAGTTAGAGACAGAGAGAGACAGAGAGAAAGGTCTGCCTTCCATTGGTTCACTCCCCTAATGGCTGCTACAGCTGGCACTGTGCCGATCTGAAGCCAGGAGCCAGGTGCTTCCTCCCAGTCTCCCATGTGGGTGCAGGGACCCAAGCACTTGGGCCATCCTCCACTGCACTCCCGGGCCACAGCAGAGAGCTGGCCTGGAAGAGGGGCAACTGGGATAGTACCCGGCACCCCAACTGGGACTAGAACCCGGGGTGCTGGCACCACAGGTGGAGGATTAGCCTGGTGAGCCACGGTGCTGGCCCTGCCTTTCAAATAAATAGAATGAATACACCTTTTTTTTTGACAGGCAGAGTGGACAGTGAGAGAGAGAGAGACAGAGAGAAAGGTCTTCCTTTGCCGTTGGTTCACCCTCCAATGGCCACCGCGGCCAGCACACCACGCTGATCCGATGGCAGGAGCCAGGTGCTTCTCCTGGTCTCCCATGGGGTGCAGGGCCCAAGCACTTGGGCCATCCTCCACTGCACTCCCTGGCCACAGCAGAGAGCTGGCCTGGAAGAGAGGCAACTGGGACAGACAGAATCCAGCGCCCCGACCGGGACTAGAACCCGGTGTGCCGGTGCCGCAAGGCGGAGGATTAGCCTAGTGAGCCGTGGTGCCGGCCCGAATGAATACACCTTTAAAGAAAAAATGCAGACCCTAGAGTACCTTCCAGAACCTTCCCCACCTGTCCCTGGAGGTGGGCGGGGCAGGGAGAAGATGGGTGGGGGCTGGCACAGAGCTTCTCCTGGGCTGAGCCGGGTTGTCCTAGGTGTCTGCGTTCTGGAGAAAGCCCACACGGCCTCCCCACCCCGCCTTGGAAATGGCCCTCCAGCCATAGCCACGGGGTGTCTCAGAGGGCGTCCACCCTCGGAATGGGGATGACGCCACCAAGGCTGCCCGCACTGGCCATGAGTGAGGGCCCCCAGACCCCCATACCCACACTGCCCTGGCCCCGCCCCGCCTGCCGTGGGCCTGCTGCTGGGGGCCCTGGAGGGCACGTGACAGACGCGGGAGAAACAACTCACCCCTCCTCCCGGGCAGCCTCCGTCACCAGTAGTGACGCCCGCTCATCTCTGCCCAGAGAAAGGGGACGCCCCCTGGCAGCACACCTCGGGAGCCACAGAACTTGGGAGGAGGTTCGCCAGGCCGACCATCGGCGGCACTGAGAATTCAGGGCTGTGGCGTCCGGGGAGCCCCCGGCGCTGTGTCTGTGCCTTGGGTCGACCTCTCTGTTGGCCCTGGGCCTGGCTGCATGTCCGGCCCCAGCCTGCGGCGTGGGCTGCCCCGGGACACCAAGTGAAGCCCCATGCCCAGCCACCATCCAGAGCCAGCTCCAGCCCCGAATGAGGCCACATCCCACCTCCCAGCCCAGCCACCGCGACTGCAGGTGCGTGAGTGACGCCGGTGACGGCAGCGGCAAAGTCAGCCAGCTGAGCCCAAACTCTGACCCCAGAGTGGTGGATAACTGGTCCAATCTGCCTAAAACCGCTGAGCTCTGGGGCGGTTTGTGCATGACAGAAATGGCAGCTACAGAGGCATCTACAAACACCTCACTCGGTGGGCGGCACTGGAACCTGGGCGGGGGGGGGGCGGAGTTCCGTTGCACTGAGTTCTCCCAGCCTTCATTTCGTCCTCTTGGAAGTGGGCTTGGTGTGCCAAGGCGTGGGTGTGGCCTGTCCCCAGGGGCCCCTGCCTCAGTGGTGATAAAGGGTGCTGGGAGCTGTAGGAGGCAGGGCCTGGTGGGGGGTGTTAGGTCATGGGGGCGGGGTTACCACCCTGGGACCCCGGCAAGTGCCCAGAGTGGGCGAGGCCAGCCCTTCCCACCCTGCTTCCTGTGTCTCCGCCTGCCACCCGCTCTGATGTGACACAGCCAGGGGACCCACGCCGGAGCCGGGGCTTTGCCTCCCAGTGGCCTTCCGGACAGGTGAGGAAGCTGACTCCAGGCAGGTCCGTGAGGCTGGGGCTGCCTTGGCCTGGCTCTGTGGCCCTCTGGGAGACCCTGCTGGCTGGCACCTCTCGCAGCCTGGACAGCCACAGAGCCACTGGGCCGAGTCCCCCGTGGCTGGCTGGAGAGCCACACTCCTGTGGCCGGGATGGCAGTGTGTCCGTGGAGCCCTGGGCAGTGGCAGGCTGAGCGGCTGCAGCGTCACCCAGCCACGTCCTAGGGGGCACCAGGAAACCCTGGCCTGCGGCTTCCTCCCCTCCCTGTCAGTTCTCGTGAGCTCCGTAGCCACAGAACATGTGAGCCTCCTTGGACGGTCTCTACGGGCGGGGAATTCCACTGTTCCGGCCCCTCCATAGCATCTGGCGGCCCCCGGCCCAGGCCTGGCTGCTCTCCCAGAGGCTCCGGGTCAGGGCCTCAGCCCCACCGCCCTCCTGGCCTGGGAGACCCACCTGGGACTCCTGGGCTGGCTGGCCCCTCCAGCTGCTCCGGGTGCGTCCAGACCGCCGTTCTCGGGGGGCTCACACACAGATCTGCTCAGCCCCGTGTTTGGCTCACAAACCCTACTTCCCTGGGAGGCAGGGAGGAGGGAGGCGTGGGGGAAGGAGGCAGTCTCATGGCCTCCCGAGCCGTGGCAGGACCTCGGTCTGCACTGCTGTGGCTGTGCAGGGCAGGGTGGGGGGAGGCCGCCGTCCTGCCTCCCCCACGTGTGCGCTATCTGGCATTCTCCCTTTAACCCTCGCCCTCCTGGGCTGGGCTTTTCAGCTGCCAGACCCCGGGGGAGGGGTTGCGCCCAGGCTCCACCAGCAGAGAGCCCCCGTGTGGTGTTCCAGAGCCTGGGGGGCCCTCGTGGGCCCAGCCTGCACCCCCTTTTACTGTTCTTCTGCAGGGTCCTGCAGGGACCCTCTTAGGAACAAGTTTTCCCGGCCGAACACTGCGAGTACGGAGCAGTACCGACTGCTTTTCCTTACGGAAGGTCGGAGACTGAGCGGCTCCCGGGAGCTCCAGCCGCTGAGAGACAGTCCCTCGACGGGGCGGCTTCAGACAACAGCAGTTCTGGGGGCCGGAGGTCCCACGTCAAGGCAGGGCTGGCTCCCCCACCCCCACCCCGCCCGAGGCCCTGGGGCAGCAGCTGCCCCGGCCTCCCTCGGAGCTCCTGGTTTGCGGCTGCCTCTCGCTGGCCTCCACCTCTGCCCCCTCTTGGCCTCCTTCTGCTGGCACAGGGTTAGGGCTCAGGCTACCCCAGCACCACCGGAGCCCTTCCAATGAGGCTGCAGGCCCAGTGCCGGGCGCTGGCACCAGGTCAGGTTTCCCGTGGTGTTTGGGCATCGTTAGAGGAAAGTGCCCAGCTCTGCGAGGCTTCGGGACACAGGGGGAGGAAGCCCCAGGCCCCACGCCCCCCACACAGACCCTGGGAGAGGAGGCACCACCGTGGGGGCAACGTGGCCTCTGTCTGTGGCCGTGACGACCCTGCCCATCCTCGGAGCCTCACCCTGTGGGATCCTGAGGCCGGAATCAGCCCGGGACGGGGGCAGCAGTGGGCTGTCCCCTTGCTGTGCCCTGGAGGGCTCGGCTGGTCCTGCGAGGCTAAGGGTGGCCACGCCCAGCAGTCACCTGGGGCAGGTGAGAGGAGTGACTTCTCCAGGTACCACCTACCCCTGGACATGGCCTTGGGGCTCCCTGCAGCTTGATGCGTTGGGGAGGAAATGCTTGAGGCGGACCCCCCCCCCAAGTTCTGGCTTTGCAGATGGGGAATCGGACGTCCCTGCTGGGCGAGCTCTAAGCTGTCCAGAGGAAGGAAACCACACTTCTCCAAAGACCTGCCGCAGGCCTTGTCCCAGGAAACGAGGAGGCCAGGGTAGTCACAGGATCTGAGGACAGACCCACGGCCTGCGAGCCAGGGCCCGTCCGCCCGCCACAGCGCCCGCTGAGCAGCCCAGGGCAGGGCGGGGAGAGCTGCTACTCAGAGCGCAGGAGGTCCAGAAGGAAGGCCCCAGGGCGGTGACCAGGCAGGCCGAGAGGCTGCACACCCAGCCAGGGCGGTGACCAGGCAGAGCCAAGGGGCTGCACCCACGCGAGATGACAGGGACGCTCTCCCCACCTGGCTGAGCTCCTGTCCTAAGTCCATTGGCCGGCATTCCCTGGCTTCCACTGCCCGGGGACCCAGCAGGAAGCACCGCCCTGCGGCTCCAAAGTCCAGACCTGCCATTCCTGCCAGCTGCCTGGGCACCAGGGTGAGCACCTGGGCTCAGGCTTTGACAAAAGCCACGGCCTTGCCGTAGTTGCCTGAGACACACAGCCTTTTGGCGCCCGGGCGGCTCGCGGCGCCTACGCGCGAGGACCTCATGCACAGAGAGGTCAAGGAACCTGCCCCAGGCGGCAGGGTCCAGGCTGGACTCCAGACAGACCAGCACCTGCAGCCTGGCCCCCGCTGCAAACATGGGACCCACGTGCAGCAGTGGAACCGACGAGGGGACGCGTGATGAGCACAGCTGCGTGTGCAGCCAGGTTCCAGCTCCCAGACCCCAGAGAGGCCCGTTGGGCGATCGAGGACCCGTTCTCCCAGCCTTCCCCTCCAGGCGCCCCGTGGCTGGGCGAGGGAGTGGGCGGAGCCTAGTATGATGGGCCAATGGCGGGGCAGGGGCGGAACTTGTGGGCAGGACCTCCAGGGGGCGGGGCCATTAGGCAACGAAAGGGCGGGCGGACTCGGAGGAGGGACCAAAGAGAGAAAAAACCAATGGAAGTGCAGAGACAGCAGGGCGCTCCAGGGATAGGGGGCGTGCCCGAAGGGAGGTCGACGAATGACAGTTCAGAGGCGGGACCGGTGGGCGGGTGATCGGGGAGGGTGCGGGCCCAGGGGGGAGGACAGCCAATGGCGGGACGGGGGCGGGGCCTCCGGCTGGCGGGCGGGGGCGCGGAGGGGGCGGTGGCGGCGGCGAACAAAGAGGCGGCGGGCGCGGGCGGCCGAGCGGAGCCGAGCGCAGCCGAGCCGGGCCGAGCCGGGCCGGGCCGGGCCCAAGAGCGTGCGGACGATGCAGGCTGCCAGGCCAGGGTCCGCGGGTTCCTGAACCCCGCGCCCGGGCCCAGCGAGGGAGCCCCGTGCAGCGGCCGTGCAGCCGGAGGCGGCCGGGCCCGCCATGGCCGGGGTCAGCTACGCGGCGCCCTGGTGGGTGAGCCTCCTGCACCGGTTGCCCCACTTCGACCTGCGCTGGGAGCCCACCAGCAGCCAGTTCCGGCCCGAGGACAGCGACTACCAGCAGGTGACGCGACGGGGCCCCTGGGTCGCGGGGTCAGGGGCCCGGATCATGGCCCCCTCGACTCCCCCAACCCCCATCAGGCCCCCTCCTCGTGGGCCACAGCCCCTCTTCCTTCCGGGGGGCCCCCTATTCAAGGGCCTGAATACACCCCACCCCCACCAAGGGTCCCAGACCCCTTCCAGGCTGCAGCCGCCCCCACCCACCCAGCTCTGTAGGCCTCACTTTGTAGGGTTCCAGGAAGCCGGCCCCCTCCCCTCCACGGGCCCCCTGCCGCCTGCCTGCTGTTGGCCAGCTCCTCACCGGGGGCCGCCGGCCTGGTTCCTCTCCTAACCAGAGGCTAGCAGGCCTGAGGCAGGCAGAGGGGATTCCTCGCCCCCTCGCCCCGTCGCCCCAGCTGGGGAATCCCATGTCCAGGCTTGGGTGGGTGAGAGGCCTGGGCAGACGCCAGCCCCCTGTGGCTGGGCGCCGGGATGTACACACAGCATGCCGCGTGCCGCTGTGGGCACCCAAGGTGGGCCCGTCCGGGAGGCTGGAAGGGGCTGAGCCTGGGCAGAGCTGGGGGGTGGCAGGGAGCACTTTGCAGCCCTCTCCCCAGGAGCCCGGGCCTGGCCCCGTGCCAAGCCCCAGCGCCGAGCCACTGTCATTAGAGTGCAAGGCAGGGGACCAGGCTGTGGTCATTTCCTTCCTGCACGGGGATCCGGATTCCAGAAAGCCCCGAGCCGGGGGCGCGTGGTCACCCCGGCACCTCTGGGTTGCTGTCCGGCTGGGCCTGTTGGGGGCGGGGGATGGGGCCGGGGAATCTGCCACCTCACTCTCGCAGAGCAGGGCTGTGTGTGGCCTCGCCTCTCCGGAGCACGGGAAGCCGAGGGTGAGCCTGTGTGCTGGGGAGCACGGCGCTGCCCCCGGCCTCGGCGCTTCCCTGGGCGCCGGTCCCCCAGCTGACCACCTTTCTAAGCAGATTAGAAAGGGGAGCGGGATTGGCCCGGACAGGCCCAGAGACAGCGAGCGGGAGGAGGGCCGTCTCCGTGTGCCCCAGGAACGTGGCAGGGAGATGGCTCTGTCCCCTGCGGGCCCTGTGTGAGCCAACAAGAGGTGTGTGCTCCTCCAGGACGCTCTGTGACCCTAGGGCTCATCCGGGTCTCAGCTCCGCCCGGGCACTGGGGCTGCCCACCCCAGCTGGACTTGAGGCCGGCCCTCCGGGTTTGCTCAGCAGAGCCTCAGGCCCTGGGGAGCCCTGGTTCCTGCCCCCTGCTCCCCTGTGGGCGGCTCTGACTCACTCTCCTGCCCCCTCTCTGCGCCGAGCAGAATTAGCCACTGAATAATTCACAGCGTGGAAACCGGCCTGCCTCCATCCTGCCGCCTCCGCGCCGGTGCTGGCTGTGCCGGAGCCACACCCGCACGTGCGGCCAGCCCCCACCCTCCGTGCTCAGGTGCTTTGGGCAAGGGCTGGACCGCCCTGAGCCCTCGGCACCTGGACCGGGCCTTGGCACTGGCTGTGCCTCCTGCAGGGGGCGGAGCCAGGAGCTCCCTTCCAGGGTGGGCATGGGGCCTGGCACGAGGCGCGTTCTGCTGTCCAGGTGCGGTGTTGCTGGCCGGCACCCTGTTAGCTCCCCGTGCCCTGGACCCTTGGTCGGCCCTGCTGGAGAGGACAGCTCCTGCCTCTCAAGCTGCCCAGATGTGGGGAGGGCCCCAGGACAGGGCCGTGTGGGGCTGGCTGTCACTAGCCCCTTTGCATATAGCCCCGGGACGTCTCCCTTGTGCAGATTAGCAAACTGAGGCACAGAGAGACGGGACCTGGCTCACCATCCCTGCGAGCAAGCGGTGGGGCCAGAATCCTGCTCGGGCCTCTTTCCGCTGCCCCACGAGGAGCCGGTCAGCCGTGGGGCAGGGCTTCTGGGGCCCCCACAGCCACCCCACTGCGAGGCTGCAACCGGAGGAGCAGGAGCCGATGGGGCCCTTCTGAGGACACCCAGAGCCCTGGGCTTTGCAGGCCGAGGGTGGGTTCTGCACCCACGGTGTCTTCTTGGGCCACCATCTTCCTGGCCACTGCGCCCACCTCTGGGCCCGAGAGGTTGCTGAGTGGCGGGCCCCACGGTGCCTGTGGGTCGCCCCGTGCTGCTCCCTAGCCTCCGCTGGGGCCCCCGAGTGGCCGGGGGAGGATCAGAGGCGGCCGCGTGGCCCCACAGCTGAGCTGGCAGAGCCGGAGACCAGCGGCCGGGGCACCTGACCTGGCCCAGGGCCTGTGGTGCCGCGCAGGGAAGTCCTGATTTTCCGGTTGGGCAGGCCCATGCTGGCTGCCTTCCTGAGGGGTCCCCCGGTTGGAGTGTGGGGAGCGCCAGGCCTGGGCCCCAGCCCTGGCGCTTCTCACCCTGTGACCTTGGGCGGCCCGTGCGCTTCTGGGCCCGGCAGGGGTGGCGTCCACGCTGTCTGCTCTCAGTCTGCCCTGAGACTCGGAGGCGCTGTCCTGGTCCGGGCAGGCCAGGAGCTGCCCGGGGCAGGGGTGGGAGGGGGAGAGAAGAACGGTTACAGTCTGGGTGGGGTCAGAATGGGGGCGTCAGGAGCCCCGCAGCCAGGGAAGGCTCCCTGGAGGAGGAGGTGTTTCCTGTCTGCTTGGAGTCTGCCCACGCCTGGTGGGCACCCTTCGCTGCCTGTTTAATGAAGCCCTCTGGTGCCTGGGGTCCGCCCAGCACGTGGGGCTGTTTCTTGCGAGAACCTGAGCACCCAGGTGTTTCAGCAGAGACACTAGTGAGGAGGCAGAAGCAGCGTGCAGAGGCCCTGGGGAGAGGGTTCCAGGCAGTGGGACAGAGTGTGCAAAGGCCCTGAGGCAGAGAAACTGGGCCTCAGCCCACAATAAGGCAGCATCTCTCCCGTCTGGACACTCACAGAGGAGCGCTGCCACCTTGGGGGCGGGGCCGAGCCCAGAGGTGTGTGAGCCAAGGCTGGACAGCATGCAGGGCCGTGGCGCCCGGCGCGGGTGGGATCCTGGCAGGCACGGGTGTGTGTGCGGTGCTGCAGGCCTGATTGTGCGTGGCCGGCCCTGCTGTCCTCCTCGCCGCTCATCAGAAGGAGGTGAGCTGTGGCTGACATGGCGCTGTCACCCGTCTCGCCGCTGGCGGGGTCGGCAGGGAGAGGGAGGAGTGGGGACTGGGGGGGGGGGGGCTCCCTGCCTCCAGGTTGGCAGGGTGGGGCACTCCCGAGGCCCAGCCGTCCTCTGCCGCGGGCCCGGGTCCTGCACCGCGTCCACGGCCCCCACTCCCCGTGCTCGCCCAGCATCCCGCAGAGTGACAAGTTATCTGAGCGCCCCTGGGGAGTTGGCACAAGGTCCTGTGTGGCCGAGCTTGGCTGAGCTGGGCGTGGAGTGCGGGGGTCGGGCCCTGGGGCAGGGCAGCCCTGGGCACCTTGTCTCCGGGCCTGGCCCAGTGCTGCACTATGCTGCCCACAAGCGGACACGTCCCGGACGCCGGCCAGGGGCTCCTGGTCAAGTTCTGGGGAGGGTGCACTCCGCCACCTCGGCCGCCGGCCCCCGGCCTGTGCTGTGGCCCCAAGCAGCCCTGTGGGGGAGCCCCGTGTGACCGGGGGAGCCAGACGTGGTGACCCCTACACAGGTTGCCACTGGCCTTCCCTCCATGCCAGGTCTGGGGGCAGAGTCTGCCTGGCGCCCCTCCCGGAAGGCCCTGGTCCCAGGAGGTTGTGCGGTGGGGGAGGGTCTGGCCTGTGCCCCTCCCCCACAGGCAGCTGTGGAGAGAAGAGGAAGTGAACCTGCTGCTGTGGGCGTGGGGCCGCGGCTGTGGGAGCGCGCCCATCCGGCCACTGTGGGACAGAGGGCGGGCACTGGGGGGCCGGGGCCTGCCTGCTGGGGCCTGCAGGGACCCTCCTCCACCCCACGCTAGGCCAGGGCTCCTGTGGCCCTCGGAGCTTCTCACTGCCCTGGGGAGGGGTGAGGCTACAGAGCACGCGCTGCTTGTCCCCAGGGTGGGGAGCATGGGGGCCCTTTCCCAAGGCCGACCCGGAGCTGGAGGTCCCGGGTGCCCACTGGGGACGGGATGGCAGCACCACCAGAATTAGCTGCCCACGCTCGCCCGCTCCCGGAGGCGCCCTTCGTGCCCTGGACGGGGCTGGGAAGGCCGAGGTGGGTCATGGTCAAGGCCAGGCCTCCAGCTCAGGGACGGGAAGCGCTGCTCTGTGCCTGTGCCTGTGGCCACAGGAGCCGGAGGGAGGCGAGGGTGCTGGGGTGTGCCCTCAGGAGCCGGCCAGGGGCTGCCTGGGGCCCCTCTGCCCAGGGGCTGGGCTGCTTATGGCCCAGAAGACAACACAAACACACACACCCCATCACACACGCCTGGGACCCACACATCCTGTGCCCACGGCCGTCGTAGCCTCGGCTGGCACATGTGCTGTGGGGAAGCCCCGCTGTGGCCTGCATGGCCCCGGCTGTGGGAGGAGGCCGCCCGCTCCTTCTGCCCGCTGCGCCCTGGTCTGGATCCTGGCCATCACAGAGGTCGCCCGGTCTGGGGTTGGGCCGAGCCCTGGGACTGGGCTCCGGTCTGGCTCCCACGTGGTAGTTCCTGGCCGGGTCAGAGGCCGATGGAGTGGCGTTCGCAGGTGCGCGGTGACAGTTCCCTGAGGGTGCACGCGGGGACTGCACGTTCTTTGGCCTCTGCCCCTGGAGTGGGAGCTGGACCCCGAAGCAGGAGGGCTGGCCGGGGCTCTCTGGAGGCCCCAGCCCACGTCCCGTCGCATGGGGCTCCTCCAAGGCGATGCCTGGGGGTGAGGGCCGGCAAGGTGTGTGCCCCCCAGGAGGTGGGAGTGCTGGCCACCTGGACCTTGGCCAGTGGTGGGGGGGGGGGGAGGCTGGAGCAGAAACATGAGCCCCTGCCCGGCCCCACGTGGCCACTGCTGGCTACGCCCTCCAGCCATGGCCGCGAGCTCACCCTCCTGGAATTCCCGAGACCCCAGCCTAGCCTGCTGGAAAGTCTGTTTCTCATTTCCGGCCACGTCGCCGGGGGCGCGGGCCGAGTGCGTCGGGGGCGTGGTTCCCTCTCCCCTTGGCCTGCCCTGGCTGCTGCCTCCGGCCTCCAGCTCGGGGTCTGCACAGTGGGCGCAGGCAGGGCTGGCCCTAGGAGAGATGGGGTGGGAGGGAGCCCCTTCCCGGGGGGGACCCCAGGCCCAGGGAGCTGCCCCAGTGATGTGGAGCTCGTCCCTGCCACGCGCTCCTCACCCCAGGCCGGGGCATGCGGGCTCCAGCCCTCCTGTCCCCATTCCAGGGCAGCGGCAGGACACCCCCGGAGGCAAGCGGAGCCCCCTCTTGTCTGCCCCTGCCCTGAGCCCCAGAGCCCTCGCAGGCTCAAGCCGGATCTCACCTGGCTCCGGGGCCGGCGGACCTGAGCACACCAACCTGGACGTGAGCCCCGTGACCTCTCCCCGTGCTGCCCGGTGCCCTCTGGCCCCACAGCGGTCCGCTTAGGTGACCCTGCTACTGGTGCCACATGCTGGGGGCGCCCAGGCCGCCTCGTCCACACAAACAGGGCCTGCACTGCCTGTGCCCAAGCGCCAGGCCAGTGCAGACGAGCAGGCCCAGGGAGGTTGATGCTCACCAATCACCCCTGCACTGAGGGAGGCTCAATCCCACTCAGGACAGCGAGACCGGGAGACACCCCACTCAGGGCAGTGAGACTGGGAGACACCCCACTCAGGGCAGTGAGACTGGGAGACCCCCCACTCAGGACAGTGAGACCGTGGGAGACACCCCACTCAGAGCAGTGAGACCGTGGGAGACACCCCACTCAGGGCAGTGAGACCGTGGGAGACCCCCCACTCAGGGCAGTGAGACCGTGGGAGACCCCCCACTCAGGACAGGAGAGACCGTGGGAGACCCCCCACTCAGGGCAGTGAGACTGGGAGACACCCCACTCAGGGCAGTGAGACCGTGGGAGACACCCCACTCAGAGCAGTGAGACTGGGAGACCCCCCACTCAGGACAGTGAGACCGTGGGAGACACCCCACTCAGAGCAGTGAGACCGTGGGAGACACCCCACTCAGGGCAGTGAGACCGTGGGAGACCCCCCACTCAGGGCAGTGAGACCGTGGGAGACCCCCCACTCAGGACAGGAGAGACCGTGGGAGACCCCCCACTCAGGGCAGTGAGACTGGGAGACACCCCACTCAGGGCAGTGAGACCGTGGGAGACACCCCACTCAGGGCAGTGAGACCGTGGGAGACACCCCACTCAGGGCAGTGAGACGTGGGAGACTCCCCACTCAGGACAGTGAGACCGTGGGAGACACCCCACTCAGGACAGGAGAGACTGCGGGAGACACCCCACTCAGGGCAGGTGAGACCGTGGGAGACTCAACCCCACTCAGGGCAGGTGAGACTGGGAGACACCCCACTCAGGACAGGTGAGACCGTGGGAGACACCCCACTCAGGACAGGTGAGCCTGTGGGAGACTCCCCACTCAGGACAGGTGAGACTGGGAGACACCCCACTCAGGACAGGTGCGACCATGGGAGACTCAACCCCACTCAGGGCAGATGAGACCACGGGAGACACCCCCACTCAGGACAGGAGAGACCGTGGGAGACACCCCACTCAGGGCAGGTGAGACTGGGAGACACCCCCACCAGAGCTGGAGCTGCCTGTGCAGGTGGCAGTGCTGTGTCCTGCCCAGGGGTCACACATAGCCACTCCTGAGTGACCTGTGTTGGCGCTGAGCCTGGCGTTTAGGGAGGGGTGTTGGCACACGGTGTCAGCGCCCCGTCCAGGCCAGGCTGGGAGTGGGGCAGACAGGAGCAGTAGCCACGGGAGGTGCAGCCTGCACAGCCCCACCGGCCCGCCCTCTCCAGGCCCACACCCCTGTCACAGGGTCCAGCCTCCCGCTGCCACACTGCCGCCAGGACCTGGTGCGTGTTGGGACTGCTCACCTGGGCAGGAAGCCAGGCTGGGCCTGGGGTCTGCGCTGACCTCCTGGGGGCATCCTGGACGAGGAGCTTGGAGCTGGGGACCCGTGGGGGTCGCTGCGGGTGGACTCCTGACCCAGAGGCCCCCGCAGGCCTGGCCGCCCCAGCACTGGGCCTGAGGCTTCAAACCCGAGCCCCGTGCTCACTGGGTGTCTCCAGAGTGGGCTGCTTTGGGGGCGGGTAGGGGGCATGCAGCTGGGCGCAGAGTCGAGGACAAGGCGGGGGGGGGGCGTGCTGCGTGGAGCCAGCCTGTGCGTTTAGGGGTGCAGGGCTAACGCTGAGAAGCAGAGCCCCGGGGTGAGCAGGGGGCGACCAGGCCCCGGGAGGCGCAGCGCACAGCCAAGTGCAGCTCCTGGCCGAACCCTGCTCACTTCCCCCACGGACGGAAAATTCCATCTGGTCAGAGCCAGGTGCTGGTCAGCGTTTCCCATTCTCTCTCTGAATGGGCCGGGGAGAGGCAGAGGGACGCCAGGCCTGGAAAGAGGTGGCCGGGCCGCTGGCTGTGCTCTGGGAATCTGGCCCCAGAGACGGGGGCCGAGGTCACCCTGGCCACAGCGCCCTCCCCATAGCCTGCTGTCTGGCTCCCAGGCCAGTGAGGCCAGTTTCAGCCAAGGCCAGGGGGAGGAGGAGCCAGGACACTGGCTGCCCCTGCAGGCAGGGAGCTGGGAGTGACAGGCACCCAGCTCTGCACCTGTCACTGTCCCCTGGGCTTGAATGACATTTTCACCCTCAAGGACCTGGCCCTGGGCTTCCTTGGGCGCTGGCCCTGCTCTTCCCTCCCCCTTCAGTGAGCCAGGAGTGGTCGGTGTCGCCCTAGGGCCGATGCCAGGGCCTTGGGAGCCCACGTGGCCGGGTATGTGGGCCTGGACACACGTGTCCATGTCTGAGGGTACACCAGGGCCCGCTCCTTCCTGGTTCACGTGGGCCCTGGTCTGCCAGGCCGTGCGTGTGCCAGAGAGGTGCCAGGTGCAGGTCCCTGGGTCGGCGGCCCTCACAGGTGTGCTGCCCTCTGCCTGGGGCCTGCACGGAGGGGCCTGAAGGCTGTGGTCACCAGCTGTGGGTCAGCACCCGTGAGGGAGCCCAGAGGACACGGCTGCTGAAGCACCCACATGTTTACTGAGCCCCCCCCACCAACATCGTGTGCAGAGCCCGCTGCCAGGATACTGGGCTGCTAAGGCAAGGCCCCCTCCCCAGGGCCTGAGTCCTCGGACCAGAGCGCCCCGGGCTGACAGGTAGCTCTCGTGCCCAGGCCCCCGCAGGCCCCTCCTGCCAAGGCAGTGGCCGTGGGCAGCAGCCCCTGGCTGAAGGAGTGGGAGGCGCCCAGCTCCAGCGGCTGGCGGTGCCTGAGTTCTCCTTGCGGGAGGGGACCCCGTGCCATCCCCTACACAGGGGCGCAGGCCCAGCCTCATAGCACCTGAGCGCCTGCCCGGAGTGCCGGTGTGGCATCGGCCGGTGCTGGCTGCGCATGCAGGCCCTGGTCCGGTGGAGGGGGGGGGCGCCTCCCTCCTGCTGCCTGGCAACTGGCTCCTACTGGTCCCTGGAGCCTTGGCGGCAGCCTGGGGAAGACTGGGACAGTGTAGCATTCGGGAAGGTGTGTCCCAGCGGCTCACCCCTCCCTGGGCCTCCCCCGTGCGGTGCTCAGCCCCCACCCTGCCCTGGCCCAGGAAGTGCCGAGTTTCCCGAGGAGCTGTGCCACGTGGCCAGATTTAGGAGGTTGGGGGGCCTGGTCTCTGCACCAGTGATATGGGGGCAAAAGCAATGGCCAGGCAAACTAAGGTGCAGGGGTGAAGGGGAGGAGCCGGCGCCTGCCCCAACCACGTACAGCCCTGGGGCCCTGTCCCGCCGGCCTGCTCCCCCCTCCCAGTGGCGAGTGCTCACTGCTGCAGCCAGCAGACCACTTCCTGCGGGGGGCCCGGCCTGGGGACTGGAGGACCCAGCACCTGCGCACAGCCTGTGTGGGTGCTGGGCCTGGCTGGGGGCCCTGGCACCACCACCTCCTCCAGTATGGAGGGACTCCACCAAGTGGCACCCAGTGCCAAGTCTCAAAAGCAGCAGGCGGGGGAGTGGCCGCTCCCTCGTGCAGCCCCCTGCACATTGGAGAGGGGCTCCAAATGGCAAAATACCTCCCCTTGCCCGGGGCACGGGGACGCAGCCTGCCCTGGACCTGGCCGGGAGACCCAGTAAGGGACAGGCCCCCTGTGGGCGGAGCCTCCCTCAGCTGGGGTGTTGTCCGGGTCTGGAGGGACACACCTTGTCACTGAGGTGGCGAGGGAGGTGGCGGTGGTGGCGGCTAAGTGGCGGGTGCCAGGCCCCCCCGCGCCAGCGCCGCCTCCCTGCTGCCCGCCCGCAGGCGCTGCTGCTGCTGGGGGCGGCGGCCCTGGCCTGCCTCGCCCTGGACCTCCTCTTCCTCCTCTTCTACTCCTTCTGGCTGTGCTGCCGGCGGCGCAAGAGCGAAGAGCACCTGGACGCCGACTGCTGCTGCACCGCCTGGTGCGTCATCATCGCCACGCTGGTGTGCAGGTGAGCGCGGCGGGGCGCGGCCCGGGAGGGGCGGGGCCAGCGGGAGGAAGGGCGGGGCTGGGCCAGCGGGTGGGTGGCAGAGGACAGGGCTGAGGGGAAGGGCGGGGCTGGGGCGGGGCCAGCGGGTGGGTGGCAGAGGACAGGGCTGAGGGGAAGGGCGGGGATGGGGCGGGGTCAGCGGGTGGGTGTGGCCTAGGGGAAGGGCGTGGCTGGATGGGTGGGCGCAGTCTGGGCGGGCCGCGCCGTCACCGGTCTCTGCCTTCTCGCAGCGCCGGCATCGCCGTGGGATTCTATGGCAATGGGGAGACCAGTGACGGCGTCCATCGGGCCACCTACTCGCTCCGCCACGCCAACCGCACGGTGGCCGGGGTGCAGGACCGCGTGAGTGGCCGGGAGGGCGGGGCGAGGGCGTCGAGGGAGGCGCAGAGCACGGCCCCCCGCCCACCTCACACCGCCCCGCACACATCCCGGCCGCAGGTATGGGACACGGCCGCCGCCCTGAACCGCACGGCGGAGCCCAACCTGCAGAGCCTGGAGCGGCAGCTGAGCGGGCAGCCGGAGCCACTGCGGGCCGTGCAGCGGCTGCAGGGCTTGCTGGAGCTGCTGCTGGCCTACACGGCCACCATCCCCTTCTGGAGGAACCCGGGCGTGTCGCTGGAGCTGCTGGCCGAGCAGGTGGACCTCTACGACTGGTACAGGTGTGACCCACCACGCCTGCTTTGCCCAGGGGAAGCGTGGCCCTGCCCCGGGTGCACCTGGTACCCCGGGGTCCCCGGCCGCCCCGTGCCAGGCCGTCGGCCCACACCCGTGGCATCCGCAGGTGGCTGGGCTACCTAGGCCTGCTGCTGCTGGACGTGAGCATCTGCCTCCTGGTGCTGGTCGGCCTCATCCGTAGCTCCAAGGGCATCCTGGTGGGGTGAGTCTGTGGAGACCCTCGCTGCTGCTGCTGGGGGGGCCTGCCCCGGCCCCCGCGGCCTTGCCCTGCCCTCTCTAGCTTCCCCGCTCTGCTCCTCCCTCGTGAGTCTGCAGGGGGGCCAGCACGTGGCGTCCCGAGACCCGGAGCTGCCTGCCCAGGTCCCCGAGAGCTGGGGTCGCCTTCCTGCAGCCCCTCCGTCCATGGCTCAGAGCGGCCCGGGTTCCAGACCCAGGGGTGCTGCTTCCAGGCAGCTCGTGGCGCAGAGCCCCCGCCGTCAGTGTCCCTCGCCGGAAAACGGCACAGCACTGACCAGGTGCTGGGAGAGACGTGCACAGGGATGAATGAATGAATGCGGCAGAGATGATGAGCCGGGGGAGGGGGGAATGAAACCAGGGCAGAGGGAGTGCAGGCGGCAGGGCCGGCCGGGCTCCCTGCTCTGCCTGAGACCTGCAGGGGCCCCGGAGAGGGGCGCAGGGGCGCGAGCGAGCCCTGGACTCACGGGCAGTGCTGTCCAAGGGCCAGTACTGGGGCCTGTGGGGGCGCAGGGGGCTGGAGGGGACACAGGCCACCCCAGGCCTAGGCTCTGAGACAGGCAGCGTGGTAGGGGCTCGGAGCAAATGAGGACCTGGGCCGGCCCAGGGTCACTGTCCCTAGGCCGCCGGGTAGACCGCAGGCCAGAGTGAGCACGGCCTGGTCGGGGGGCCAGGCACAGGAGGAGAGGCCATGGGGCCACCAGCCTCCTGGCCACGCCGAAGCCCACCCTCCCTGCCCCCAGCTCTGAGCCCCGAGTCCCACCTGGCCTGGAGGAGCCGCCTTCCCGGCCTCAGGCAGTTCTGGGAAGAGCGCAGCCCCCGGGGAGCGCGACCCCCCAGCCTGGGGCTGCTGATGGCTGTCTCTGCCCCAAGGGTCTGCCTGCTGGGGGTCCTGGCCCTGGTCATCAGCTGGGGTGCCCTGGGCTTGGAGCTGGCCGTGTCTGTGGTGAGTGCCCCAGGACCAGGGGTCCCCACGCCTGGGCTTCAGTGGGGGAGGGGCGCCCTGGGTCGTCCCTGTGTCTCTGGAGGGTGGGGCCTGCCGAGGGCTCACAGCGCCTCCGTGACCCCAGACCAAGGCAGACCCCGGGGGCCATGATCTCCCGCTGGGAACCGAGGGCAGAGACCCACCTCTGGGGCCAGCCTGGTTACCCCCCTCGCCTGCACCTCCCCAGGGCTCCAGCGACTTCTGTGTGGACCCCAACACCTACGTGACTAAGATGGTGGAGGAGCACTCAGTGCTGAGCGGAGGTGAGTCCGCACCCCAGGGCCGGCTCATGAGCCAGCAGAGAAGGGCCTGGGGCGTGGAGGCCAGGTGACCCAGGACCACCCAACAGGTGGCAGCGCAGGTGCCAAGGCCCCGAGGCAGACACTGGTGTGTGTTAGAGGCCCGTCACGGCTGGGGCCCCCGCTTCCTCTGCAGACAGGAGCGGTACCTTGATGTCTTTTATTGGGGGGGGGGGCCTGAGCAGATGGGGTATCAGGCATGGAGGCAGAGCAACTACTGGGGCCTGGGTCGCTCCCTGAGCGGTGCTGGGGGCCGGGGGCAGGGGGCAGGTGCGCAAGGTTTGCGATGCGGGTAAGGGGTTCCTGGATGGCAGGCAGGGGCTGTCCCTGTGCACGCTGGGCCGGGCGTGGCCTGGCAGGGCCCAGCCTGCCTGCTTTTGTCCACCAGAGCCAAGGGACTGACCGGTGGCCAGGTTCCCTGCCCATTTGGTTGAGGGCCCAGTTCTGCCAAAGCCGGGGGCCCCGATGAGGGAGGCCTGGGGCCAGCGGGGTCCATGTGGCCGCTGTCCCCACCCCGTCTGGGAGCCTCTCCGGTCTGCACTGCTCGGGGCCCTAGGTCCTGGCCCCACGCGGTGAGCTGGAGCCCCCAGCCCGGCACCCTCCTGGGACGCCCCGACTCTGGTGCCGACTTAGGCTCCTGAGGACTTTTGTCCTCTTTTGAAGAAGTGATTTTCCTTCCTGTGGCATCTCTGTAATCAGATAGCCAGCTCTCAGAGCTCAGGGGGTGTGACCCGGGCAAGGGGCAGGTGGGCGCCCAGGCCCCAGGGCCCCGGAGCCACAGTCGCTGGGCGGGAGAGGGTGCCCGCCCGTCCGGGTGCCCTCAGCCGGGCTCTTCCAGAGATGCCGGGATGGGATTGTAGGGAAATTCCTCCTGACCCTGCATGGGTGTGACCGTGCAGACGAGCCGGCCCCTGGCTGTGCCCTCTCCTCCCTGGAGGGACGTGCTCGCCCCAGTACGGTCCCGCCCACGGGGCCCGGGGGTCGCAGGTTGTCTCAGGTGGGGCTCTGCCTCCTGCCCCACCCCCCGAGCACACGGCAGACACAGCTGGGCTCCCGGGTGCACACCTGAAGCACACACAGACACACCAGCGGTCCCGTGTGCATGTGTAGACACGAATGTGCACACGTGCCGACACCCATGTGCACACACAGCGGTCCGGGGGGCTCAGCCCACGCTGCCCTCTCTCTGCAGACATTCTGCAGTACTACCTGGCCTGCTCACCCCGCGCCACCAACCCCTTCCGGCAGGTGAGAGCCCGGGCTGGGACGCAGGGGCGGGGTTGGCGTCTGTGTGGGCGTGGCTCCGTGAGGGGCAGCCGGTGAGTGCTGTGTGCCCCGGGTGAAGCATGCTGGGAGAGCTGCTTGGTGCGCTGGGCCTGGGCTCCTCTCACTGCCTTGGGGCGGGAAGAGCCCCAGGAGGCCTCTGGTGTCCCGTGGACGACTCCTGTGGGCTGCTCGGGTGCACCCACTGGTCACAGCCGCTACCCACTGTCTGTCATCCTGCCACCCTGGGTCCTGAGGACTCTGCTCTCTGGAGCAGGCCCCTGTCACCACCTGGGGTCTGTGCCTTCCCCGGGCGTGCGGGCAGCTGGGGGGCGCGGGGTGGGCTCAGCCCGGCTGGAACGGCTGCCTCCCTGGAGCAGAAGCTGTCAGGCAGCCACAAGGCGCTGGTGGAGATGCAGGACCTGGTGGCCGAGCTCCTGGGGAGCACCACGCGGGAGCACCCGGCCGCCAAGGTGAGGCGCCCTTCCCCCCGAGGGCTCCCGGGCAGGGGCGGCTGGGGCAGCATGGGGGGAGTCGGGGCGCCCACCCCCTCTTCCCCAGGATTGGTGGTGGTCTCTGGGAAGAAGTGCATTTGAGTCCCCTCTGGAGGACAAGCCCAGGTCCCCCGTGCTGTCCTGGGAATGTGAGGGGTGGTGACTTTGCCCCCCTGTGGCGCCCGGGCTCTGAGCGTGTGCACTACAACGCCTATGTACCTGCCACCTGCTCTGGCAAAAAGCCGGCCCTGCGGGGCCCCCGGCCCCTTGCGCACTGCCCCAGCACGGTGGGCACAGCCGTGTCCTCCAGCTCCGTGCTCTGAGAAGCGGCACGGCACCAATACCAAGCGCGTACCCACTGATGCGGACGCCACTTCCCAGGTTCCTATGTGGTCACAGCCAGGGTGCCGCCTGCACTGTCTGAGGCAGGTGTGTACGTCAGTTGGCCCCACCATAAGAGAACCATTGACCAGGCAGCTTCAGCCCCAGACGGAGCCGGGACTTCGAGTGCCCTCCCCTCCTCACCTGGAGCCCAGTGCCGCCGCATGAGGGCCCCCACTGTGTGACCTACTGGGCCTCGGCTACCTCCCAGAGGTCTCACATCCTAGGACCAGGGGTCAGGTCAGGGACTTAACATAGGAATCCGGGGGGCGCAGTGCAGCCCAGACAGTAGCTCCCAAGGAGGCGGGGTGGGGGCACCTGTGTGCACACGCGTCTGCATACCTAGGCACAGCACGCACTGTAGGATGTACACATGTGGGCACTGCAGGGCACACACGCAGGCACTGCAGGGCACACGCAGGCACTGGAGGGCACACGTGCACACACAGGCACTGGAGGGCACACAGGCACACGCAGACAGGCACTGGAGGGCTGGGTGCACTCTGCAGAGAGCCCCACGCACTGCCCATCTCCGCAGTCCTGCGACTGTTCTCTGAAGGGCTCTTCAGAGCTAACCCAGCCCCAGTGTGGACAGGTGGGAGGCTGCCGTGTCCCCGGCACCACAATGCAGGAGGGTGTGTTCACACAGCAGCGAGCACAGGGTCTGGCGGCCTCTTGTCCTCAATGGCCCCCAGGGAGGCCAGGACACGACTTGGGGGTGCCCAAGACCAGGTGGTGGGGCAGAGGCAGACCCAGGAGTGCTGGGGGGTGTGGCCCGCTCCGGTGCTCCAGCGCGGTGCTGACCGTGCGTGGCGCGTGCCCCCAGGAACCCCTGCTCCGTGTCCAGGAAGTGCTGAACGGCACGGAGGTGAACCTGCAGCACCTCACCGCCCTGGTGGACTGCCGCAGCTTGCATCTGGTGAGGCCGCGGCGGGGGTGGGGGGCTCTCCACAGATGGCGGGGCCCTGGCAGGTCGGTCTCACGGCACCCATCTCCCGTTTCCCCACCGCGGCTCAGGACTACGTGCAGGCGCTGACCGGCCTCTGCTACGACGGCGTCGAGGGCCTCGTCTACCTGGCCCTCTTCTCCTTCGTCACCGCCCTCATGTTCAGCTCCATCGTCTGCAGCGTCCCGCACACCTGGCAACACAAGAGGTGAGGCCCCGGGGCTCCACCGGACGGCCAGGCCCCAGGCCCCCCGGGGACGCTGCCTGCCGGAGCTGATGTTGATGGCGGCGCTGGTGCCGGCGGTGAAGTAGTGGTGCTGGTGCCGGCAGTGAAGTAGTGGTGCTGGTGCCGGCGGTGAAGTAGTGGTGCTGGTGCCGACGCTGGTGACAGCGGCCTTAGCGCCGATGGTGGCAGGGGCGTCGCTGCACCGCTGCTTATCGGTGACTGTGGGTTTTTGCAAAACGAGGTTGTAGGAGGATCCACCTCCAGGGCCAGGCAAGCCACACCACATGAACCCCTGCCCTGCCGCCCAGCACCAGACAGCCTGGCCTTGTGTCCCCTGTGGGACCAGCAGAGCCTAGAGGAGCTCAGAGTGGGCGCAGCCTGCCCCCAAGCCTCCCCCGCGACAGCCACAGGAGTGGGAGGGAAGTCCAGGGGGCGGGGAAGGAGCTCCTGGTCCACGCCCCCAGGGGTGCACGCGGGCCTCCTGCCCACTCTGCTCATCAGACAGCAGGTGCTGGTGCGGAACCCACGCTGCGGTGACCGCGTGGTCTGCCGGCCCCCACAGAGCCACAGCGTGCAAGCACCGAGTGTGGTCAGAGCCAGGTGCTGCCGCGCCGGCGCTCCGGCTGGCTCCCACCCGGGCCTGAAGCGGGCTGGGTGTGCTCCCTACAGGGGCGCCGATGACGACGGGGAGGAGGAGGCGGCCCCCGGGCCGCGGCAGGCGCACGACAGCCTGTACCGCGTGCACATGCCGAGCCTGTACAGCTGTGGGAGCAGCTACGGCAGCGAGACCAGCATCCCGGCCGCGGCCCACACCGTCAGCAACGCCCCGGTTACCGAGTACATGTGAGTCGCGGGGAGCCCGCAGGCCGGCCTGGGCGAGGCAGGGCCCGGGGCCCAGAGCCGCTTCCCGGCGCAGCCAGCAGAGGGGCCGTGGGGAGGCCACACGCAGGCTCTGGCCGGGCGCGTGAGTGCCGTGGGCCCCGATGCCAGGCAGAGCTGGGTGGGGACCGGCTGGTCCGCCCAGGCCAGGGGCGCTCACTGCCTGTCTGCCCACTCAGGAGCCAGAACGCCAACCTCCAGAACCCACGCTGCGAGAACACCCCCCTCATCGGGCGCGAGTCCCCACCGCCCTCAGTAAGTCTCGGGGCAGGAGGGTGGGCGCGGGTGGGCGGCCGCGCTGCCGCCCAGGTGCTCCGGCGTGGCTGTCACAGGCAGCGTGGGCTCCAGGGGCAGCCAGGGGCCAAGGGGTGCGCTCCCTGGCCCCGGGCACCCGGGCTGGGTGGCCAGGCCTGGAAGGAGCCCTCGCTACTTTGAGCTGGCCTGGAGGCGCCCTGGGCCCTGGTGCCCCCGGGACGTGCTCTCCCACTGCCTCTCTTCCCATCCCTCGAGCTTCCCGCAGTGCCGGGCCCTGGCCTCACTGCTCCTCCGTCCTGAGCGCGCGCCCCGGGCCCCGCCTGGGGCTGGCCTCCTCTCTGGCCCCAGGAGGGAACAGGGTGGATTTGGTGCCAAAGAGGAGGAACATGTGGAAGAGCTGGGGGCCTGGCGGGCTTCCTGGCAGGGCCTGGCCACAGCGGGGGAGCCGAGAGGCTGCCGGCCACCTTGCCTGGGAAGCGCCCTCCCGCGGGGCGGCCACGGCTGTCCCAAAGGCCCCCCTGCACACTCGGCGGCCCCCCGGCCTGCTCCGGCCAGCGCAGCCTGGCGTTGAGGCCGCCCTCTCTCTCTCTCTCTCCTGCACCCCTGGGCCCTCCCAGCGCTATCTGGCTGCCTCGGACTCTGGCAGCCACGCGGGCTGGCGGTTTCAGCCCATGGGCAGTGCCCGAACGCTGTGGTAGCCGTGCCCTGGGAGCAACAGGTACTGACCCCCGGGCCCCGCCCCACACGGCCGCCGTCCCCCTGTTCTGCTCCAGGGCCGGCCCAGCCGCCGAGACCTCTCACCGGCCCCACGGTACGGGCAGAGAGCCCCTCCCATCTTCAGCCCCTGGGGGTTGTACCACCTGCTGCAGGGGCCTAGCCCCTCTACCCCGTCTCCTCCCAGCGAGGAGACCACCCACCCAGACCCCTGTGCGCACCTGGCCTGGGGGCAGAGACCACACGTGCAGGTGCACACAGGTGTGCAGGCTCACCTGCCCCACACAGCCGTGTGGCACCTGCTTCGGCTGCCTCTCGGGTCTGGGCTGCCTGCCCGCCATGGCCGCCGCATGCGTGGGGAGCGCCACGGCCTCACCGCCTTGCCCTGCAGCTGGCTGCTCACAGCACAGGGGCTCCGGGAGGGTCTGGGGACTCAGGACTGGTCGGGCTCCCTTGGGTTGTGGGACCCCCACCCGCAGGGCCGCCAGGCGCTCTGTGTGGTCAGGAGCCATTTGCACATCGCCTGGCCTCAGCACGTGCCTCCGTGAGCACACACGCACTCGCACTTGCTTGCACACGCATGTGCACCTCCTGTCGGAAGGCGGTGGCCAAGCCCCACAGGCCGCCTGCCCCTGCAGCCACCCTGGGCCCTGAGTGCAAGACCCTGGAGGACCCCCAGCTGGGTCCTCCGCCGAGGGGCCGCATGGCTTTCGGGCTCTCCCTCCCGGGGGTGTGGTGCTAGTGCTGCACAGAGCCGCCATAGGCCAGGGTCTCCTTGCTTCTGTGGCCATGGCCTGCAGCTCGTGGCCTGGCCCAGCCCTCGCCTGGCACTGGTAGGCAGCCTGTGTGACCTTCCGGTCCCAAGCGTGTGGGGCGCGGCTAGGTGTCAGTGGCTCAGGCGGACTCCCCCCGCCCCAGCTGGTCCTTGGTGCAGGCTAGGCTCCGCGCTGGTGCATCCCACCGCCGACCAAGGGCCACGCCAGAAGGCCTCTGACCCACGTCCTTGTCTCCCCAGTACACATCCAGCATGAGAGCCAAGTACCTCGCCACGAGCCAGCCTCGCCCCGACTCCAGCGGCAGCGGGCACTAGACCGCACCGGCGCCTCCCGCCCCACCCCTCGCACGGCTGCTTGCACCCCAGGGCTGCCGCCGGACCCTCCGCGAGCTCCACCACGCCACGCCACGCCACGCCAGCCTCGGGCCCCCTGCAGGCCCATTGCCCTCTCCCACTCCCCACAGGGGCACGGAGATGAGAACAGGGGCCCTGGGCCTGCACCCCCGACTCGGCTCACGCTCCGGGACAGAGCCTTCCTGCCCGCCGCCCGCCCCCGCTTCCCTCCACAGGGCCCCTGGGGGTGACCTCCTGGCACACAGGCGCTGTGCCCTCCTGCTCGTCCCCACGCGCCCCTCTCTCTGCAGCATCCAGTACCCGCCTGACACAAGCGCGCCCCTCCTCCCGGGAGGGCTCCCCGCGCTGCCTCCCGCCCGCCGCTGCTCGCTCTCTCCCTCCCCCAGCCCTCCAGGGACAGCAGGTGCCGCGCGGAGTCCCGGCTGCACACCGGCCTCTCGGTGCTGGCCGCCTTCTTGGTGCCAAACCCCCCCCCCCCCCCCCCGCCCCAGAGAGCTGGCAGCTTTGTCCGGTTCGTTTTTTGCACTAACCACGTTTGTCATCTCTAGGGCAGATGGGGCTCGGCCAAGGGGGACTCCCTGGGGCCTGACCCGAGCCGGCTGTGACTGTGCCCCTGGCCTCTGATGCCCACTTGGGACTAACCACTGACCTCACTCCCAGCCTCCACCGGTGCCCCTGGCTGCCCAGAGCCAGCAGGCGAGCCCGCGTCCAGGCTGGAGTGGCCGTCTCTCCGCAGGGTGAGCTGGGGAGCAGGTGGAGGCCCCTCCCTGGGCCGGTGCTGCCCCCGGAGGGCCCTGTCCTCGGGAACAGATGTCCCGTGGGCTCTGGCCGGGGTCCCTGCGGCCTCAGCGCCCCTGTGGAGCGGGAATGCGGCTTCCTAAGGTGCTTTCGGTTCTGTGTGCGATGTTTGCTGTGCTTCCGGCCGCGGCAGCTCCGCGTGGGCTCGGGCCGGGGCAGCCGGAGGGCTGCTGGACACCGAGAGCAGGGCCCCTGCCCTTCCTCACCAAGCCCCTCTCTCCACGCTGGCATCCGGGACCAACAAGCGGGGTGGGAGGCAGGTGGGGGGTGTCTGTGCAGGCATCTCGGCCCTGGGCATCGCCAAACCTCAGTGGAGGGGCAGGCCCGGCCAAAGCCGACCTGCCCGGCGTCCTCCCGACTGGACTCCGTGGCGGAAGCAGCCCTGGACATGGGCCAGAGCCTGGGCAGCAGCCGCACTCCAGGCCAGGGATGGTGGCCAGCGTGCCCGTGCACGGTGCTGTCCCGGGCTGCCTGTGGCCTCCCACTCCCCAAGGCTGAAGGAAGAACAGGCCTCGGGCCGGGCAGGAACGGCTCCTGCCATTGTTTTCTTTTCTTTTTTTCATTTGGAGTCTTCAGTGCCCCTTCCCTCACCGTGCCCCGCCCCCCAGCCCCTCCTGGGGTGGCAGCCCAGGGCCACCTTGCACCACTGGACCATGGAGCATGGGGGGAGGGGTCCTTGACCTCGTGGGGAGCAGGGCAGCCAGCGGCACGAGGCGCCCACTCCCCAGGGTTGGGCTTGGGGGGTGGGAGGGCCTGGGTGGGAGCAGCCCCTGACCCTTCTCCCTCCACCCCCCCACCTCACTATGCAACCCCAGGTCCCAGCCCTGCCCGGTCCCTGCGCCCTAGGCGAGGGGCCAGGGCCTCTCGCATGGAATCGTCCCCCGTGTTGAGCCACGACGGGTGTGTTCCATGCCACTGTCTGTCATGGAACAGACATGCACACGGTTCTGTCGAGACGCCCCTCCCCCACCCCCGCCCTCCATGCCACCGGCCCGGCTCCATGGGGCTGCGGCCGTCTGTACTGTCGCCGTGCTGTTTTTGTTGTTGTTGTTTTTTTTTTAAAGACTGGGTTTGGGGTTTGATTTTTATTTCTTTGGGGACCTTATTTTTCTTGGCAAATACTAAAAATCTCGTCAATGTGATTTCTGTGGTTTCTATTCAGCTTGGATTTCATGTTTTAAAATAAACAAATTTTAAAAAAAACTCACGCGCGGGCCTCTCCCCCAGGCTCATGATGGCCTCTGCCCGCATGGGAGGGGCTCTCCAGGGACTGCGTCCCACGGAGGCGGCGTGTGGGGATGGGGCCGGCCCAGGGCCCAGCATTTGCAGCAGGTGGCGGAAGCGAGGGCCGGCACAGGGTCCAGGAGGCCCAGCTGGAGCCACGCTGGGCCCCCGGCCGTGGGAGAAGAGGCTGCGGCTCCCCAGGGCCACACAGCCCACGGCCGCAGGTGGACACGGAGATGCTGGCCCTTGTCTTCACCAGGACTGTGATGAGAACAGGGCAGGGGGACACATCTGGGCCTGCACCCTAAAGAGCCAGGAGCCATGACCGCGAGACCCCACTCCCCCATGCCTGTGTCCTGGAGGACCCCCGACAACGCCTGCCCCCCCCCAAGGAGCTCAGCGACAGACTCGGAAACCCAGCGCGTGCCGGCGTAGGGGGCGGGAAAAGCCTCCCCGGAAAGGGGCAGCCGAGGTGGACGGGACGCCTGTGAGGCCCCCACCGCTTGCCGTCATGAATAAGGGCATCAGGATCTGATTCTGGGGCTGTAGTCAGGGCGTCCAGGGGGCGGCGTTGCCCACAGCCCATCAGCTCCCCCTGCACGGTCGGGAACCAGCTTCCCATCTCCAGATCCCTCGTCTGGAGGTCCGTGGAACGCCCCCTTCGCCAGGTATGGCAACATCCTCGCAAGACTGGGGAGGAAGGAGGGTCCCAGGGGAGGAGGCAGGTGCAAGCCCGGTCCGTGCAGCTCAGGGAGTGAAGCGTGGGGACGGCCGCGGCCAGCAGGGGGCGCCGGGTCCTCAGAGGAGAGAGCCGCTGTGGGGCCTGACCCCTGCCATCACACTGGCGATCGTGTCCAGCGTCCTGCCCAACCTTGGACGCAAGCACAAGGCCGCAGGGGTCTCTGCCCCGAGAGCTGGGTAAGGGCCCTGGAAAAGGCGGGAAGACGCTGTCACCAGCTGTGACCACCAGCAGCCGCCAACCCAAAGCAGTACCAGGCAGCAGCCTCCAGGGGCCAAGCTCAGGCCGTTGTCCCTGCTCCCCTGTCCCGGTCAGCTGAAGGCGCCCAGCCTGTCAGTGGCCAATCAGACTGGCCCAGCCCAACCCCCTGCACCCTCACAGGGATGCACAGGGGTGCCTCTTCCAGGAAGTCCACCCCAAGGACCGCAGCAGGAAGCCGGGCAGCCTCCCTCCCATGGCCGGCTACACCCAGGCAGAACGGAAGCCAGGGTGGGGCTGAGTTCTGGGGTGGGGTGGGGGTTACTTTTGAAAGCCCACAGAGAGCCTGCTTGGATGGAGCGCCTGCCCCCCCACCGTGAGTCACCAGCTGCGGGAGGCTGGTGGGTGAAAGCCCTCAGGCTGTTGCCCCGAGCCCTAGGGCCCCTTGGGCACCTGCTTCCCCTGCTGTGGCTTCCGCTTTGGGAGGAAGACGCAGGCTGTGCCGCCCCCGTGAGCCCTCCCCAGCCGGGCTGACGTCTGGCCCCACTTCCAGGCCCCTGCACTGCCCTCCCCCGCTGCTCAGCACCCCCACTCCCCCACCCTGGCGGGATACCTGGGCCAGGTGAGTTGAACACACAGCTCCGGCTGCCCCTGCTGTGGCCACCCGAGCTCCGTGGGGCCAATGCCAGCTGCAGGAGGCAGCACGGGGGTCAGGGCAGAGGCACCAGGCCTCCCACTCCCCGAGACCCCCGCCTCTGCCCATAGCTGTTCCGCGGTGAACGCCCCCACACCCTCGCCGCAGCGTCAACTTCCTGGTCCAGAGACAGACCTGGGGCCAGCATCGGGGCCAGCGGCCCCACCCAGTGGCAGGGGGCTGGGGCCATGTGCCAGTAGGGCCTTCCCTGCTGTCCATCACTGCCCACGCTCCAGGCTTCGGACGCCGCCTCTGCTGACCAGGCCAGCTGCCCCCGAGGCCAGGCAGCCACCAGCAAGGTGGTGAGGGCGGAGGCCTCCCCCGGCTGTGCCGCTGAGCCGGCGGGCAGGGAGCGGGCCGGGCACCTCGGAGAGGTGGTGCTTCTCCAGGTGCTGTGTGTGCTGGCGGGCAGAGGGAGAGGGCACCCCAGGTGGCGGCCTGTGGGCACGGCAGCTGGGCAGTCTCGGGTGGGGGGGCCTGTGGGCACGGCAGCTGGGCAGTCTCGGGTGGGGGCCTGCGGGCACGGCAGCTGGGCAGAGGAAGCGGAGCCGCAGGAGGGAATTCCCCGCGGGGGCCCAGGGCCTGAGCCTCACCCTGCATGGCCTAGCACAGCCCCAATGGCTCCAGGAGGAAGGAACGGAATCCCGTCCTCCGCTCCGGGACTGGGGAGGTGGGGGCAGGGCAGCACCTGTCCCCAGACGGAGTCACAAACAGGAGGTGGGGCACTGGCCTCCAAGGAGCCTCACTCTCTCCATCTGCAGAGCGGGATAGGGATATGGACTCTGGGCTGGGGACAGGGATGACACTGGATGGCTCCTCACGGGGACCCTGGGCTGGGCGCGGCGCCCCCCAGCCAGGCCCCACCTGCAGCCGAGACCAGGAAGCGGGCACGCGGCACACAGCACCTTTATTCACAGCAAATGACGTCACCATAGCAACAACACTTCCATTCCCTGAGCGCGATTCCCCTGGCGTCTGCTTTCCTGGCTACGTCTTTGCAGAGAGGCAGAGAGAGAGAGGGAGGAGAGGGAGAAAAGGGAGAGAGAGAGAGGGAGAGAGGGAGGGGAAGAGAGAGAGAGAGAGAGAGGGAGAGAGAGAGAATACCAGCCCGCCCCCAGGACAGGTGAGCCCAGCTGCGCTGGCAGGAGGGGCGGCCACCAGGTCCCAGATGCTGGGACCATACACACGGTGGGGAGGGGGCAGCCTTCTTGTCCCACGGCCGCTTCGGAAACGACAGGAACCCCGAGTTTGGCTTCTGCTTTTTCTGATCCACAGAAAAGACAAAATAAGACCCACCCCCCAAAGAACAAGCCCCCCCCACACCCACCTTTCTCCCCCCATTTTCCAGACCCAGCGCAGTAAAAAATACTGCGACCATATGTACAGATACGCCCACTGTGGGCGACACTCTCGCCTCGGAGAGCAAATTCTCAGCTCTGACCCCCCCACACTCAGGGGGAGACAAAGGGGACCTCGAGGGGCTGGGCAGACCCCGCCCAGGGGCGCCGGCAGGGAGCTAGCCCCTACCTCTGGACGGCAGCCGCTGAGGGGCCCACGGTGCCCAGGACAGGGGCCGTGGCCCCTCACCCTCGAACCAGCATCGCCTGCACTAATCATGGCTCAGGGCTGTGGGGTGCTGCAGGCACTGCACCACACCTCCTGCACGGGCGCCCTGAGATCCGACCGGGCCAGGTCCGTGGTGCGCCCCGGCACGCACACCTCCCCTCCCCTCCCTTCTCTGCCACGCAGGGCTGGACGCGGACCACGGCGCCTTCAGCGGCTCCTCACGGCGCAGAGCTGCCCAGCAGTCTGCACACGGGCAGGCGCACAGCTCCCACAGGCACGGCCACCACAGGGGCGCCTGGGGACGGGCTAGAACACGGCGGCGGGGGGACACCAGGGCGTGTCCGGGTACAGGTGGCAGTGGATGGAGCGGAACCTGCGGGGACAGAGCGCGGGCTGGTCTGGGCGGAGCAGGGCTGCCCACCCCAGCCCAGCACGCAGCCAGCTGCCCCAGGACCCGCGGGCCCCGGCCGTGCCCTCACCTGGATGGGTCGGCCTCCACGGAGAAAGGCCCCTTCACCGGCACGGCGTTCCGCTTGTTCTCAAACATGCCGTAGCTCAAGGTCACCTGCGGGGGGAGCCGGAGTGATGCCGAGAAGGGCCGGGGGGGGGGGGGGGAGCCCAGCCTGCACAGCCAGGGCGTGGAGGTCGGGGCAGTGTTGCCACAACTCTGCTCCACGTAAAACTCGGCCCCGCCCACCCAGCTAGGCCCGGCCGGCCCGGGGCCGCACACCTGCTCGTGCAGCTCCAAGGCAGGCACCTGCTGCAGGTTCTCCAGGTGGGAGTGGAAGAGGCGGCTGCGGGTGAGGGGCACGCCCAGCAGGGCCTCCACGATGTAGCCGATGGTGCAGTCGTCGGGCAGCCGGATCCGCTCCGCTGTGTGCATGAAGTGGCCCCCGCTGCGGAGGGAGGGGGACGTGGGACTGAGAGGGGCAGGCCCCCCCCCCAGCAGACAGCCTGCCCTGCCCCAAGAGGCTGGGCTCAGACAGGAGGGGCCGTGCCCTGGGAGCAGGGTGCACCTCGCTCTGTGTCCCCAGCCACGGGGCCCAGGTGCCTGCGGCTGCCTCCTCCCCATCACCTTCTGCGTGGGGACTGGTGGGGTCCTGAGCACCCCAGCGTGAGCTCTCAGCAGCAGGGCCTCGGGGGTGGGACAGGGGCGGAGGCCTCAGCTGCACAGGGCACTCACCTGGCCCAGGGGCTCATCTTCAGGGCCAGCCCACGGCTGATGCAGAAGCCAGCTCCGCCGGTGGCGAACCAGAAGTGGACAGGGCGCTGGGGGAGGAGAGGAAGTGGTGAGGCCTGACTGCCGCCCAGGCTGCACCCAGGGCCCCCGCACACGCGGGACACTCACCACCTGCTCCTCGCTTATGCGCTCGGTGGCCTGGATGGGCCGGTCCAGGCTGGGCTTGCCGATGTACACGTCCTGCGTGTGCGGGTAGCTGGCCAGCAGCCGCAGCAGGGCCCGAAGGTTCACGTAGTTGTCATCATCGACATGACAGAACCACCTGGGGACAGGGCAGGACGGTCAGCAAGAGCAGGCCTGGGGCGGGGGGGGGGGGCGCTCCTGGCACGGCGCGGCCGCAACTCACTTCCGGCCGGACGCGATGAAGTGGTCGTACTCCACGGCCATCTTGCAGGACAGAGCCTGGCGGCTGTGGGCGGCCGAGCAGTTGGTGTTGATCACGTTGCCTGTGTGCGGAAGAGGGGCCGTAAGTGGACGGGGCGGCTCGCAGAGGGGCCTAACCTGGGGGACCCTTCGGGGCCTCCCCCTAGCCTGCTGCGGGGCTCCTCCCCGCCCAGTCCAGCCGCCACTCGGGCAGCGGCCCGCCCCTGCCCATTCAGCCAGCGTTTTCCCAGCACTGGCCACCTGTTGCTGCTTGCTGGCTCAAAGGGCCCTGGGGGCTGAAAGGGCCTCATTTGCATGAGAACGGAGGGCCCCGAGTGGCGGGGCGGGGCCCTGAGCAAACAGGCCCCCCCCAGGGCTCTGCCCCGGGTTGGGAGGGGTGCGCGGGGCTCAGCCCGCCCTCACTCCCGGTCCCGGGCTCACCCCCGGCTCACCCGTGTGCCTGGCCAGGACTTCGTCCTCCCCGTCGGTGAATATGAAGGCCTGGAAGGGAAGACGGGGCGTTGAACTCAAGGCTCCGGATGGGGGCCGCCGGGCGGTGGCCTCCGGCTCACCCGGGCCCCGGGCTGTGAGGCACGAGCCAGGTGGGCCGCCCCGCCCACCCGCCAGGTAACCGGCTCCCCGTGCACCTGGCGCACACACCCTTACTGCCCGCTCCCAGGGGGCGGGGGCAGGCAGAGGCGGTGGCTTTGGGAAGCCGGGCAGGGGACAAAGGCTCCAGCTGGGCCGCCGCCAAGCCCGGGACAAAGACCCAGAGGGAGGAAGAATCACAACAGGCATTGTCGCCCGCCTCGGCCAGCGCCGCACGGCGAGGGGTGCCCGGCGGCCTTAACTCGGCCGAGTTAAGCGGGAGTGGCCACTGCCCATTACCATACAGCTGGCTTGGTTAACCGGGAGAGGTGCCCCGGGCAGGGGAGTGGCCACCCGCACTGCAGGCCTCCAGGCTGGGCCTGGAAGCCAGAGACCCCGTGAGCCAGCGGCTATGTCACCGACGGCTGGTGGCGGGAAGCCACAAGTGTCCCCAGCCCACGCCCGGCACCCTGCGGCCCAGCAGCTCCGACAGGAAGCCCACGTGCTCCCACAAAGCCTAGCCCAAGGCCACAGCCAGGCTCCACCTGGGCCGGCATCGGGCCACCACCCGCCCTGCCGGGATTGTTCTGCGGAAGAGGAGGGGGCCGCCGGGGCGGGGCCCAGAGCTGCCGGCGCCCGCCTGGGCCCGTCGGCACACGGAGAGGAATGTTCCCTCCTCTGCCCGGCCCGCCCAGCGCGTGCCGCCCGCCGCGCCCCGGCAGGGCAAACACAGAGCCTGGGGCGGGTGGGGGATGCTCAGAGCCAGAGCAGCAGACAGGACCCCCCTCCCTGGCCCCAGCTCGCGCCATCAGGCCTCAACCCACCCCCTCCCCCACCGTACGACCCAGTCCCAGCAGAGGCCCCAGGGTGTTCAGGCCTGGAGCACAGGCCCACCCCGGGCTAGGGGGGATGCAGCCTCACCTGGGCAGCCCCCATCCCGCCAGCCCAGAGGAGGCCACGAGGTGTGGATGAGGGGCTCTGAGCCCGGGGCCACCTCAGGCGGGCCGCACGCACAGACTTGCCAGCGCGCCCGCCCGGCATCTCGGCCCAGGAATGCCGTGGGAGGCGAGGGCTCCTCGCGCGCGCGGCATTCAAAGGAAAACGCTTTCTTAATGAGCTGGGCCTGCTCCCGCGCTTTGGTGGTGCCCTAAAAACCCAGCCCAGGGCTACAGAGATTAAAGTCACCTTTGTTCAGCGGGCGGGCGGGGCTGCAGGGTGTGGGGCACCCAGCCTCCAGCCGCCCCACCATGGAGCCGCAGGAGCCCGCGGAGGGGGCTGCCCGCCGTTCTGGGCCTCAGCTTCCTCCTCTGTGAAATGGGTGCAGCAGAACCACCCGTGTGGGCAGCGGCACACCGGAGATGGGTTCCCAGAAGGTCCAGGCCCGGAGCGGTGCAAGCCCCAGCCCACAGGGGTCCCGTGGGGCGGAGGGGGTGCTGGACCCAGACTTCCCCAAAGGAGGAAGACCAGGGCAGGAGGCGGGGGCCGGGGGACACCCACAGGAAGCGGCATTGTTCCTGGAGCCACGGTTCAAAGAAACACAGGATGCCCAGTTCTCCCCCAGCAATTGTGGCCGCTGAGGTGGCAGCCTCTGCGGGCTGGCCCGCCGCGGGGGAGGGAGCAGGGTGGGGTGGGCCAGAGGCCAGCTCTCCATCCTGGACTGCAGGGCCCGTCCCCGTGTGGCCCCTGCTGCCCAGGCCACCCCGCCCCCACCTCTGCAAGTTTCTTGCACAACCTCACGCTTGTGCTGAGGAGGCCTGGGCGGCCCTGGACGGGCAATTTTTCACGCTCAGTCTAGTTCAAACGGCGCTTCCTCCAGGAAGTCCCCCCCCCCAGCCACAAGACAATCCTGACCTCCTCGTGCCTCCCCCCTCAGACTGGACTGAGACCCCCCGCACAGGGCCAGGAGGATGGGTCCTCTGTGAGTTCCAGTCGGGGGTAAGACAGCCCCTCCTGGGCAGCGTGTGCCCGTCAGCACCCACTGGCCGGGAGGGCGACACTCCCTCCACTCCAGACGTGAGGACCACGAGGGTCCCCGGGACTTGGTGGAGCCCATGCAGCCCAGCTGGGTGAACCGCAGCCCCTCTGCGAAGGCCTGGCAGTGCCTGGATGAGAGCGGCCGCGCAGCGGGAGGGCCAGTGCCCCCAGGGCTGTCACTCAGGGACATGGGGGGGCTGGCCCTCATCGCCAGGCAACCTGAGTGGCCAGCGGGCCGCGGCGTTCCCATGGACGCCAAGCGGCACACAGAGGCCCACGCCTTTCTGGGCTGGAGAAAGGGGCTTTGTTACCTTGGCCAAGGGCCGGCGTGAGAGCCGCCAGGCGCTGGGAATCCTAACGGCCCGGCCGCCAAACAAAACCCGCGCCCCCGCGGCCCCCGCCTGCCAGCCCGCTGAGCCCCTGAGAAAGGGACGCTGCGTTCCCAAGGGGCTGCTGTGGGCCGCCCAGGGCCCCTCCCTGCACTCCCCGATCCCACCCCAAGTCCCTCAGCCACGCCAGGGGCCCTGGGGTCAGAACAGAAATGAAGAGGCGTGGGGTGCCCCCCCACCACGCCAGGGGAGATGCGCCTGGACTGGCCCACCCGCCCCAAACCAAGGTCCTGCCGTAGCCTGGGGGGGAGACCCAGAGAGGGAGGGTCTCGGCGGGACCCCCAGCCTGGGGGCCGCAGCGCAGTGGCGACGGGTCTCCACACAGACCCACAAGCCGAGCCGTCTCTTTCTTTCCAAACGCGTGTCCAGCACCGAGCAGCCAGCAACGGCCTGCGCCCACCACAGCACAGCAGGAGGAAGAAGGGGCCCGACCCCTCACTTCCCCTCTAGGGAAAGCCAGGGAGGGCTCGCAGCCCAGCGCGGGTGCCCTCCGGGGACATGGGCAGAGCCTGCCTGGGGAGATCTGGAGACCGCAGCGCCTCGGGAAGCAGTCAGCCCTGTGGGACACGCCGCAGCCCAGGGCGCCGGCCCCAAGCGCTGGAGACCCGGCTTCGGCCAGAGCCTGCACCCGGGCCCCCCAGGCCGCCCGACAACCGCAGGGTGGGCAGTCGCCGCCCCACCAGACGGCCCCAGGGGCGGGACAGCGCCGAGCCGCCTGCAGCAGGGCCCGACGGGCGCCCTCAGCCCACGCCACCGCAGCCCCAGGGCTCACCGACTCCTTGTGGCGCGAGATCCAAGTCTCGAGCAGCAGGTCGAGGCGCGCGCGGTGGAATTTTCTGGTAGTCTTCACAGCTATGAAGACGTCGCGGGGCGCCAGCGGCTCGGCGGGGGCGCGCGGGGCGCCGTCCACCCGGCGAGGGGCGCGCCCGGGCGGGGGTGCCGCGTCCCTGCGCGCGCGGGCCAGCAGGCTGAAGTACGCGGACAGACTGTGCACCTCGCGGGCCAGCGCGCCCGGAGGCTCCGCAGCCGCCGCCGCCGCCGCCGCCGGGGCCGCCCCCGCGGGGCTCGCCAGGCTGCGCAGCGCGCGCCTGCCCCGCTCGGCCCGCACCGGGGGCGGCGGCGGGTCAGCCGTGAGCACCAGCAGGCAGGCGAGCAGCGCGCCGGCCAGCGCCAGCAGCAGGCGCCGGCCGCAGCGCTTGAGCATGGTTGAGGGGGCGGCCGCGCGCCGCGCCTGCCCGTGCGCCCGCACGCCCGCGCCCCGCGGCCCGCGCCCGGATCCCGCTCCGGCTCCCGAAGCGCCGTCCAGCAGGGCACCGCCTGCGCGCGCCGCCCTTAAAGCGCCCCGCCAGCCCCGCCCCCGGCCCGCCCCCGCGCGCTCATTGGCTCTGGGGCGTGGGGGTGGAGCCTCGCGCGCGGCGCCCGGCGGCCGGGCAGCACCCACGTGGGGCCGCGGCGGGGGGCTGGGAACGGCCGGTGGGCGCCGGGCCCCGCCCCCGCTCGCACGTGCACACCCCTCCTGCTGGGGTGGGCCGCTGAGGGGCGTGGGGCGTGGGGCTTTGGGGCGGGCCAGCGCCGGTAGCCTGGGCTGTGAAACCCGGGCAGGCCCGTGCCGCCGAGGCGCACCTGGGCACCTGGCGCGCGGAGGAGCGCGCCCGGGGGGCTGGGCCCTGGGGTCCTGGACCCCAGGCTGAGGGCTGGGGAGGCCCCTGCTTCGCCGAGCCCAGCCTCCCCTGGGAAGCGTCTGGGTCGCCCGCGCTGGGCTCCGGGCAGCCGTCGTGGCTGTGGGGAACTTTGGCCACCTGTGCCGCAGGTGCGCACACCAGGCTGCAGCGAGACAGCGCCTTTGCCAGATCGCGCTCCGCGCCCCAGCACGAGCTCCTTGGCGCGCGCCGGGCGGGCTGGTTCCTCCCCCTCCCGGAACCCGAACCGGCGCCCCGTGGCGAGCAGGATGAAAGGCCTCCCTCTGTCCCATTTGGTCGCTGGGCGCGCGGGCCAGATGTAGCCCAGCTGTGCGCCCTCCGCATCCCGCGGCGCCCACCCCGGCCCTTCCCACGGGTCCCGGCGGGCCCCTGCACGAGCGGGGGCGTTAGGAATGCGCGCCTGGGGCCGAGGGTGAGGGGCTGAGGGCCCGGAAGTGGCCCGGGGCCCCCGGAGCGGGAACGGGGTCCCAGCCGCGCCGTCCGGAAGCGCGGCTGGGAGCGGCTCTGCGCTTGGCTGCACCCCTCCTGGGGAGACGCTCCGCGACCACCGCGCTGGGCTGCCTCTCTGGCCGTGCTCACTGCCCGCTGCACGGTCATCCCAGCACGTGAGCTGCCTGCCCAGAGCGACAGCCGGGCGCGCCCTAGCGTCCTCCTGGCCGGGAGCACCAGCGGGCTGTACAAAGATTTATTGGGATAAATGTCTGATCCCCTCGCCAGACCCGCGCGCGGAAGCTGCGGCCCATTTGCTTCTGCGGCTGCCGCGGGGGGAGGGGGGGCACTCCTAGCTCGCCAGTGATGGGGGGTGGGGGATGGTGGTTCCCAGGCCGCTTCCTGCCTCTCCCCACCCCCACAACACACCGCAGGTAATTAGCAGGCACCACCTCGGCAGGCAGATGCCTGAGCAGATGGCGCTGGATGTGCCCAAGTGACAAGTCTCCCATGGCGTCACCTCCTGCCATAAACCCCTCCCCCATCAGCCGGAGCCCTGCCCTGGAGCCTGGCGGACGCTGGAGGGCTTGAGGTGTGCAGGAGAGAGAAGGGCAGGGCAGCCGGGCTGGCTGCTCCCAGGCCGCAGAGCCCAGCCCAGCTGCCCCGCGTCGGTCTCCCGTGCCTCTGCTATTCCAGAGAGATCCCTGGCCTCTCCTCCCTGGGCCACGAGGCCTGGAGTCCCTGTCCTCCGTCCCCATGCTGCGGCCCCTGCACACGTGTGCAGGTGGAAGTGGCCAAGGCTCCCCAACCTTGCGGCTTGGTCCCTGCCCTGCCGTGCTGTTCCCCACAGTTCTCGCCAGCCCCAGCGGGCCAGGCGCAGTCGCTGGCCGCGAGGGTGGGTGCTGAGCCCCCTGCACCCTGCAGCAAGTCCATCAGCCTAGAGGGAGGGAAGAGGCTCCCAGGGCACAGAAGGCAAGCGGAGGGGCTGAGCCCGGCTCCACCGCCAGTGTGGAGCGCAGAGCTGGGCGGGGGCTTCCTCCTCCCACAGCAGGGCCTGGTGGGGGCGGCCAGCTGTGGCTGCCCGTCTGGGAGCCACAGGACGCGGCTGGCAGCATTCTTGGGTGTCCCGCAGGCTTTGGCAAGACTGATTCAGTTTCTTTGCTGTCAGGAGAATGGAATTTCGTGGTGACTCCTTGAGGTCTGAAACGGGAGGGGGGTGGGTCGGTAGCCGCCCCCTGCCCCTTCGCCAGCTCCAGCCACAGCTGTGCCCCTCCCCCCCAGCCAGGATCCCCCAAGAGCCCCCTCCCCCAGTACACTGCAGGGCGATGTGATGAGAGAGCAGCTCAGGGCAGCCAGCAGCCGGGGAGGGGCTACAGAGCAGAGCAGGCTGCCCCGGGCTGGGGGTGTCGGGGCCCAGGGCCAGCTGGACCGTTTGCCTGCCACCCCCAGGGACCACTGCCCTGCTCCTCTGAGTCTCAGTCCTCACCATCAGTTTCGGAAAGTGCTGGGGGTGACGGGTGGACGGAGCAGGCAGCCTGGCCCTTGGCCCGCTGCCTCCAGCCGGCTGCAAATTCGGGTCACTGTCTCTGCCAGAGGCGGGCCCAGGGTGGCTCTTCCTTGCCCCCCCCCCCACCCCGGGCTGGCTCTGGGAAGGCCCTCCTGCAGGGAGCGGGCGAGATGGCTGGAGACCTAAAGGGTGGACCCCACCGGCCCCTTGCTCTGCAGCCGGGAGCCGCCCCCCTGCAGGCCGGCAGCAGAGCCCAGGGTCACCGGGATGACTGCCCCCAGGCTCCTAAGGGGCAGTGGCAAGGCCAAGGTGGGCCAGGGAGGTGCAGTCACCGCCAACAGAGGAGGGCCCAGGGTGGCCAGGACGCCTAGCCTGGCAGGTCGCGAGGCAGGCGGGAAGGGGTGCAGCGGATGAGGGCAGCTGGGGCAGGCACCGCCCCAGGGAAGAAGCAGGCAGCGCCCAGCTGCAAGGGGCGCCCCCCTTGCCGAGCCCCGCCCACCTGCTCTGCCCAGCACCCCCGCGCCCTGGCTCTCAGGCTGTGAGGCCTTGGGCCCGTTCCCATCTCTCTGTGGGCTTCCGTCATCACGGTGGGCCTGGCGCCTTCCGGCCCTGGCCAGGGCTGGCTTGGGGTGGGTACAATGCCCACGCTAAGCAAAGACCTTTCTGGAGGCGAGCTGCCTGGGTGTCCGAGTGGACAGAGTGGCCAGGCCCGTCAGAGCCCGCCTCTGAGGTGGCTCAGGACAGGTAAGGTGCCCTTGGGGGACACCCTGCAAAGCCAGCCCTCCCGGGAAGTCCCTCCACCCCTGCCACCAGCCCCTGTGTGACGCCCTGAGCAGGTGCCGACCACGTGAGGTCGCAACTGCCCTCTTACCTGTCTGCCCCCCCCCCGGGAGGATGGGGGACCCCACATGCTCTCCTGTGGACAGGTGGGCAGATGGGCGGATGGATGGGTAGATGGGTGGACGCTCAGAGAGTGTGGGGATCAGGGAAGGTGCTAGAAGTCGGCTCTGGGAGCAGCCGGGCCCCAGTGCCTGCACAGTGGCTGGCATTGGTGCTCAGTGAGCTGTTATGTTAGGATGGACGGATGGACAGGCAAGGTGGATGTGCAGACACACAGACATGCAGAGGGCTACTGGCACGGCTCCCTGCCTCTGTGCCCCCAGCGCCCAGCCGGGGACCAGGGGTCTCGGGCTAGGAGACTGGTTCAGGAGGTTGGGGGTCCGCACAGAGAGGGTGGGCACGTCCTCTGCCTCAGGGCAGGCAGGGGAGGGTCTCTGGCCTTGGGCAGGCCCGGGGCTGGCAGCTGCGCCTCTTCCTGGTGGCTCTGTCCCGGGGCAGCTGGGCCGTGAGGCTGCATAGCCTAATGTGATTTGCAGCCGCCAGCAGCAGAGCCCGGCCACCAGCACCCACTTCCTGACGTCCTGCGGAGACCAGACGCCCACCAGGGAGGCACCAGAGCTCCCCTGCCCCAGCCTGCCTTTGTCTTTCCAAGAATGGCCGGCTTGTGTGGCGGCCGCGATGGGCAGGGGGCCTCCTCCGGTGACCCCTTGCCCGTGTCAGTGGGACAGGATCCCAGGAAGAGTGGGAGGGGGGCTCCCGGCCAGATGGAGGCAGCAGGGGTCTGAGCCTGGCTCATGGCCCACAGGGGCCCTGCCTTCCGCGGGGCCCGGGTTCGTGTCTGAATTCCCCTGACCTCGGCCGGCTCCTCATCCTAACTCGGCCGGAGGTGGCTTCCTTATGGCCCTCGAGGGTTGGGGTGGAGATGGATCCGGGGAGAGCAGGTCACTGGCGCAGGGGGGACCACCTGAGATGGCCCAGGGAGAGCAGGTCATTGGCGCAGGGGGACTGCCTGAGATGGCCCAGGGTTGGTGCACCGACCCCACCCACCTGTCCGTCTGTCCTTTCCACCCGACGAACCCCTCGCTGGAGCACACAGGGCGCATCCGAGGGTGACGGCCATAGCCTCGGCCCTGGGGAGCTCACCATCTCAACAGGAGTCCAGATGTCCCCAGCTTGGGCACTGGGTGGGGAGGGCTGGGAAAGGGGCTGAGCCCTTGGGTGTCCAGAGCCTGCGGCATGCGGGGGTGGGGTATGGAGGGCCCGGGAAAAGCTTCTCTGGGGCTCCAGGGCTTGAGGAGGGGGAGGGGCTGGCAGGTGTGCCGCGACACTGAGGGCTGGACAGGGGTGTGGGCAGAGACCAGGCTGGAGAGGGGAGCCACAGAGGGTGTGGCAGTGAGGGACGGGGCAGTAGGAGCTGCAGCTGTGACGCCTGTGTCCCGGAGCCCCTGCTCTGGCTCAGCTTCCTGGGCGGCGGCAGCGGTGGCGGGAGCCAGGCTCCATGGCCCGGCAGGTGAACGGCCGCTTGCCAGCCCGTGCCAGAGAGCCCGCTGCCTCCCGCGGCTCCGCTTCCGACCCAGCTCCCTGCTGGTGCACCTGGGAAGGCAGCGGAAGGCGGCCCAGGTGCTTGGCCTCCACCGCCCGCGTGGGAGACCCCGACGGAGATCCCGGCTCCTGGCTTTTGGCCTGGCCCAGCCCTGGCTGCTGCGGCCATGGCGTGGGGGGGGGGGGGCACTGGCAACCAGAGCTCTCTCTGTCTCTCAGATAAAAAATCATAATAAATTTGTATGTGAGGCAGAGGGAAGTGGAGACGCAGCTCCACTCCTGTAGCACGTGCCAACCCAGAGCCTCCCTCCCCGCTGGCTGGCCGTCCGTCCGTCCCCTGGGCCTCCTGTCCTTGTGGCCAGGGAGGGAGGGAGCTGGCAGAGGTCTGGGGGCTCCCTCTCTTCCTGGGGAGGCCCTGCCAGTCTCAGAGCTGAGCGTGGGAGGGCCTGCCGAGGGAGGGCAGGGCAGCCCCAGCTACCTCCTGCACTGCTGGCCACCCGGCCCAGGCGGTCTCGGAGGAGGGGTGACCCTGGCCCCTGGGGGACACTTCACAGAAGGGTGAGCCACACCGGGGGTGTCTGTGGGCAGACGCCACAGACACTGCCCATGCTCCCAGAGCAGGCCCCGTGGGTTCTCCCCCGGCAGCGGCCTCCCTGGGGCTCTCGGGGGTGGGTCTTCCGCCCCGCGTGGGGTCTATGCGAGCTGGGCACGTGCCGGGCAGCATGGCCTCGGGAGCGGCTGGCCTGTCTTCCCGCAGGAGGTCACGGGAGGGCAAAGGATGCCCGGGCAGGCAGGGCGTCCGGCCGGAAAGATCGCCCTGGGGCGTCCGGTGGCCGCCTCGCCGGGGTTGGGAGGGGGCGGGGCAGGCCAGGGCTGCCTGGGCTGCCATCCAGGGCTTGGCCAGGGCAGGGGTGCCAGGCGTGCCCTCTCCCCTCGCAGCCTCCAGTGGTCGCCACCCTGGGGGTGGGGCGGGGCCATTTGCTGAGCCAGGGTTTTGGCTGCAGAACAGGAAGTATGTATTGACAGAAGCCCTCGGAACTGCAGCACCGGCAGGTTGACCACCAGGCCCTGCCTCCCGCTGCACCCCCAGGACCAATGTCCCCCCATCCCACAGCCATACTGCCCCCTGCAGGCAGGGCATGGGGGGGCGCGGAGGGAGGCGCAGGGGGACTCCAGGACCCTAGGCTAGCAGGGTACTACTCTGCCCCCCCCCCACTCTGCAAATGAGGAAGTAGAGCCAAGACTCAGAGAAGGGGGAGCAGGCCCAGGGCCCAGGGGGCGGGGGTCTGCGCTGGTGCCCCCACCCCAGTCCTTGGGTGGCCTCTGCTCCTGAACAGGGGTCAGCCCCAGCTGGAGCCCCACAGCCTCCGCCCCAGATCAGAACGCGCTGCGGGCTCCATGTCCCTTGTCCCGAGCATCCCAGAGAAGCCCCCCCCCCCCCGACAATCTCCTGACTGTTGCTGAGCCCTGGGCCCACACCTTCCCGCTTCTCTGGGGAGGGCTCAGGGCCTCCACCTGGGCTGTCTGCTCAGCTGCCACCTCCTCCTGGAAGTCCTCCGGGATGACTCCTGCACCTACTCCGTCCCCAGCACTGTCTGGCACCAGCAGGTGCTCAACAAGGTGGCCAGGAGTTGGCTGGAGGCAGCCCTTGCTTGGGGAGTGAAAGTCCCACTTCACAGAAGGGAAGACTGAGGCCTGCTCAGGCCGGGCAGCGCGTGGCATGTGTCTCTGGCCGGCCTGGGCTCATACCTAGCACCCTAGGACATCCTCAGGCGCCAGGGCTCCCATTTGGGGGCGCCCCGGGGGGCATGGCGGGAGTGGCCCTGAGCCAGCGACAGCCTGCTGGTGGGGGCCTTCGGGCAGCCACCGTCCCGCAGGAGCTCCTGGCCAGGCTGCCCGCCCTGCTGTCCCCACCACCCGCCCAGCAGGCCCGTGCAGGCGCTCTGCAGGGGCTGTCCCACGGGTGTCCCACCGCGTTGGGTCTCGGCCTGTTTCTCTGTGGTCTTGGCCCCCAGAACCAGCAGCCACTTGAGCCCTTCTTGGGGCTCCAGGGCCCCCTCCCCGTGGCTCTCCCTCAGGCCCGGGCCATCCTCGAAGCGTCGGCCCTCGCTCCCGGCTCGTCCTGCCCGCTGGTGCCGGGCCGTCACTCTACCCCAGCGACCCAGTTTCTCTGCTGTCTGTGCCGGGACCCTGGGGGGACAGTGTCCCCCTCTGAGGCGGCGCCGGTGGATCAGGTGTCCCGGGTGGGGCCGGCAGGCGCGTCTGCCAGCTCAGGGCAGGGGCCACGGCTTTCAGGTCTTCAATAGCCCAAGATTGGGTTCCGTCCCTGGGGGTGGGGGTGGGGCGCCTGCTGTGTGGCCATTGTGACGGCCTGGGAACCGCAGGACAGACGGGATGCGCCGCCGCCTTGCCCGCGGGAGCCCTGGCCTGGGCTGGGCGCTGGCGTCCCGGCTCCCTCTGGGCTGTCTGGGGGCGGGGTTTGGCAGACACAGGTGCGTGGTGCTCTGTGGGGTGCCTCGCTCACCGCTCAGTGATCGCAGCCCCGAGCAGCCTGGCCAGCCCCAGCTCCCAGCGGGCTCTCTTCTGCCTTCCGCTCCCCGGGGGCGGCGGGCAGCGTCCTCCTGCAGCTCCTGCTTGGAGCACCAGGCTCGTGCCCGGCCGCGGTCGCTGCTGGCCGGGAGACAGCGGAGGACCGGCTGCGAGGCCTGGCACTGGCTCCCCTGGATGGCCGAGCGTGGGAAGAGTGGGCCGTGGTGCGAGGCGGGCGGGCGCTGTCCTCACAGCCCCCCTGCCCCGGCACAGCCCTGTGCCCCCAACAGAGGTGACCGCGGGCTGTTTGCCTGCACAGGGACACTCGGGAGGGTGTGACTGAGCAGCGACTGTGGGGACAGTTGCAGGAAACCGGGTGCGTCACGCAGGGGACAGAGCCTCCCAGGGACGCGTGCCAGCCGGCGAGCGCTCGTGTGCACGTGTGTGTCCATGCGTGTCCTCGCGTGTGCACGCCCAGCGCCCGTCCTGGCAGCCCCGGACGGCTCTTCCTGCAGCACAGCTGGAGAATCCGGAAGCAGGAGGCGTCCTGCACTGGCCTCGCCCGTGGCCCCCAGAGGGGTGGCCCCGCCAGGGTGGGAGGCTGAGGCCAGGCCTGGCTCGGGGCAGGGCCCTGTCGGGAAGGCAGGACCGGAAGAGGCGAACCCTGGGGGCTGAGTCAGCTTCCTCCCTGCACGCGTCCACACTTCCTCCTCCAGGGAGCCCTCCAGCTGTGCTGCCTCTGTCCACTCCCTGGACTGGGGGTGCCTGGGCTCCCTGGAGACCCCTGGGCCCCCACATTCCCCAAGTTCTTCAAGCCCTAAGGGGCAGTCAGGGCCTCAGGCAGGCGGTTTGCTCAGGGGCACACAGGGCGGGGCAGGACTCCACGGAGGCTCCTCCCAGGTCAGGGTCTTTGCAGCTGCGGCAGCCACAAAACTCCTGGGACTTTGTGGCCGGCGGCCACTCTGGCCCCGCCGAGGGCCAGGTCTAGGGACCCCTGCAGGCACAGGGGAGCCTCGTGGGTGGAGCCTGCAGGAGGTGCCTGCGGTATAGACTGTGTTTTGTTTTGTTTTGTTTTGTTTTGTTTTGTTTTTGACAGGCAGAGTGGACAGTGAGAGAGAGAGAGAGACAGAAAGGTCTCCCTCTGCCGTTGGTTCACCCTCCAATGGCCGCCGCGGCTCACACACTGCAGCTGGCGCACCACGCTGATCCGAAGCCAGGAGCCAGGTGCTTCTCCTGGTCTCCCATGGGGTGCAGGGCCCAAGCACTTGGGCCATCCTCCACTGCACTCCCTGGCCACAGCAGAGAGCTGGCCTGGAAGAGGGGCAACCGGGACAGAATCCGGCGCCCCGACCGGGACTAGAACCCGGTGTGCCGGCGCTGCAAGGTGGAGGATTAGTCTAGTGGGCCGCAGCGCCAGCTGGTATAGACTGTTGATATGGGGTGGGTGGATGGACAGGTCCTGCGTGCCCTCCCCCCAGCCTTTCCCTGCATTAGCTGGAATATTGCCGAAGTGCCTGTGGGCTGTGCTGGGCACTGGACATGGACCGTGAGTGAGACGGGCCCACCGGAGAGTGAGAGCAATTGTCAAACCAGAGAACTGGTGGGCAGGCAGCTGTGTGCACTGACCCAGGGAGGGAGCGTCAGGCCGGGGACAGCCACGGCAGGTGCGAAGGCACTGGGGCCACCATGCTGCTCGCTGGTTGCCTTGGGAGAGGGGGACATGTGGCACCTCTGAGAGCCAGGGCTCCTGGTGGGCTGGCCGGGGGCGGGGGCGGCACCGGGCAGGACGCCCTCCCAGCCCCGTCTCAGTCTATTCTTATCTCTCAGGGAGGGTGGTCCCCATTAGCTCAAGGCCCCCAGATGGAGATGCAGCCCCAATACTCCAGGACCGAGGGGGACACGGTCCTGGGGCTCAGGGGCCTGGGTCATGTCGGGGGGGCTTCCTGTGGGGCGCCCCAGCCGGGCCCCGCCCCCAGACCCTGCTCCTCCTGCTTCGGGGAGATGAGTCTTTCCCACCGTCCCTCGTGCCCCACAGACCCCGACCCCAGTGGAGGTGTGGGCAGGGCTGGCTCCTCCCGGCGCTGCTGCTCCCCTCCCCCTTTTAAAAAAAGATGGGTTGATTTATTTATTTGTTTAGTCCAAAGGCAGAGAGACAAAGACCTTCCATCTGCTGGTTCACTCCCCAAACGGCCACAGTGGTTGGGGCTGCGCCAGGAGCTCCATCCGGGTCTCCCACACGGGTGGCAGGGACCTAAGCACCTGGGCCATCCTCCTCTGCTGTCCCGAAGTTCATTTGCAAGGAGTTGGCTCAGAAGTGGAACAGCCAGGACTCAAACCTGCACTCCAGCATGGGCTGCCGGAGCCAGAGGCGCTGGCTTAGCCCCTGCACCCCCACACCGGCCCCTCCCCGTCTTCTAAGGACAGCAGCCCTGGGTTCAAGAGCCTTCCACCTGGGGCGGTCTCGTCTCGGACCCTCAGCCGCTCCTACCTGCGAGGAGCACGTGTCCCGGAAGGGCCCCTCTGGAAGCCGGGGCGTGGACACTGCTCAGCAAACGCGCGCCGGTGGGCTAGCAGGCTGCGGCGTCCCTCCCGACCCAGCCACACCTCTCACTTTGTGAGGGCAGCTGGGGCACCGTGGGGAACCCCTTGGCACACACGAGTCAGGAGGGCTGGGATCCCCATCCCACGCAGGTGCAGCTGGGGTGCCCTCTGGGAGGGCGGGCAGCCTCTGGGGCTGCCCACCAGGGAGGGGGGCCCTGCCCCATGCCCCCCCAGGCATCTGCTCACACGGGAGCCAGAGCAGCCCAGGCTGCCTGCCCAGGGCTCAGCCCTGTCCCCAAAGTGGCCAGTAAGGCCAGGTCCCCGGTGCCTGCCCTGGGATGGCCCCGCCAGCCGGAAGGCGCCTTCTACCCAACAGTGGCCCGTGCCAGCCGGTGGCGCGGGGAAACTTCCAGAGTGTTTTCCCAAGACGTGGAAACCAAGGTTCAGGGTTACCCCACCGGGCAGTGGGCAGGGGTGGAAGCCAGGCCTGCTGGCCTCCGCCCGCCTGGAGCAGTGCAGACCCTGGGAGCCCCGCCAGGCCTGGTGGCTCCCGAGACACAGGACAGGGAAGAAGCGGCCTCTGTGGCCGTGGCCCCGTGTGCCTGCCTGGCTCATGGGGCGGGGAGGGAGGGGAGGAGCAGCGTTCCCTGGTCACACATCCAGCCGCAGAGGCCCCGGCCCAGCTGGCCCGCCACCTGCTGACCCGCTTCCTCTGGCCGTCTTGGGGCAGCGATGGGAACGAGTCAGCTCCCGGCCTCCCAGCCCGCAGGCGGCCGCCCCCTGGGAGGTCTGGGCAGCGGGCTCAGGTGTCCCGCACAGCCGGTTCCTCTGCCTCTGTGCGGAGGTCACTCCCCGGGGCCGCGGCAGCTCTGGCCCCTCCGACGGCTCTGGCTGCGGGCGGGCTGGACTGTCTCCGATGCCATCTTCCGCAGCCCCTGGGGGGGTGGGGCTGTCCAGGTGTGTCCACAGTGACCTCCCTAGGCCCCTTCCCACGACCCCTGGGCCTGCCCCTCGGGGCACCCGCACCTGGGCCTGCCTCCGCAGCCTGCAGCTCGCCAGGGCAGGGCACCGCCGTCTGAGCTCCCGGTGCTCGGCGAGGTCCAGGCAGGCCACGGGCTGCAGCCGCCCCACAAGGGGCCGCCGAGCCCTTCACGGTTCCCAGGCCTCCCCGCGGCGGGGCCTGCCCGGGAGCAGGCGGACAGGGGCTGGGCGGCTTAGCTGCCTCCAGGAGACCCTCGGGGGAGTCACAGCGCCCCTCTGTGCCCAGTCTCTCCAAATGTGAAATGAGAAGAATTCGGAGGCCCGGGGGAGGCTTCCCGGAGCCGCGCCATTGCATCACTGCCATCATTATCATTAGCCACCGGCTTCAAAGGGGCCCCCACCCGCCTCCTGCCGGGCACCGAGCACTGCGGGGGGGGGGGGGGCAGCCGCAGCGCCCTCTGCCCACGTGTCGGCCTCTCCTGTGAGAACCCGCTCCAAACCCACCATGCCCCACGCGGGCAGCTCCCGTCTGCGTCACCGCGGGCCGGGGAGCAGTCTCCGAGGGCCAGTCTCTGCACGAGGGCCACCGGCTGGCCTCGGTGCTGGCCCGGAGCTGGCTGGGGGCCGGGGGGCCTCGGGCCCCCCGCGGACATGAAGTTGGGCCCGGTCCCAGGGGGTGGCTTGCCCCGACTCGCTGGCTGGCACCACTCCAGGCAGGGGCGCCCACACACTGCAGGTTCCTGTGCCCCACAGGGGCCTGTGCCAGTGCCCGACGTGACAGCCTGGGTCCAGCGGCCAGGACTAAGCTGTATCTGACGCCCAGGGCTGGGCCGGGCCCCTCCCTGCCCAGGGCTTCCCTGCTCCCAGCAGCAGCCTAGACCCAGGGCACCGGGCCATCATCCACCCCCTCGCTCTGCCGCGTGGCCCTGGGTGATGACGGCCCCCAGCCCGCCTGCCCCTCACCACTCCGCTGCCGGACAGGAAGGCCAGGGTCGGAGCAGCCCAGGCCCCGGCAAGACAGCCAATGGCGGCTTGGAGGGCGGCTTGTCCGCGGCCTCCCCGGAGGGTTCTGGAATCTCCCTCTCGCCCACGCTGCAGGGAGAAGTTCCCCGCCCCCCCACCCCTCCTCCTCCTCCTTCCTGCTCTGGGGGCCTGGGGGCTCTTCCTGCTCCATCGTCAGCCCCCGGGCCGGTCCCTGGCCCCTCTTGCTCCCCCAACCCTTGCCCAGCCATTCCTTCCGACCCCTCCCCACTGCGCCCCAGGCTCTGGGATGTGCCCGGCCAGCAGCCACAGCCCTGTGCCCGCACCTGCTGGCCCCTCCCTGCAGGGCCCACGCGCCCATCTCAGGGTCCCTGAGGTCCCCTGGTGAGGAGCCAAGTTGACAGACGGCTCGGAGGGAGGCCCCGGGGTCGGAAGTAGGCACTCAGTTTTCTCAGCTGTGAAAGGGAGCTGCCCCCTGTCCGTCCTGCCTCTGGACGTGGCCGTGAGACTCCCGGGGCCGTGGCTGCTGTGGGGCAGCAGCAGCAGGGGCCTGGCGATGGCTCAGACGAGGGGTGGCCACGGGCAGGAGATGCTGGGGGCAGGAAGTGGCCGCCCACGGCCGGGGCTCTGGGAGCTGAGAGGGAGTCGTTACCCCTCTCCCGCCAGGAGCAGGCGTCTCCCGGCCGGGCTGCCCAGGTGATGAGGTCACCAGAGGTGTGCAGCCGGGCTGCCCAGGGCCCCGTCACGGGAGGTGTGCGGCCGGGCTGTCCAGGTCCCCGTCACGGGAGGTGTGCGGCCGGGCTGCCCAGGTCCCCATCACCGGAGGTGTGCCAGTAGCCAGAAGCGGCTCCTGGCACAGACTCAGATCCCAGGACTCCTCCTGGTGGTGGTCCCTGTGGTGAGGCTCTGGGCCCGGGAGGGAGACGCCCTGCTCCCTGGCGCCTGAGCACCTGCCCTTGGTGGGCGCATGGTCGCTGGGCAGGAGGGGGTGGGGCAGTGGGGCCCCCCAAGGGAGAGCTGTCACTCAGGGCAACAGCTGGCGCCAAGGCCCGGGCCAGGCAGGTTGCAGGAAGGGAGAGAAGTGGGGAGCCAAGGAGAGGCTGGCGAAGTCCCGTTCCCGCCACGGCGCTCCCAGCGGGGCGGCTCGGCCGAGAGCTGGATTTATGGCCTCCCGTGACCCCGGCAGAGAAACCAGCCTTGTCGGGGCATGGCCAAGTCACCAGCGACCAGCCCGGGGTGGGACGGCCGGGATGAAAGGCCCGGGGAAAGGATTAGCCGGGGCCCAAACGGGCCGCACAAGGCGCCATGGCAACCGCGAGATGCCGAGCTTCGGAGAATGGGGTCTGTGTTAACACCGGTGGGGCTGGGGGCTTGTTAACCAGCTTACCAGGCAGCCCGGCCAGCCCATTGACATGGAAATGCCAGCCCCTTTGTCAGCCCTGAAAGGCCGGCTCCCCCTGCCCTGGGGAGGGGCTCCCTGAGGAGGAGGAGGGGGAGGAGCAGCGGGCAGGTGCAGGGCCAGGCCGGGAAGAGCTCCCACCTTCACCCCGCGGTGGTGCAGGGAAACCCACGCAGCAGGTGGGGCGGGGTCGGAGCAGGCGCAGCACCCCCTTCCCGCCGCATGCCCTCCGCGGCCCGGGCTCCAGAAATGACCCCTCTTCCCACAGAGCTCTTCCCACTCCGCCCTCCTTGTCCCTCTGCCCCCTCCAGCCCTGCCTGCCTGGCCGCACCACCCTGAGCCTCAGCCCTGGGACCCCTCCCGGCCCCTGCCCCAGCTCTGGCACCAGGTTCGGGCCCTTGCTGCCCGCAGCCTCCCGGCCCCGCCCCATGCCCCCGTCTCCATGCCCAAGTCCATGCAGACAGGGCTTCGGGAGCCGCACGGCGCCCAGCCGCTCCCCAGGGCCCAGGCCCGGCCTTGGAGCCCCCTTGCAGCCGGGCAGTGCAGGCCCGCGAGGGGGCTGAGCAGGTGTCTAAGCCCCTGTTGACACAAGACCACCGCCATCTGGCTGCCCCTCCCCCCAGTCTGGGTGGGAAATGGGGAGCAGAGGCTGGGGCACCTCCGGGCAGGGCCTTGGTCTCCCCATCCGGAGAGGGGGTGTGTCCCGTGGGGGGCGGCTCCTCCGGGAGCCAGGAGCTGAGTGAGAGCGTGGCGCTGGCGGGGAAACCGAGGCTGGGGGCGGGGTGCAGGCCCCTCCGCAGCCCGCAGCCCCCAGCCCAGTCTTTCTTCCCACGCGGGAGGAGCTGGGGCCCCTGCACCGGGCCCTGCCGCCGCCTCTGCTCAGGACTCTGGATTGGCACCTCCGGACGAGTGCGACCCCGAGGCCCTGGGTGCCGGAGCCGGCGGCGGGGAGCTGGCAGGGCCTCGGCCTGGCACCCCCATGGTGTTGGGTTTCCCCAGCGTGGCCCCAGCTGCACACAGCTGGCGGGCGGGGGAGGGGTGCTGGAACGTGAGATGCCCGAGTGCTCTCCAGCTCCCGAGGAGCGGCCATGGGCGCCCACCACAGCCCCCACCCCTGTCCTTCGTCCCCGGCCCCGCCCCCGCCTGCCACCTGCCTCTGTCTTTCCCAGGGAGGAGGCTGGCGGCCCACTCTCCCTGCACGCGGCGTCCGCCTGTCCCGCTCCCCCCTAGCATGCCTGGCCCCACTGGCCCAGTACCGTCGGGGAGGGGCCACGCAGGCAGCAGCCCCGCCGCTGGCAGTGCCCTGAGACGCAGCCTCTCCCCAGGCCCCTGCCCCTCGGGGGTGGCCCCAGCCAAATTCCAGAGGCTTCCGTGGGCCCCCTGGGCACTCAGAGCCTTAGCTGCCCGGCACCTAGAGGGCCCAACCAGGCATCCTCTGCACCCTGCACGGGCACTGGGGGCCCTGATGCGGGCCATGGGGCCACGGGGCCACGGGGCCACAGGGCCGGGTCCTCTCCCTGCGGGTCCCAGAGGAAAGCACAGCCCCCAGTCAGAGGGCAGAGTTCAGTGCTAGCTGCTCCCCTGCGGCATAGTAGAAGGCAGGCCCGAGCCTGGCACTCCCTCTCCCGAGCACCAGCCATGTACCAGGCCCGTGAGGACGATCCACATGGGACTGCCCCCCGAGCTGGGCACCCTGGGGCAATGGCAGAGGGCAGAGGAGGCCTGACTCACTGGCCAAGCTGGCCAAGGATGGAGTGGCACATGCAAAGGCCCTGTGGCCAGGACAGTGTTCGAGGGCTGGACAAGAGGTGGTGTGCGACAGCTGGGGGTCGGATAGCCCAGTGGGGGCTCTGAGAGAGGGGGTGGCCTGACGGCCTGGTGCAGCTGGGCAGGGGACACGGGAGCCCCAGATTCTCAGAGTGCAGCCCCGGCACCAGGCTGCAAACAGGGCCACCAGGCATGCAGCCGTGAGACTGCAGCAAGACAGGCTGGGAGGCCGCCTGCGGGGGACAGAGGCAGAGTCTTGCCAGGGCCACAGCGCCGGGACCAGCTGCCTCCCCTCCCCCAGCCACACCAGAGCCCCCGGGCTGGGCCCTTTCTCTTCTGCCGAGCAGTTGCTCGAGACTGATTGAATTTTCCGCCTGGGAGCAGAGGGCGGGACTCCGGGAAGAAGCCGTGACCGCCCGCCCTGCCGCAGCCCTCTCCTCTCTGCCTCTTCCCAGCAGCTGGGCAGTGGGGGTGAGGGGTCGGGGCCCTGGTGGCCGTAGGAACAATGGCCCATGAGACAGGAGGCAGCCCTGAGCCTGCCGGAGCCCCGGGGTGGCTGGTGTGACCCTCGGGGGCCCCCAGCACCCTCCTGTCCCACCGAGACTTGGGACTGGGGTGGGGGTGCTGCACGCCCAGCCGACGTTCCCACAGCAGGTGCAGGGAGCTGCCCTTTGAGCCCAGCTCAGCGCCCTGAAGTCCAGACGGGGGGTGCGGCAGCGGTGGGGGCTGGCTGGGGAGGGCAGGAGTGAGGGGCTTCCCCTCGTTGCCCCTGGCGTGGCGCGTAGCCTGCCGCCGGTGCTCACCATGGGCGCCAGCACTCACAGAGTGAGGCCTGCAGGTGCGGCTGGGGGCATGTGCGCGCCCCCCAGACACCCGTGCCAGGCGTGCACGCGTGGTGACATGTACTGACAATGGGTGCAGCCTCTGGTGCCCACCCACCAATCTCTCTGTGTCTCAACCCCAGCTTCCCCCACTCCAGGAGACCCCAAAACTCAGAGGGGACCCAGCTCCTTGGCTCCACCAGCCATGGGTGCAGGTCCTGGCTACTCCCCTGGAGGACCCCCGGGGCTGGGGACTGCGCCACCACCCAGCAAAGCTGCCGGGCGGGGTGGGGCAGTGTCTGGGGGTGAACCTGCACATGGGAGCTCTCACCATCTGCCTCTTCGATCAATCTTTTTTTAACTATATAAAAACACAACAACCCCTCTGGCCGACCTGAGGCCCCCGGCCCCACTGGGGAGACAGTGCCCGCCGGGGTCGGGCATCAGCAATGCACTGACTGCATCAGTCCTGAGACCGGGCCAGGATGGGGCGCCCTGGATGGGGTGGGGGTGGGACCGGCTGGAAGCAGAAAATGGCCCATCCCCCTCACACGTAGGGGCTGGTCGGAGTTGGACAGGGGACACGGGAGCCCCAGGCTCTCAGGCGGGGCCACAGAGGCCAGTGGACGTCCACCATGGGGGCCGGGGCCACGGGGAGCCTCACGCCACCGGCTGCCCTTCCGTCTCCCGCCTGCCGCCGACCGACCTCCGCAGCGCCCGCCCGGTCGCCTCCCTTCCTGCCCCACCTCTTCCTCAGGCCTGGCCCAAGGGCGGGCACGCCTGCTGCAGGCGCGTGCCAGGAGCACCGCCTGAGCTCATGTAGGGACTGGGGGGGGGGGCACCGGCAGGCCCACGGCGAAGGTGGGCTCTGGGCACAGGCCTTGCCCTGCGGGGCCTAGGGGCAGGGTCTCCTGGCCACACCCCCCATACACACAGGGGTGCTCCCCTGGCACTCCCATGGTCCTGCTCTGCCCCTCGGGAATGCAGGTCCCAGGATCTGGGCCTGGCCCCCAGCACTCCGGGCAGGGGAATGCAAGCCCCAGTGGCCGAATGGCCCACAGCCACTCACAGCGCCACCGGGAGGCCTCCCTGGGGCTGGGGCTGTTGGACCAGAGGGATCCTTTGCAGGCACGGGACACCCAGCGGGGAAGCTGGAGGAACCATGCAGAGACCTGGGTCAGAGAGGCGGGGGTTGGGGGGCAGGGGCAGGCGGGACACAGGAGACGCTGTCCTCCACTGGCCTTGGCTGTGGCTGGCAGACTGGAGCCCCCTTCCGTGACCCAGTGGGAACAATGCGGATGAGACTGATACGGGCGGGCCCTGGCGGCAGTCTTCTGGGGGCATTTTTTCCCCATCGAATCATCCTGGGCTGGGTCCAGGGCCCTCTCCCGTGGCCCCAGGGCAGGCACTCCCCTGCCGGACGTCCTGGGGCCTGCGGTGGGCCTTTCCCATAGCCTACCCAGGAACTCAGGGGACAGGGCGAGTCCCCTCTGTGGCTGCCCAGGGTTATCCTGTCCCACCTAGAGACAGCGAAGAGTCAGGGCTGCTCCAGGGCAGGGGTGGGAGGGCAGGGCCGGCCTCTGGGGAGGGGCTGCAGAGGAAGCCATTGGTCTTTGGGGGAAGGAGCTGTGGGGAAGAGGAGGAGCGACCAGAGGAAAGCCGCCCTGCCCCACGCCCACCACGTCCTCCTTGCGGATAGACAGACAGGCACGTGAGTGGATAAATGGGTGGGTGGGGTGGACAGAAGTCGGGAAGCATGGATGGAGATGGCGGCGGGTGGCTGGAGAGACGATACAAAGACACAGGAGGAGACGCCTAGCTGGCCGACTGGACAGGTGGGTGAGCCCTGTGCAGGTGAGTCGGGGGATCAAGTGGGTGGCAGACGGACGGGGTAGGGGGGCCCACAGGGAAGGAGGGCGTGGCAGGTGGGAAATCCCCCTCCTCCGCCCAAGATGGCCACATCCGAATCCTGCCGCCTTGCGCAGCACAAGGGGCCTGGCAGGTATGGGTGGAACCCTGGGGTGGGCCCAGTGGAATCACAGGGTCTTTATCAGATCAGGGCCTGGGGTCAGCGGGAGGCTGCTGCCGGCTGTGGTGGTGCAGGAAGGGCCGTGCCCCCAGGCGTGCTGGGACCTGCCCCGCTGGATAAGGACGCTGACAGGTCCTCCTCTGCCAGCCCCGTGGGGAACCAGCCCTGCCGCATCCTGACCCCGGCCTGCAAGATCCACTTCTGACCAACAGAGCTGCAGACAACAAAGTGTGGTCTTAGGAAACCAATAAAGACGGGTAGGACACAGAGGATGAACACGGGGGTGGGTGGGTGGACAGAGGGACAGCTGGAGGCTATGGGAATGGCAGATGGGTGTATGGGAGGATGAGTGCACGGGTGGGTGGATGGGTGGATGGATACACGGATGGACAGGTGAGCCGATGGATGGATGGGTAGATCATGGGTGGATGGATGGATGAGCTAAGGGGTGGGTGGGTGGTGGTTGGATGGATGATGATGGATGATGGATGGATGATGGATGGATGATGATGGATGATGGATGATGGATGATGGATGGATGATGGATGATGGATGATGATGGATGATGGATGATGGATGATGGATGATGGATGATGGATGGTGGATGGTGGATGGATGATGATGGATGATGATGGATGATGGATGATGGATGATGGATGATGGATGGATGATGGATGATGATGGATGATGGATGATGATGGATGATGGATGATGATGGATGATGATGGATGATGGATGATGATGGATGGATGATGATGGATGATGGATGATGGATGATGATGGATGATGGATGATGATGGATGATGGATGATGATGGATGATGATGGATGATGGATGATGATGGATGATGATGGATGATGGATGATGATGGATGATGGATGATGATGGATGATGGATGATGGATGGATGATGATGGATGATGGATGATGATGGATGATGATGGATGATGGATGATGGATGATGATGGATGATGGATGATGATGGATGATGATGGATGATGGATGATGATGGATGATGGATGATGATGGATGATGGATGATGGATGGATGATGGATGATGATGGATGATGGATGATGATGGATGATGGATGATGGATGGATGATGGATGATGATGGATGATGGATGATGATGGATGATGGATGATGATGGATGATGGATGATGGATGGATGATGGATGATGATGGATGATGGATGATGATGGATGATGATGGATGATGATGGATGATGGATGATGATGGATGATGGATGATGATGGATGATGGATGGATGATGGATGATGGATGATGGATGATGGATGGATGATGGATGATGGATGGATGATGGATGATGATGGATGATGGATGATGATGGATGATGGATGATGATGGATGATGATGGATGATGATGGATGATGGATGGATGATGATGGATGATGGATGGATGATGGATGATGATGGATGATGGATGATGATGGATGATGGATGATGATGGGTGATGATAGATGATGGATGATGGATGGATGATGATGGATGATGGATGATGATGGATGATGATGGATGATGATGGATGATGATGGATGATGGATGATGATGGATGGATGATGATGGATGATGATGGATGATGGATGATGGATGGATGATGGATGATGATGGATGATGGATGATGGATAATGGATGGATGATGGATGATGGATGTGCAGATGGGTGGGAGGGTGGCCCCAGGCTCATTCCTCACACCTGTGCCAGGTGAACCCTGGAGCTGCAGGCTGGGGGTAGGACCTCTGATTAGACAGTGAGGCAAAGGAGGAGGGTCAGACATGTCAAGCTTTCAAAATGACCATTATTTCTGCCACTCATATGACACAAGCACCCTCGTTCCCAGGGTGGCCGTCAGGATGGGAGTGCAGCGAACAACCAGGCAGGACCTGGTCGAAGCTCAGAGCACCCTGGTGACTTTGTGGGGTTGGAGGGGTTTAGAGCAGGAGCAGAGAGGGGGTCCTTGGCCCCTTTCACTTCCACCTCACAGCCTAAGTCCAGCCAGCACCAGGGTGCTTGGGGGAGGCAGCCAGCACAGCTGGCACCCAGCCGAGCAAGTGCAGAGGCCCCAGGAGCTTCCTGCCCCACCTCACTCTCGGTCACCTCCACTCTGTCCTGCTGGGCACACGACTCACCGCACACCCCCGCCTCTGACCCAACCTGTGACCGGCCCTGGGTCCCTGGGCTCCCCTGTGGGCCAAGGGGCTTGGGCCCTTCCTCAGGGAGCTGGGGACGGAGGGGCCGGTCATGGCCACGGAGTGCATCTGAGCCCCAGGCTTCCTCCCCCGCACCCCCCACCCAGGACCGTAATTAACGTCTTCCTGTTCAGAGCGGGAGTCCGTTTCCAAAAACACATTTCGAAGGATTATTTTGCAAAGGAAATGTTTTTGAAAATCTCATGTCCCGTCCCAGCCCAGGGAAGTGGGGGCCGCTGATGAGGCAGGGCGGGGCGCCCTGGTGGCCGGGGCGGCAGGCACTGAGGACGCCCCCAGGGCACAGGTCCTGGGGTGGCCCTGGGGAGCAAGGGTCCCCATTCCTCACCGCACAGCCCCCTGTGGTCCCACCTGGGGCACCCGCTGAGCCCTTAGGGCCTCACAGGCGGCGTCGGTGCCCCGCCCCCACCCCGAACCTGGCCCCAAACGTGCTCCTGGGGTCTGCTCAGCCCGGCCATCATTGACCCACAGGGGCAGGTGGCGTCCAGCCTGCCCTTCTGCCCTGTGCTGGCTGCCACTCTCTGCTCCTGCAACTCGCCCCTGTTCGGGCCTCCCTCCCCTAGAAGCCCCCCACGCCCACTCCCTGAGCTGGAGCATCCGTAGACAGAAGAGTCGAGCCCCAGGCGCCCCGCCCCTCTCTGCCTGGATGGTCTCACCATCCGCCCCTACCACGGCGCTCGCTGCTGGGGACACTGCCGGCTCCGCCCAGTGCTGGCCGGCTCAGCAGTGACCGCGTATGAGGGGCAGGGGGACAGCGCCCGGCCAGGCCCATCCTCATGGCTCCTCACACAACCTCCTGGCCTCTCAGGCGCGGCCTCTCCTCTGGGGAAGTAGGGGACGGGCCAGGAAGGCGAGCTCGGGAGCTCTGGTCACCCCTGCCCGCCCCACCCGCCAGGCCCCGACTCAGAGATGCTGCCCCCCACCCTGACTGGTCGGCTAGAGGGGGTTCCTCCCACGGGGGCTGGGGGCTGCCCGGGCCAGGCCGTACTCTCTGGGGTCTCTGCCCTGATGGAGGCCCGCCCCCCTTCTGGGACCCTCTCTGTCTCCATCCCTCCCCCGCTACGTCCAGCTCCGGGCTTCTCTCCCCCGCCCGGCGCAGATGTCCTGGAGCTGGTGTGAGGCTATTTCGGGAGCTGGCGGCTCCCCTGGGTCTTTTCCCAACAGCCTTGGCCGGAGCCGAGCGCCGGGAAGCAGCCGGGGTCGCCTGAGGGGTGTGGGGGGAGAGGACGCACAGCACCGACTTCCGGGGTCGGGGGCTCCTTCTCCCGCCGCCCGCCAGCCTGTGCACCGCGGCTGTGCCTTGGCAGTGTGAGACGTCTTGTGAAGAAGGTGAGGCCGAGTTCACCACCACGTGTAAGCCGACGGGCCCACGGTTCCTCCTTGCACCACAGCCGCCGCAGAGGGCACAGCTCCTCACCCCCGTCGCGGTCCCTGTCCTTCCCAGCACGCACCGTGGTCTGGAACATTCTACCTGCCTGTCACGCATCGCCTGCCTCCCCCACTGCGGAGGCCTGGCTGTCCTGCTCACCTGCACCCCAGTGGGCCGGGCAGTGGGCTTGGGCCGCAGGGTCCGGCCCCCCTCCCTCGGCGGGTGGCGGCCACACGTCACAGCACCCCCGCCAGCTCCGGCGGCCCCAGCCACTCTCCCACCTAATGGGATACCCAGCGCTTCCTTCCTGCGCTCCGGGCTGCGGCTGCGGCTGTTTGTAAAGCTGGCGCGGTCGGTCTGCGCCCCTGGAGCCCATCTGGGGAGCTCATCACGGCCGCTCCCGACGCTGGCCGGCAGCCCCACCGCGAGGCTTTCCCGCCAGATGGCCTTGCACACCGGCCTGCCTGTGGGTGTTGAGCATCCTTAAAGATGGCCGCCGTCTCCGTCCACTCGCTGCGGGCACTGGGTCAAGGACGGGAGGGCTTTCTCGGCCCGGGCAGGTGTGTGCCTCACTCCGCCTGGACCACCCACTCCGGCCTCCCCTCAGTCCCCCACCCCTAAGTGGCCCAGCCAGCGAGGGCCCTGGGACTCTCCTGCCCCACTCCCTACTGCCCCCTGGAGGCAGCTCCAGCACCTGCACACCAGGACCAGGCCCCCTGCCTCGCTAGATGGGGCTCCTCCTGGGGGGTGCCGGGAACCTGGGGCCAGCAGGGGGCTCCGCGCGTGGCCCTGGGCCCCTCGCCCAGAGGGGAGGCATCTCTGAGCCAGGGCCAGCCTGGCCTCTGTCCCCAGCCCCGCTGCGGCAGAGCACGGTGTTCCCTTGGATGGAGAAACAGGCGCAGAGATGGCCACGGGGCCTTGGCAGGTGCTCCCTGCTCGGGGCTGGGGGAGGCAGGGGCAGAGGCTGCCCAGGTCTCCGTGTGGCTCAGCGGGGTCAGCTGGGGCACGGTCAGTCGGTCACAGCCCCCTCAGAGTCCCCAGAAGCAGGCTGGGTGGACCCGAGGCCTCCCGGGCCTCTACCTCAACCCGTGCCATGGCGTGGGGCAGCGTCAGGACAGGCGGCCCCTGAATGGGACAGGTGACCCTTGAACGGGACAGGAGGCCCCTGCTCAGGACAGGCGACCCCTGCTTGGGACGGGTGGCCCCTGAATGGGACAGGTGACCCTTGAACGGGACGGGTGGCCCCTGCTCAGGAAGGAGGCCCCTGAACAGGACAGGCGGCCCCTGAATGGGACAGGTGGCCCCTGCTCAGGACGGGCGGCCCTGCTCGGGACGGGCTCGAGAAAAGCTTCCTAGCTGGAAAAGTGCCCCCAGGAAAGCCGACTTTCCAGGCAAGAGGAGACCTGGGGCGGAGGCTGCAGACACAGACGGCGGCCGGGCACTGGGTGGCCGCCTGCCCAGGAGCAATGCTGGCTGTGGGGGCTGAGGACAGAGTGCAGGGCCTGGCAGGGGAGGCCACAGAGGGGGCAGTGAGGACTGGGCCCTGTATGCTTCATGCCCCTGGACCTTAGCACGCGCTGAGTGCTCTGGGTCCTCCTCGCGCGGCCAGCCTCGAGGTCACCTCCGCGGAGACTGCGGGTTCCACCAGACAGGATATGCAGAGGAAGGGACTTGGGCAGGTGAGAGCTGAGGGGGCAGGTGGGGGCTGGGGACAGGTTTGGGGAGGACAGGTGAGACAGCGTCAAGGTGAGAGACCGTGCCGCCCCCTCCCTGGGCTCAGCCGCAATCCATCTTGGGCTTTGACAGGACCCACGGCCAAGGTCCCGCCGGAGAGTCTGGCAGCCATGGCCGGGGTCTGGGGCCACCCTGCTGCCGCTGGCACTGCTCCCAGCTTGGGGGGGTGCGGGGGGGAGCTCGGTTTCCCTGTCTATGCAGCCGCAGCCCCGCGGTGCTTCCCATCGGCACTCACCCTCTGCATGCCTGGCTCGCTGCCCGCCCGTGACCCAGAGGGCATGCTGCAGCCGGCCAGCGCGGGGGAGATGGGCCACTGCGTGCCAAGGCCACCCAGCGCCCAGCCAGGGGCAGAGCTGCCCGCAGCCGTGCCTGCCCCTGCCTGGTGGGAGCTGCCCGGGGCCTCCTCGCCGAGCGGGGGCCGCAAACTTCCGCACTGACCTCACCGTCCGGAGGAGCGGCTCCACATGGGGCTGGGGGCGGGGAGGGGGTCTCGGGGAGGGCTCAAGGCTGGGGAGGCCGGGAGCTGGGGCGCAGGCCCTGGAGTCACTGTAGTGAGGCTGGGGTGGGGGCTCAGTGCTGCTGGGGGCCGTGCACATGAGGGGCAGGCAGGGCAGTGGGCGGGGCCTGCCGGGAGCCCTGACGGGGAGTCCAATGCTGTGCTGGGGTGCGGCTCCATCACCGTGGGACCCGGAGTGCTTTCTCCCATGAGCGCCTCTGTCTATCACTCAAGTTGGCACAGCGATGGACGCAGGGCAGCCCCCACACAGCCCAGCCACCCGCTCCCCCCGGCAGCTCCCTCTCCCCGGGGCACCCACCCTCACCACCTCCCAACGCCTTCCATTCCTGCAGAGCCCTTCAGCGGCCTCTTCCTCCAGGAAGCTGACCCCAGGGAGGGGCTCTGTTTCCAGGGGACCACAGCGTCCCCGGGCCCTGCTCTGACACGGGAGGTGAAGAGCCGCCAGCACCTGCCTGAGAGCTGGGAGCCGGCACTGCAGAGCCGGGAGCAGCGCCCAGGCCCCATCCTGGATGCGCTGCCCCCACCCCCCACCCCACTGTGAGCGTCAACAGCCCGGGGCAAAACCACACATCCTGGTGGGGGTGCAGTGGGGAGGATGGGCTGGGGCGGCTGGCCAGGCTGGCTGGGAGCTCCAGGCGGGCGGCGACCACAGGGCGCTGGGGTGGAGCGGGGTCTCGGGCCGTGCTTCCTGCCCCTGGCCCTGTTTGCCCGGTCACTGCAAGCTTTGGTGGCTTCTAGCTCTGCCCTCTGCAGGAGAGGCCCCCAAGCCGCGGTCGGAAGGGGTGAGCTTGCAGGTCCTCGCTCGCACCAGCTGCACAGACCACACGGGCGGGGCTGGGAGCCACAGAGGCCACAGCCCTGAGCCCTGGCTGCGGAGCCCCAGGGCTGGGCGCACCTGCCCAGAGTGGGCCTCCGGTCCAGTGAGTCTGGGATCTGAGCCCACCCGCCCACCCCCTAACGCCCAGCCCAGCCGCAGTCTCCTGAGCTCCAGGGCCTTCCACCAGTGCCCCTGCCGACCCCAAATGCAGAGATGGAGCTGGGGTGCCAGTGAGCCAGGGCCTCCTGCACCCACCCAGGGGCCAGCAGCCGGGGGCCAGCCAGCTCTGGGTGACCAGCTGGCCTGTCCTAGGCCCCTGACTCCGTGCACCGGTCAGCGCCGTCCCCAGAGGGCAGGGAAACGCAGCTGGGACTGGACAGGGAGGGGAGACAGGACTGGGCTTCAGCCTGGTGCCGGGCTGCCGTGGCCAGGGGCCTCGCTCTCTGCTCCTGTGGGGCCCAGGGTGGGCAGGCAGGAGGGGACGTGGCAGAACCACGGCCAGCGGTGCCCCACTGCGCAGGGGAGGAGAGATGTTGCTTGGCTTCTGTGTGGCCACACACAGCCCACGGGCAGGGGATGGTCAGGGCCATCCCTGGGTCCTCAGTCCTAGCTCCCCCTGCCAAAGTGACCAGGACAGACCCAGGGTCACCCCTGCCTTGGGCCTGGAGTGAGGAATGGGCAGAGGAGGCACCCCTGGGGGTCTGCCTGGTGGAGGCGGTGACCCTGAATGTGGGACAGGCAGAGAGCAAGGCGGCCGTTCCCGGGCCCTAGCTCCTTCACTGGGTCACGGTGACCATGGCTGCGGGGACCCCACTCACCACTCCCAGCAGCCTGGGGGCTCCACGCTCCCAGCCCGCATCCCTCTGGGGTAGCTCCATCCCTGGGGGACCCAGCTGGGCAGCCCCCACAGCTGCCCCTCACAGAGGAGATTTTCTCTGCCGGGCTCCGTGCAGTGCTGCCCCAGAGCCCCAGCCCGGCCCCCTCCCCCCACTCGAGCTGACGGGGGCCGGGGCTCCGGGCCAGGAGGGGCACGGGGGTGTGGGAAAGGAATGCGCTGACCAGCGCCCAGCCTAATCCCCACTCAGCCCCGGCCGCGCTGAGCTGGCTGGCGGGGCGGAGCTGGGGCAACAGGCGTCTGGCTTGGGGGTCCTGCAGCCCCAGGCGGTCCCAGTGGACCCCAGCAGGCCAACGAGGTAGGTGGGCAGGCCTGGATGGGCCAGCATGGGTCCTGGGGGGGAGCATTTGGAGATGTGGGGAGGACCCCAAGGAGGGAGAGTGGTGAGAGCCATTTAGTGGGGGTGATGGACAGAGGGGGGGCGGGGGCAGGGACAGCTCAGTGGACTCGCCAAGCCCCCGGGGTGGGGCTCCCACGCCTGACCCCACCCAGCCTGCCTATATGCCCAGGCTGTGCCCCAGGCTGCTCTGTCACCCAGCAGGGGCGGAGAGCCGATGGCACTGCAGGTGGGTGAGACTGCCGGGCTGGGGGCTCCCCAAGCCACCCGTGGCCTGCCCCGCAGAGCTGGGGCACTGGCTGTGTGCTGTCATCAGACCCCCAGCCAAGGGGATGTGGGCGCACAGGGCAGGCTGTGTCCAGCTCAGAGACGGTGCCTGCGGCCCGTAGGGGCCTCCTGGACAAAGGGGGGACCCCCGGGGGAGAGGGGCCTGAGCTGAGAGCCTGCGGCCCCGTCTCTGTTCAGTTTGAAGCCTTCTGCGCAGGGGGCCTGGCCCCCGGCTGGAGCCTGCTCGTCCAGGGACAGTCGGACTCTGGGGAGGACAGGTAAGGGAGCCCGGCTTCCCCGAGTGTCCCCGCCGTCCTCGGGCAGCGCCTGCCCGGCCACCCACCGCCCTCGCCCGCAGGTTTGAGGTCAACTTCCTGTGCGAGGGCGGCGACATCGCCTTCCACGTCAAACCCCGCTTCTCCAGCGCCACCGTGGTGGGCAACGCCTTCCAGGGCGGCCACTGGGGCCAGGAGGAGGTGTCCAGCGTCGTCCCACTGGCCCTGGGGCAGCCCTTCGAGGTGACGGGGCCAGGCGGGGGGGCAGGTGCCCCGTGGGCGGCCTGGGCGGGCTCCCCTGCCTCGTGTCCGTGGGCGCGGTGAGGCCAGCCCCTCTGGTGGGGAGGAGGGAGACTCCCCAGGCTGGGGGCCCCGGGGGCCGAGGCTCACTGTCCCCCCTGCAGATGGAGGTGAGCTCGGACGAGGAGCACTTCCACGTGTTCGTGCAAGAGCACAAGGTGCTGCAGTTCCCGCACCGCCAGAGGCCGCTGGCCGCCATCACCAGGGTGCGGGTGCTGAGTGACCACCGCCTGGCCCAGGTGGAGCTGGCCAGGAGGGGCCTGAGCTGGGGGTACGTGACCGGCCCAGGCCCTCTTAGCCGGGGAAGGGTCCACTGCGTGGCGGGCCCGTGGCTGCCCTGCCCTGCTCCCAGCAGGCCTCACGCTTCGGGCCACGGGAGCAGGGCCACGCCCACCCCCCACCCCTCCAGCCCTGCCCCGCCAGACTCACCCCCAGGTCTGTGGCTGGCGGGGGCGGGGCTGAGGCGCGTGCCTTCGGTGCTTACAGGGACGGGGGCTACTGAGGTGCCGGCGGTCCGGGAGGGAGCGTCCAGGGCGCCTGGAGTCCACCCGCCGGCTCCCCCTCAATAAAATCTAAGCACGCTGCAGGCTCTCGGCTGCTGGGGAGGGGTGGGGTGCGGGGCTGGGGCCAGGGCTCGCCTGACCTTTCACCTTGCCCCCAGGACACTGGGGCAGACTGTCCACTGACTCCATGGGGCTCCTGTCCGGGGCTCTGCTGCAGTCGGGGCTGGCCCAGGCCGGGAGCTCAGCCCTGGGAGGGGTCTTCAGCCCGGGGAGGGGGGCACATCCTGCCGGTCCAAGAGGAGGCCCCAGCTTCTTCCCTTCCTTCCTGGGGGGGGCCTTCCTGCCTCCCCCGTGCACTAAGTGCGACGTGATCCTGTGCCCGTCATCTTGGGGGGTGCTGCCATCTCCCCACCGTCTGTCTGCTGCCGTCCGTGCGTCGCCTGTCGGCTTTCCACCCGTCACCTCCCTGCAGCCCGCTGGGAACCGCAGCTTAGGGCCGGCCGGGCCAGGCGCTCAGCTCCCAGGGGAGTGATGTCAAGGACAGCACAGGTGGGACCGCACAGAGGTCACGGCCCGGCTGGGGGCTGGGCAGCTCTGCCCCCTCCCCGTGTGACCCCCACTGGGTCCCCGAGCCCGTGGCGTGGGGGCCGCCGGGAGCCACAGCCCACAGGGGCCCACGGGAACGGACGGCGGGGGCCGAGTGCCGAGAGCTCCTTCTGCCCGCTAAGATGTTGCTGTGTACATGTGGGAGGCAGAGAGACGGGGAGAGAGACAGATGGACGCTGGTTCACTCCCCACAGGCCTGCAAGAGCCAGGCGGGGCCCTGGAGCCGGGGAGGCCGTGGGGTGGGCGCGGGGCGGGCTGGGGCCAGGGCCTCTCCCCAGGTGAGAGGCAGCCCGGCCTGCAGCTGCACCGCTTCCTTCCTGTCTCCGCCCGCTTCCCTGTCTGTGTCCAGGGCCCGGCTGGCCAGGAGCCCCTTCCTGCCACCCCTGCGGGAGGCCTGGCCTTTGTGTCGCTGGGAGGGGCAGGCGCGGCGGGGAAGGGTCAACCCTCGCCGTGGGCCCCGGGCTGTGGGTCTGCGAGGGTCCCCGGCTGCCCCCACAAAGTGCACCTTGCCAGGGCAGGGAAGGCTCCTAAACCGTGGGGGCCGGGCAGCACCCAGATGGAGATGGGGCCCAGATCACTCAAGCCGGGCCAGGCCTGCAAGACGGAGCCACGCTGGCACCGGTCCACGCACGCAGCCCCTCACACGCGTGTTTGCACACTGTGCACACACACACACGCACACACGTCCCTCCACCCCCCGGCCTGAGCCAGCTCCCCGCCCGCTCGGACACGCCAGCTTGCAGGCCCGGGCTGCAGGGCTCGTGTGTGCTCGCGTGTGCGGAGCTGCACGCCACGCCCTTCCCCCTCCACGGCCCCTACCGCCCTCGCTGCACAGCCTGGCCAACCGGGCCCCACACGGTGCCGTTCCTCTGCCGGCTGCCTGAGCCTAGAAGACCCCCCCCGGCCCTGCCTCACCTCGCACAGCCTCGTCCGGAGCTGGGGGCCAGGTCTTACTCCAGCCCCAGCCCGGGCTGGCCCAGAGCGTGTGGCACTCCGGAAATATTGTTGAATATCCACAGGAGGGAGATTGAGGATGTAACCTGGAGCCTGGGGGCCCTGGAGACCCCTGGGACGAACCGGGGCCCCCGCCCTCCCCACTCGGCCTGGGACCCCGTGTGGACGGCCTGGGAGCCCCGTGTGGACGGCCTGGGAGCCCCGTGTGGACGGCCTGGGAGCCCGTGTGGACGGCCGGGACCCTGGGCCAGTCTCTGCCCTGCGGCCCCTGCACCTGCTGCCCCCGCACGCTCCTGCCGGCTCCCAGCCTGGCCTCGCCTGGAGTCCCCTCCGGGAGCATCCTTGGCTGTGCCTTAGCCTCCGCCACCACAGCTTCCCTGGTTGCCCCTGTCCCTGGCAGCGACTCCATGCCTGTCCGTCCCCAGGGGATCCCCCACCTGGAGCAGGGCCCGGCGTACCCTGGCACCAACAAATATGTCCTAAGTTAACCGTCACAGGAACCAGACTCTGCTTGAACCCTCCTACCTACTCCCTGCCGACCAGAAGCAAGCGCCCCTCTCCGAGCCCAGTGCTGACCCCTCGGGAGGAGCCCACGCACTGTCCCACACCCGCCAGAGACCCAGAGCCTGGGTGCTGGGCTTCGGCCACAGCCGCCGAGGCGGGCCTGCTCCTGGACGGTCGACCCACATCTCCCAGGGACTTGCCTGCCGCCCGTTCCCTGTGTGGTGTTGGGGTGCGGGCCCACTGCACAAGGAGGCTGTGGCCCTTGACGGGAGGGCTCAGGCCTGCTTCCCACTGACCGGCCAGGGGTGCCAGGTGCCTGGGAGGCGGAGACCAGGGGCAGGCGGGGCTGTGGGAGGCAGTGCCAGGCCAGAGGCACGGGAGGGGAGGGGGATGGGTCTGGGGCACACATAGCCAGGCAGCTCAGCTCTTCCCACCTGAGCCAGGGAGGGGCGGGCTGGGCAGGTGCAAAGCCGAAGCTCAGGTGATCTCTGGGGAAGGAATCCCTCAGTGAGCTGCCCCCAGGGTGGGCCTGTCCCCTCCCGCCCCACCAAGGCAGAGGTCACGGTCACCCCAGGGTGGGGGGCGCCCTCCGGTGTCCCCTCTTGGGGTTCCCGCCCCTTCAAGGTCTCCTCTGCCCCCTGAGGAACAGAGTCACCAGCAGAGGGCACTCTGCACACAGGCTCGCCTCCCCCAGCCCCAGGGAGGGGTCTGCGTTCCTAGGCCCAGGGGCTTTGCACCCACAATGGGAGGTGGGCAGCAGGGCCAGGGCAGAGCGACCCAAGCGTTCCCTGGCCAGATCTGCCCGGCACTGTCTGATGGCTGAGAGAGCAGGTCACAGCCTCTCTGAGCCCCTCTGCAAAATGGGGCGGGGGTGGGGGGTACATGGTGCTGAGCCAGCATGGGAGGGTGTGGCCGGGCGCCTCCCCTGCCTCCCTCCCCACCCCTGCTGGCCCCAGGGTGTCCAGCCCTCCTGGCACAGCTGAGAGCCCCCTGCCCGCGGCCCTGGCTCCTTCGTGGGCATGTGTGCAGGGGCAGTGGAACATGCCCTGGCAGCACTGTGTCCCGGCATGACCCGGGCAAGGCCGGACGTCCACCAGGGGCAGCACGAGCAGAGCAGGCGTGGGCCTGGGTGGAAACCCCACCACCACCCCCAAGCCCCCAGGACAGCACCAGGACAGCTGCGGGCAGGCGGGCACTGCCTGTGACCCGCAGCCCAGAGCCCTCACGCAGGGAGCCAGGAGGCCTCAGACAAGCTGAGTCCATGCACAGGGGGCAGGCCAGTGCTGGGTCCTCTGCAGACATGTGGGGTGAGGGTCAAGGAGACCCGTTGTCCACTGCCCTCTGGAGGGCCAGCAGCGGCCCCCGAGCAGGGGCCGAGGTAGGCATTTACCATTGTCGCCCTGGGATGGGCGCGTGGTGCAGTGGACAAGTCACCGCTTGCAATGCCAGCATTCCCCGTGGCAGTGCCAGCTCAAGTCCTGGCTGCTCCACTTCCCATCCAGCTCCCTGCTAATGCACCTGGGAAAGCAGCGGACGATGTCTCAAGCTTGGGCCCCTGCACCCACATGGGAGACCTGGAAGAAGCTCCAGGCTCCTGGCTGCACCTGGCCCAGCCCAACCATTGCGGCCATGTGGGAAGTGAACCAGCAGATGGAAGACTTCTCTCTCTCTCTCCTCTCTCTCTCTCTCTCTCTGGTATCACACATCACCAGGTCCCCAGCAAGTCCCCCCGGGCCCTAGGATGGACAGAACTGTGTCCACTCATTCCAGGTTCAGCCCTCCTGCCCCAGGCGGCTGTGTGTGGACGTGGAGTCTGTAGGAAGCCCTAACGGTGGGCCCATCGGACCCCGGCCTCCTAAGAGATGCAGCCAGGAATCGAGCCCGCAGCCCAAGCCAGAAACTCAATCAGCCGGCACCTCCATCTTGGGCTTTCACAGCAAGAAAAAAGTCAGAGAGAGAGAGAGAGAGAGATCCGCTACCTGCTGGCTCACTCCCTATCACCCCCCAGATGGCTGCAATGGCCAGAGCTGGGCCAGGATGGAACCAGCAGCTTCCTCCAGGTCTCCCACATGGGTGCAGGGGCCCGAGCACTTGGTCCACCTTCTACTGCTTTTCCCAGCAGGGAGCTGAATGGGAAGTGGGGCAGCTGAGACTCAAACCAGCGCCCACATGGGATGCTGGCACCGCAGTGGGTAGCTTTACCCGCTAGGCTACAACACAGCCCCTTACCCATTTATTTTTGTGTAGCATATTCTTTTCTTTAAGATTTTTTTTTAATTTCAAAGTGAGATAGAGAGAAGAGATCTTCCATCCACCCCACGTTGGCCCCAGAAATCACACAGGTCCTCTCCCAGCCCCCACACTGTAGAGCTTTTTTTAATGCCCATTTTACAACTTCTTACAAAGGAAATCCTCAAGTCTTACAATCATTGCCTTTCCTGTGTGACCACACGGAAATTTGCCACCTCATTCTCACTTGAGTTATCAGGAGCGGGGGTGTTGGCGGCAGTGGTCAAGGCGCTGGTTGAGACACCCACCCCTCACACCAGAGGACCTGGTTCGATTCCCGGCTCTGGCTCTGACACCAGCGACCCTGGGAGGCAGCAGGGACGCCACCCACGTGGGAGACCTGGATGGAGCTCGGGGGCATTTAAAGATGAACCAGGGGATGGGAGCCCTTCCTCTCTCTGTGTGTCTCTCTACGTCTGTATGAAGTAAATAAATACAAATTCTAAAGACGAGAGAGCTGTCTCTGCCGCGCGGCACAAAGGTGATCCCGCTGCCCACTGCCCGCTGGCGCCGGTCACAACGCGGGCTGCACGCTCTGCGCCTTTGCCCTCAGTGAGTGACGAACACTTGCACTTCAGACGGGTGCGCTGGGAAAAGTTGTCCCCGAGGCGTGGTCCTGGGCCGGCACAGGCGCGGTCAGGGTGCTGGGGCGCCTGGGGCCGGGGCGGTGGCGGGTGCGAGGCTCCGTGCGCCTGCCCGCCTGCCCGGAGCCGGTGACCCGTGCGGCACTGTGTGCGCATTGTTCTCAGAGCGGCCAGGCTGCCTGGGGAACCGGCTGGAATGCGGGCTGCAACTGAATCACAAATGTGTGCCTTCACCCAGTGAAAGGGACGGAAGACGCAGGCCCAGCCGCGGGCTGGTGCACAACACGGTCTTGTCTGTTGGCTGCAAGGCTGGGCGGGAAGCGGGGGCGCCCGCCGGACAGAGCTGGTGCCTCGGCTTCCCACGGGCTGTGGCTCAGCAGGCCAGGAGCCACCTGCGCCATGCCCGAAGGAGCAGGTGAGCAAACAGCAGGGAGGGGACACCCCCCCGCCCCCCCACCCCCAGCCCCCCCCAGCCCCCCCCCCCCCCCGCAACGTGCAGCGATGATTCGGACTCCTGCCTGGCACCAGGTGCCGGAATTAGCTCCGCGGGGGTCAAAGTCCAACCATCAAACTCTTGGAAGAAAACACGGGAGGGGCTGCAGGCGCTGTGGTGTTTAAGCACCCTGGATGGGCGCAGGGTCTAGTCCCGGCTGCTCCACTTCCCACCCAGCTCCCTGCTAAGGTATCTGGGAAAGCAGCGGAAGACGGCCTGAGGGCTTGGGCTCCTGCCACCCGCGTGGGAGACCGGGATGGAGTTCCAGGCTCCTGGCCCAGCCCGTGTGGGGAGTGAGGCAGCAAATGGAAGACCTCTCTCTCTCTCTCTCTCTCTCTCTCTCTCTCTCTCTCTCTCATCTCCCTCGTCTCTCTATCTCTCTCTCGTCTCCCTCGTCTCTCTCTGTCTCTGTCTCCCTCTCTCTCTGTGTCACCCTGCTTTTTGAATAAATAAATACTAAACATTTTTAAAAGTAAAATGAAAACTTCTTACCATCCATGCTCGGGCAAATGCAAATCAAAGCCCCAGAGAGATGGCCTCCTGGCTGGGGCGGCCACGCCGAGGGTGGCGGGGAGAGAGCCTAGCAAGTCCACTTCCGGGCTCTGAACGCAGGGCTCAGAAGGGATACTTGTCCACCCGAGATCACGGCAGCCAAGCAGTGGGAGCCCCCGGCCGCCGGCAGAGCAATGGAGGAACAAACCAGAGAGACGCGTCTCTGCCCAGGACTCTGGCACCTGCCGCAGCCCAGGAGCGCCTCAGCGCCACGCGGATGCCTCCCAGTGTGCCCAGCACACTGGGAGATTCCACTTCCCGGGGCCCCTGGTGGGCGCCAGGGCCTGGCGCGGGGGGGAGGACAGGGAGCCGGCATTTGGGGTGCAGAGTTTCAGGTGTGGGAGGGAACAGGTTCTGGAGAGGGGCGCCGGTGGTGTGAGTTGCCAGCTACTGCTGCACACTTGGGAGCCCCTCCAAGGCCAAGTTTGCCACGTGCGGTCGGAGCAGAACGGGGACCCCGGGCTGGCTTCTCAGATGCCGACTCACGCAGGCAGCGTGGAGGTGGGCACGGGAGCCCAGGTGATGCATGCAGCCCTACAGAGGGGACGCAGCTTGGCCGTGGAGGTGAGAGCCTGGCCAGCCCCGCGAGGAGCCGCGGCGGCTTTGAAACCCCTCTGTGAGCAGAATCTGTCTCCGAGTGAAACAAAACAGGAAGCCTGCTCCGTCCAAGGGAGAGGCGGAGGCCACCGCCAGGCCCGGGCGCAGAGCTCGGCTGCGGCTGCAGGGGCAGTAGCAAAGTTCCCCTTGGGAGCCTCCTCTTCTGCTCAGGGGGGTGACAAGCGCCCGGATGAGCCTGGGGCCTGCAGCGGTGCTGCCCGTGGACGGCGCCTGGCTCGTGGAGACCGGGCTCCTGTGCCCTCCGACGCCAAGTCCCCCCAACTGGGGCCGGCTCCCTTTCTTTCACGCCTGCCCCTTCCCCGGGCCCTTCCTGCCCAGGGACCACCACCCGGCCGGAGCTGTCTTTTCAACACTACACAGAGCCCCTGCTGCAGGCGCGCGGATGAGACCCCAGCCCCATGCACTATGGCCGCACAGGCCACCCCCCAGGCACAAGGAAGAGGAGGCTCTGCACCCCCCAGGACACCCCAGGCCCTCGAGGGCTGCTGGTGTGCAGCTCCCCGCCCTGCCAGGACCCCTGCCCATGGCCCCGTTGGTTCAGCTGCCTGACCCCGGGGCCGTCCCCTTGGGCAGGTGGGCAGGTGCATCCTGCAGGTGTGGCTGGGGAGGGTCCCCTGCGAGAAACAGGCCCACAGACTGCAGAGGCCCCGGGAAGGGGATCGGTCTGGCCCCAGCTGCCAGGTCTCCGTGGCAGGGCAGACGCACGGCAAGGCCGTAGCAGGGCTGCGTCTGAACTTGGGCTCCTGGGCGCGTGAGCGGCCCTGGCGGGAAACGCGTGCTTGCAGCGCCTTTGTGTCATTTCTCCCTGCTCGACGTTAGAGGCCCTCTCGAGTTTGCAGATACAACTTCTGGGGGACCCTGAGCCCGCGACTGGAGATGGACTGGTCACCTGGGCCTCGGTGGGGGCAGGCGGGGGCCGGATGGAGCTGTGTGCCCGCTGCGAGGCCTGGAAGGGACCGCTGTGCCCTGGCCAACTGCCGGGAACATCTCGGAACTCGGAGACAGGGCTGCCTCCTTCCGGGAGCACACCAGGCTCCGTCCCCAGAGGCTGGGGGCGCCCCGGGCCTGGCCCCTTCCCAAACGACAGCAGGATCCTGGAGGGGCCCCACCGTGTCCCACAAACCCTCCCTCTGCCCAGAAAAGCCCCTTCCTTGCTGGGACACACGGACCCCCGACAGCCTGCGCGCCACTCAGGCCGTGTGCTCGGGCCCGGGGCCAGCTGAGGACAAAGCTGTAACCAGGGCGGCGGGCCTGGCTGACCCGGATGGGCAGTTGGCTGTGCTGCGTGGGGGCCCTCGCCATGGCGACCGCCCACCCACGGCCCTGCATGGGGTGGGCCCTGTTTGCTGCCAGCAAGTGGCGAAGGCCCAAGAGCCGCTGGCACAGCCGCTCAGCCCGGGCACGGGGAGCCCTTTCCCACGCTCCCACCTCCCAGCCGCCTTGGCGGGCCAAACTCAGGCCTGGAGAAGCTTCAGTTAGGAAGTCGGGGCCGGCAGGTGGCTCGGCAGGAATGCCCAGGGGCCGGAAGAGGCCCTCAACCGCTGGGACAGGAGCGCTGGGACAGGGCTCACGGAGGCACCAGCAAGGGGGGTGCGCACAGCCCAGCTTCTCCTTGGACGCCAGCCTGTGGGTCCCGGGGACACTCTGATGGACCCCTCTCTCCCAGTGAGCCGTGGAGAGGCGGCTCGGCCCCGCCTGCCGGGACTTGGGGCTCTTTAACATTGGGGGAAAAAAAGCTTATTTGTATTTACTTGAAAGGCAGAGTGATGGGGAGATAATCTAGAGAGCCCTTCCATCCACTAGTTCACTCCCCAAATACCCTCCAAGAGCTGAGGCTGGGCCAGGCCACAGCCAGGAGACAGGAACTTCATTCTGGCCCCCCGTGGGTGCTGGGGCCCAAGCACTTGGGCCGCTTCCTGCTCTTCTCCCAGGGGCATCAGCAGGGAGCTGGATGTGAAGCAGGGCACCCTGGACTCAACCCGGCGCTCACGTGGGATGCAGGCCTGGCAGGCAGCAGCTTAACCCGCTGCGCCACAAGGCCAGCCCCAAAACCATCTATTCATGGAACACATGGTCCTGTACGTCACCGGCGAGGATGGCCCACTGGTCATGAGGCACGGATGGACGAGCGACGCCCTGGCCACAGCCAGCAGGCTTTGTGAGAGGTGAGAACTGGCACGGAACAACTTTGAAAGAGAAGGGAAAGGTTGCAAGACTTCAAGTACCCAGCTTCCAAACCCACCACACAGCAAGGAGCCAAGCGGGCAGCGCATTGGCCCCATGCGGGGGTACAGGAAGACGGTGGGCACAGCTAGGGGAGGTCTGCTGAGCCAGGTCGGGAGCCCCGCCCTCCACGGACGCTTGGAGCCGGCCCAGGTGGTCTCGGGGCTCTTGGACTCGGTGGGCCACAGAATTTTCCGGAGCACTCGCACTCTCACCTCCCCTGGCTGGAGGTTGGGCTCTGATTAGGGAAGGATGAGCCCGGCATGCGGCGTTCCTGAGCTGAGGCTGCCCCCTGGTGGACAGTGCTGGGAAGCGGTTGACACCACCAGCCAGGGCCTGGACTCTGGCCTGGAGAGCCCGGACCTGCCCTGGGGGAAGCTGCCTCCCAGGTGGCCCTGCGCACAGGGCAGCTGAGGCTGCAGGCCCCCACCTGTCACCGGGAGAGGGACCATCGGCCCCCATCCCCAGAGGGTCCTCACCCACACCCTTCCGCAGCCGAGGGTCTCGCTCGGCCTCCCACGGCAGGGGCCTGCTCTCTCTCCCTCTTAGGCCACGCGAGGGCAGGGGACAGCCCCAGGAGACACTGGAGTGCAGGGTCCCCTTCACCCTGCCTGGCCTGGGCTGGGGCGGCGTCCCCGAGGCCTGGGAGGGCCAGGGAGGTGCTGAGGGCGAGGGCCTCAGGCTGTGCTGGCCGCGGGGACAAGGGTGGGTGGAGACCCCACAGCACATCTGGCAGAGGGCAGGGGACAGTGCTGACCCGCCCAGGCCAGAGGACACTGTGTGCACGCTGCCCCCGCCCTGTCACAGGCGGCTCCCGGCACATGAGGGGACAAGGAGACCCCTGGGGCATGGCTGTGAAGCGACGGCCTGGCTCAGAGGCCAGGGCCTGCCCAGCGCCCAGTGAGAAATCCTTTCCTTCCCAGAGGGCTCGTGGCCAGGACTGGAGATCACCCCTCTGGTCTGAGACCACACGGCCGGCACCGCCCGCGGCACGGGGGCCGTGAGCAGCCACACCACAGTGTAAGTCGCCGCCTGCCTGCCCGGACGTCACCGGCCTCCCAGCCGCCGAAGGCCCTCCCGGGGCAGTCACGTGAGCGGGCTCGCTCGTTTACACGCGATGTGGACGTCGCATAGGCAGGTGCTGCACCCGGGAGGGAGTTCTGTCCGCTTCCACAGGCGAGGGCCCCAGGGCGCTCCTCAAGGCGCCAGGGAGGGGACAGGCACGCGGGAGGGTCTTCCATGCTCATCTCTGCTCGTGGGCTATGCCCGAGCCACTGTCCACTTCCTGCTTCCCTGGACACAAGCCAGCACAAGGTGCCCGCTGCCTGCACTGCCAGCTGGACGCCTGGCCACCTGCCCCATCAGGAAGTCACGCACACGTATGTGCACACCCATGCACGCTCACACACCCATGAACACACATGCACACCCACACTCCCATGCACACGTCCCACCCCCAGACAGATCTCTGTCTGTTGGCCTGGTAAGGCAGCAGGTTAAGTGGACAGGGGAAAGACCATGAGGTGGCCGCCACCATGAGAAAGACAGAGGCACCTTGGCCACTCGGGCTGGGACTGTGGGCCTGGGCGGGGTCAGGGTCAGCAGCCACTGGGCCTAGGGATGCTGCCTCTGTACCTCCCCCCTTGGCCGGATGCCTCTGGAGCCCCCCTGCCCTTTCCACCACGCCCCCCGCACCCAGGAGTGGCCCCAGGGCCCGCCACCACCCTGTCTGTGGCCTGCACCTTGGTTCCTGTCCCCAGCGGCAGGCAGCCAACACTACAGGCCAGGGGCACTCTGATGACAACGCAGTCACTAAGACGGGAGGTGCCCGGCTCGCAGGTGCCCACGTGGTCCCTGGGAAAGCCCAGCCCGGAGGGCCGGTGCCGTGCTACTGCCGGTAAAGCTGCTGCCTGCACCCCAAATGGCCTCTGGTTCAAGTCCCGAACAAACTGGTTTTCCAGGGGCCGGCGCTGTGGCATAGTGGGTAAAGCCTCCACCTGGGGCACTGGCATCCCACATGGGCACCGGTTCAGGACCCGGCTGCTCCACTTCCATCCCGGCTCCCTGCTGATGGCCTGGGAAAGCAGCAGAGGATGGCCCAAGTCCTTGGGCCCCTGTACCCTCGTGGGAGACCCAGAAGAAGCCCCTGGCTCCTGGCTTCCACCTGGCCCAGCCCTGGCCGTTGCAGCCCTCTGGGGAGTGAACCAGAGGATGGAAGATCTTGTAACTCTGACTTTTAAATAAATAAATGAATCTTAAAAAAAAAAAAAAAAAGGCCAGCCTGGCCACTACGGCCCAGTGAGTCAGACGGCGCACCAGGCCCTCGCAGCTCTGCAGGCAGCAGCCCAGGCGTGCCGGAGCGCAGGGCGGAGGCCGTGGCCAGGCCTGCAGGAGGCTGGCAGGCCGGGGGGAGGCGGCTCTCAGCTGCTGTACAGCCAGGCCTTTCCCTCGGTGTGTGGGCTCCCCATGGCTCGCAGGCCTTGTGGACCCGTCTTGACCACGTCCCAGGCCCTGAGGCACAGCAGCTTCCTGGAGTGGGTCAGCCACGCCGGACACGGTCCCTCCACGAGTGCCAGAGCCGCCTGGTCAGGGGTCAGCGTGGGCTGTAGGACACAGGGTGGGGGGCACGTGGCTACCGTGCCCACCTCCCCATAGGCGCCACCCCTTGACCGAACCCTTGTGCTCCGCCCCTGGGCTCAGAGGTGAATCTGCTCAGGACAGTGGACACAGCCCTGGGGCTGCAGCCATGGGCATGGCCGTCACCAGACAAATGAGGAGCCGGAAGCCCTGACACGGCTGCCCATGTCTCTCCGCAGACGCTGCCCTGTGGCGTGCGCAGTGGCGGACAGGAGGCCCTGTAACACCCGCGTGTGTGGGGCGGCCTGGGGCAGCCCGGCCAGCAACCCCTCCCTAGTGGCTGGGTTTTTCCTCTCCTCCCTGGCCACGTCACCCCGCGGGCCTGCGGCTGGCTCCCTGCTGTTCGCCCTCCTGCCAACTCCTCACTTCCTCGGCCAGCACTCTGAGGTCCAAGGCAGCCCCAGGCCAGGCCCGTCCTCTCCCTCGCAGCCCCAGGGCTGGCTCCTCAAGGCTCCGGGGGCCTGCCGGGACCAGCGCACGCCTGGGCAGGCACAGGCCAGGTGTGAGTGCCCCGTCCAGCTGCACAGTGGTGGGTGACGCACCCACAAGAGCTCTGGAAACATCTGTGAAGAGCAGGGGCTCAAGACGGCAACGTCTGGGGACCTGGTAATAGAGGGACCTCAGGGAGTTGTCACAGCCTGGGCCTCAACTACCCCATCTGGAAAATGGGAACAAACCCACAACTCCTGCCCGCTCCACTCGTGGCTTTTGAAGTGGATGCTCAGACGGTCGGGCAGGCCCAGGCCGGCTCTCTCCCTGGAGCCCGGGGGCCCAGGCCGGCTCTCTCCCTGGAGCACGGGGTCGGGAGCGGAGGGCTCCCTGCTGAGACAGGCACCCTCTTCCGGAAGCCCCGTGGGGGAAGGTTTCTGGCAGCCAGGCCCCCCTGCCTTCCCCCCACGGGTGGCGGGGTGGCCCCATCTGCCCTAAGCTCACCCTCCCTCCACCCCCTGCTCGGCTCTGGCTCTGGGAGAGGTTTCTGGAACACTTTAGAGCCAAATGCTTTCCAACCGAAGCTTTTCAAAGCCCAGACCACTTCCAGAGCCAGCCCACTCTGCAACCTGACACTTGAGGATCCGCGGGCGAATCCGCGCCCCCAAGTCTCAAACCACCATGTTCCGGACGTGGACCCAGACCGGCCGAAGCGGCAAGACGGCTTCACACAACGGCCTTTGAAGCCCTCAGTGCCATCAGAAAGAAAAGCACCCCGCAGGTTTGAGCCGCAGCCTGTGACGCCGGCAGCCCAGGGCAGCTCCCTGCCATGCCTGGGAAGGCGGGGCTGAGGGTACAGCGCTGGAGACCCTGCCGCCCACGTGGGGAGCCGGATGGAGCTGCAGGCTCCTGGCCACGTGGGGAGTGAACCAGCGGATGGAAGACTTTTCTCTGCGTCCGTCTCTCCCTCCCTCTCTGTAACTCTGCCTTTCAAGTAAGGAAAGGAGAGGGGGAGGGGTCTCATCCTCGCCCAAGGATCTCCCTAGGGGAGACTGCCCCGGCACTCAGCAGCCGGCAGGGTCCGGGGGAGCCCTGCTCTGTGGGCGACTCTCACAGCCCCTCCCCCAGCCAGCTGTGCCCAGGACTGCTGGCTGTCAGAGACCCGAGGCGGGACACCCACTCCGACACCAGGCAGCAGGGTCCCGCCCTGACCAGGGACTGGGCCGTGGGCTTCCGAGCCTACCGGCCTCTTTCCAGCATCCACGTGGGCTCCTCGGCCTTGAGCGAGAAGCACTGTGACAGTGGGGGCGGGGGGCTGCGCTCGGGTTCCCGCCTCCCACCTGGGATTGGCCAGGTGTGATTTCTCACACTGCGTGTGCTCACTTCTCCCACAAGGCCCACCAAGCACCAGGAGCCCTGGTCTGGGTCGGGTGGGGGCCCTGTGCAGGGGCAGGCGAGGAGCAAGGACACCATGTGGAAGCCCTGTGTGGGGAGGCCCCCAGGTGCAGGGTAAGAGATACCGTCGTCTCGCTTGAAGCCACGGGGCAGGGACCCAAACCCTTGTCCCCTCTGGCCCGGGAGCACCGAGGTTCCCCGAGCTGATGTCCACTCAGGAGCGCCTCTCCCTAGCGTGTAAGCAAAGGTGGCACTTCCTCGTGGGGCAAACAGTATTTTCAAGGGCTGCTCCAAGTTTGCTTACAAGATGATCTCCAGTCCAGGGGCAGAGGCCGAGCCAGAAGTCATGGCCTGGCCCCTGCCCACCTCCTGGGGAGCCGGCTTGTGTGGTACGGCGGCCCTGTCCTGCCCCTGCCTCTGGCCCTGACACGGCACCACACGCCCCTGCCCTCACTCTCACATCCTGTGAGCCAAGAATTCTCTTTTTTTTTTTTTTTTTTTTTTGACAGGCAGAGTGGACAGTGAGAGAGAAAGACAGAGAGAAAGGTCTTCCTTTGCCGTTGGTTCACCCTCCAATGGCCGCTGTGGCCGGCGCGGTGCAGCCGGCACACTGCGCTGATCCAAAGGCAGGAGCCAGGTACTTCTCCTGGTCTCCCATGGGGTGCAGGGCCCAAGCACCTGGGCCATCCTCCACTGCACTCCCGGGCCACAGCAGAGAGCTGGCCTGGAAGAGGGGCAACCGGGACAGAATCCGGCGCCCCAACCGGGACTAGAACCCGGTGTGCTGGCGCCGCAGGCGGAGGATTAGCCTATTGAGCCGTGGTGCCAGCAGCCCGAGAATTCTTGAGCCGAGCCCGGCAGGCAGTGGGAGCCCTCACTGAGCGTGGCGCCTCCGTGCGTCAAGGCTCCTGAAACCACAAAGGCAGGAAGCGTTGCCCGGCCCCAGAGCAGCGCGGCCGGGTGGCGGCTAGGCACGGCTGGGCTCTGGGTGGTGCTTGCCTTTTCATCCAAGGGTTTCAAAGTGCACACAGACAGGAGGACTTAGTCCCTCCCGCGGGTGGTTGTTCCACCGCGGAAATGAAGGCACAGTACATACTGTCGGCTCCCTGCCCCGAGACAGATCCTGGAGGCTCGGCACTGCGTGGCCGCCTGCAGGTCCGCCACCAACGGCTGCTTCCACCAGGCACACCTGAGGGCCAGCCGCTGCTCAGCGCAGGAGGACCCTCTGTCGGGGCCGGCGTGGTGGCGCAGCGGGTTAAGCCACCACCTGCCACGCCAGCATCCCATATGGGAATGCTATTCAAGTCCCAGCTGCGCCACTTCCAATCCAGCTCTCTGCCAATGCACCTGGGCAAGCAGCGGAGGATGGATCAAGTACTTGGGCCTCTGCCACCCACATGGGAATCCAGGAGGGAGTTCCTGGCTCCTGGCTTCAGCCTGGCCCAGCCCCGGCTGCTGCAGCCATTTGGGGAGTGAACCACCAGACGGAAGCTATGTCTCTCTCTCTCTCTCTCCCCCTCTGTAACTCTGCCTTTCATATAAACAAAACCTTAAAAACAATTTCATACTGCTAAGAAATTACTGGTGCCTTGGGAACAATGGTCTACACCCGGAGAGGGGGCCGTGGGGTGTCTCAGCTAATGGAGCGTCCTCCAGCCCCTGTATCACACACCAGTGTGTGAATTCAGAAGGCTGTGAGTCAGAAATCCAATTCAAAGAGGCTTCAGCTGGTGGCACCTGTGGGCCCGCACAGGTGGGTGGGGTGTCACGTGCTCCCACGGCACGTGCCCTCCTCGCCAGCTGGAGGCATCTCGGGGCGCACTCTGGGGTAGGCACGGGGGTCACGAGCACTTGGGCAAAGCCCCTTCTCAAAGACACCAGCAAAGCACACTGCGTCGCACGGGTCCTGGCTGGGTGAGGAGCCCACCTGCTACCCACCTCGGTGAAGCTGCCTAGGCACGGCCATGCTCGGGCCCACCCAGCTCTCCTGGGCTACGAGTGGGGAGGGAGGGCCGGGCTGTGCGACCAGAGGGAGGGCATGCGGGCAACACAACGGCCGTCCCCTGCACGGCGTCACCCGGAACTCCCCTCTGATGGACAACATGTGTGTGGCCCCGTGACTCTCCCTGGCCCTGTGCTGGCGTCCCTGTGGGGTGCTGGGGAGCCCGTTACCCTTCCAGGTGCTGCCACTCTGCCGGAAGCATCAGGTGGCTCCCCTGAGCTGCCGTCCCCTGCCAGCACAGGGCTGGGCGCCTGCAGAGGAGCCCGGCAGGGCACCAGGCTTCCCGTCAGGAAAGCTAGGAGAGGGCTCTGGGCTGCCGCAGGCAATGGAGCAGGCGGGGGCATGGAGACAGCTCGGGAGGTGCCCTGGGAAGACGTGGAGCTGCTGACAAGCGCACAAAGTGCAGGGAGCCCCTGTTGCCTGGGGGTGGCCCTGGCTTGCTCCCTCCACACCGCCGCTCCGGGAGGGGAGGGGGTGTGTGTCCAGGGCCTGGCCACCCCGTCTGCACCGCCCCCGCAGCCCCACAGACCCTGCCTACAATGCAGCCAGGGAGAGGGGGCGCCTCACCCGGCTCCGGTCGCTGCGTCTGGCCCTGCCAAGGCAACTGCGGGGGGACCTGCAATTCAACAAGCTGCAGCATGCTGGGTTCCAGTGGATGGTTCTGTACGGCCCGTGAACCACGCTGTGAACGTGCAGCTGGCCCTTGTCTAACACAGGCTCCGGTCAGACCGGGACTCACGTCCTGGCGGCCCCCCTGCCCCTGCCTCACCAGAGAGGCACCCACAGCCCGCAGGCAGTGGTGGAGACGAAAGGCACCAAGACACCCTCGCCCACCGTCCTGTAAGGAGCCCGACCTCAGACGGCAGTGCCGCCCTGCACGCACCCGGTCCTGAGCGCGGCGGCCCCCACTGGCCGGGGAGCAGGGGTTCCAAGGCCAGAGTTCTGCCTGGTGACCAGCACGCGGCTGGCACGTCCGTGCCAAAGACAAGCGCCGCTGGGCAGGGCCTGACAGACGCCACAGTGGCAAACTCTTCAGAAAACTTTTCTTTTTTTTTCCTTTTTTTGGAGGTAGACAGAGAACTCGCACACGCTGGTTCACTCCCTGAATTCCCAGCACAGCCGAGGCTGGGCCAGGACAAACCTAGGAGCCTGGGAGGGGACGCCTGCTGCCTCTGGGGTGATGAGCTGGGGCCGGAACTGGGAGCGGAGCTGGGGTTCAGCACAGGCACCGTGACGCGGGACGAGGCGTCCACCTGCCGTGCCATGTCTCAACACTGGGCTCTCACGCGGGAGCATCCCGCTGCCCACGGTGTGGAGCGGGAAGGTTCAAAATGGGGTGGAGACCCTGGGAGGCTGAGCACCGGGCCACGGCCCCGACGGGCCCCTGTCCCCAGGGACCTGGAGAGGCAAGGCCGCCACACATGAGCAGGGCACGTAGCAGACGAACAGGGATGGCCAAGCATGCTGCAAACGCCTAAGCACCGGCTAAAAGCAAAAACCGCAAAGGAGTTTGGCTCCACGGCCGCCTTGGACCAGCCCCGCCCCGCCCCTTTCACGCTGGCGCTGCACCGGCCAGCAGGCCCCTCCAGGCCGGGCACAGCGGCCGTGCGTTCTCCTGACAGCCCGATCCCCGCCTTCGGGTGGGCCGGGACGCTCCACCGCGGTCCTCCAAGCCGGGGCCCGGGGGACAGAGGGGTCGGAAGCCCCATGTCCACAGCCCTGAGCTCCGGGCGTGTTTAGGTGTGCTCCGGCTCACGGAGAACTCAGGAACTCGCCTGCGGCGTCGGCACTGCCTGGAGACAGCTTTCCTCCGAGGCATTCCTCGGCTAGCCTTCTTAAAGGCACAGGTGCGGCCGCCCCCCACGGAGGACCACCACGACACCCCCTTGCCGTGCCGGGTTTCTGAGGCCCAGGGCCAGATGCTCAATGACTCGGCACGCCCCTGGGGGCCCCGGTCGCTCAGACAGAACCACGGCGGAGCAGGCAGAAAGGGCAGACGCCACACTTTATCCAGCACCCCCTCCCCTCTCGTATTAAATATCTGAAATATATTAATCTTAAAAAAAAAAAAAAAACATTATCAACACAGTACTGAGTGGCTAGGCAGCGGAGTGAACGGCGCGTCCGGACCGCAGGGCGCGGGTTAGGTCAGACTGCAGCGAGCGTGCTGGGTGCCGGCTCTCCGGATGGCGCAGGCGCGGCTGGGCGGGGTCGCCGCGGGGGCGGGCAGCAGGTGCCGGGGCGGCCACGCGCTCAGTCTCTGAGCAGGTTTTCGGGCTTGGGGTAGCCGAAGAGGACGAAGTCGGCCTCGTAGAGTTTGTAGAGCTGCTGCCTCCAGGCCAGGGGGATCTGGGCGAACCAGTGCTCCTCCCAGCTGCTGGCGGTCCTGTTCCGGTAGCTCGGGGGGAAGTGCAGGCGCGTGTCCACCTTGAGCAGCCGCAGCAGCTGGGCGGCGTCCTCGTCCAGCGTCTCCAGCTTGCCCACGAAGTCGTAGTCGATCTGGCACGGGTGGCACAGGCGGTACACCTGCCGCCAGTGCTCATTGAAGGGCGCCAGCCTCTCAGTGAGCGGGTCCAGCAGGTACTGGATGAAGTTGGCGAAGGAGACCTTGAGGCCGGCGCGGAAGGCCTGGCTGGCGGAGGCGGGCGGGCTGGTGCGGTTGGCGTAGAGCCGCAGCATGGGCACGGCGAACTTGCGGTAGAACTCCTCGTTCTCCAGCTCGAACTTGCTGCGGAAGGCGGAGATGAGGCGCACGAAGGGCTCGCGCACGAACAGGAACTTGGTGTACTTCTTCAGCTTGGCCTTCATGAGGTGCCGCGAGAACTTGCCGTAGCGCCGCCAGAACTTGTTGAAGGTCAGGTGGGCGCTGGCGTTGTGCACGCGCTCGCGGGGGATGGCCAGGGGGTCGCGGTAGGGGGCGCCGCGGTCCGAGAGGCTCCCGCTGAGCACCATCATCACGCGCTTCCAGTTGGTGCAGGCCACCTTGGGCACGTAGCAGTAGATGACGCCGTGGCGGTCGTCCACGATGAGGTGGTTCAGCTCGTAGTTGGGGATGTCGTCGAACGAGCGCCCCTTGGTGGGGAAGGCCAGGCTGGAGTTGGCGCAGAAGTCCCGCAGCACGCTCCTCCTGGCGGCCTGCTGCCGGCCCTGGTCGGCGCTGTGCTGGGCGCCGTGCGGGGACCAGTCGTAGCCCCGCACGCTCTCCTCCAGGGAGCCCGGCACCGGCGGCCGCTCCGGCTCTTTTCTGGAGGGGTCGTTCTGCTTCGCGCCAGAACCGAGGAGTTTACCCAAGAAGTCATCGACGCCCGGCCCGAGCTCCTTCTCGGCCCCTTGCCCGGCCGTGGGGAGGGGCTCCAGCAGGTGCGGCCTGGACAGGGAAGTGTGCAGGTAGAAGTGCGTGGCGCCCACGTTGTCCCAGTAGGCGATGATGAGGAGGACCGTGAGCACGGAGCCCAGCACCAGCCACAGCCGGAAGAGCTGGGTCTTGGCCATCCTGGCCCTGGGCCGGGGGCCGGGCCGCCCGCCTGGAACCTCTCTCACTTCAGCTTCACAGGGAGGGGGGACATTGCGTGCAGGAGCCTGGGGAGGCAAGGACAGAGGACATCAGAAAGCGGGGCCCAGCGAGTGCTCCCCCCGGCCCGCGCCTCTGCTCTGCACGGCTGGGGGGGGGGGGACAAGTGCTCACTCCCTGGCCGTCCCCTACCCCACCTCCACGTGCCCTGGATTCCCGGTCAGCACTCTCCCTTCTCGTGTGACGTGACTGACACCACACAGCGGGGCCCGAAAGCATCGAGTGTGACCCACGAGGCCAGCGAGGGCCCTTCCACCGCTGTGCTGAAAGGGGGCAGGCCTACAGGAGCCCGTCACTCAGGGGACAGACCTGGGGGCCAGGGGAGACACAGGGACAGTCTGCAAACGCTGAAGGCGCCCTCCCCGACACACTCTTTCCTGTGTCACTACTACTGCAAGCCAGGCTGAGTGCCACTTGGGCCACCCACAGCCCAGGTTTGAGTCCTGGCTACGCAGCACTTTGTGTCCTGGAAGTCAGCAGTCCACGGCCCACAACTTAGCTCCCTGTCACCCAGAGGGGAGACCCGGATGGAGTTCCTGGCTCCTGGCTTCACCCTGGCCCAGGGCCAGTGCGGTGGACATTTGGGGATTGCACCAGAGGATGGAAGACACCGCTGTCTGTCTGTCTCTCCCTCTTTCTCTGTCACTCTGCCTTTGGAACAAACAAAATAAAGGGAAGACCTCCTACCCTGGCTCTTGGCAGGTTTTTCCCAGCTGCCGTGTGGATACCTGCTGCGCCTGCTGTGGGCTGCGCCTTTCTCACGGAGTCTCACAGGCACACAGTGAGGGCAGCGCACATGCGGTGGGCTTCCACGTGGGGTGTGCCAAAATAACCACCCAGCGTCACCCAGAATGTTCTCTGGCCCTCGTCACCTTCGCTGGTTGTCTCCTGGGTCCCTGGAGTTCCCGGCACACCACCGGGGGAAAGGAAATCCAACCAATCCGCAGAGCGGCCCGGCAGCTGGCGGAGCCCTCGCCGGGGGCGGCCGGCACCCGGGGCCCCCTGCCTGGTGCGCGGCTGCGCCACACGGTTGGTACGTGCACTCGCAGCCAACGGCAGCCTTGAGGAAAGGTCAGGGAACACTGCCGGGACTGGGGCCCCTCGCCGCAGGTGCCGGGATTCCTCCCCGCACTGTGCTCCTGGGGCCCCTCGCCGCAGGTGCCGGGAGTCCTCCCCGCACTGTGCTCCTGGGGTCGGCAGGAGGAGGAGCAGGAAACACTGCAGCTCACAGCCGTCCGCGTGCAGATGTCCCCGCCTACTTCCAACTGACGGGTGTCTGCGAGGCGCAGCTAGGCGGAAAACCAGGGCCGCCTGACTCCCCAAGTATCCTTGACGGCTTGGTCAGACCACGGCCGCAGGCGGGAGCTGGAAACGTGACTGCAGTCCCCCGTGGGTGACAGAAAGCTGACTACTGGAGCCGTCAGCGGCTGCCTCTCAGGAGCTGGGGGTGGGACCCGGTCCCGGCACCCTGAGACGGGCACAGGTGTCTAGTCTGTTTCTAAAAGTGGATCACAGAGGGCCTGCGCTGTGACACACCGGGTTACGCTGCTGCCTGCAATGCCGGCATCCCACGTCAGAGCACTGGGCCAAGTCCGGGCTGCTCCACTCCTGACCCAGCTCCCCGCTAACGTGCCTGGGAAAGCAGTGGAAGATCATCCAAGTACGTGGGCCCCTGCCACCCACGTGGGAGACCCTGATGGAGCTCTAGGGTCCTGGTTTTGGGCTGGCCCATCCCTGCCCATTGTGGCCATTTGGGGAGTGAACCAGGAGATGGAAGATCTCTGTCACTCTGTCTTTTAAATAAACATGTTTTTTCTTTTTAAAACATTCACTTATGTATTTGAAAGGCAGAGTTACAGAGAGGCAGAGGCAGAGAGAGACAGAGGTCTTCCTTCTGCTGGTTCATTCCCCAAATGACCACAACAGCCAAAACTGTGCCGATCTGAAGCCAGGAGCTTCTTCCGGGTCTCCCCCATGGGTGCAGGGAACCAAGCACTTGGGCCATCTTCCACTGCTTTCCCAGGCCACAGCAGAGAGCTGGATTGGAAGTGGAGCAGCCGGGTCTTGAACTGGCGTCCATATGGGAAGCCATGTCTCAGGGGGCAGCTTTATCTGCTATGCGGGGCCTTGTCTTTATTGATGCTTTAGTGAAACTTCAGTTTAGTTACAGGAAAAGAATTGATGAAAATATTTTTAGGACAATAATGTATGTTCGTGCAAAAATGCAATAAAAATGCAAGTTTATTTTGGTATAGTTTCCATGATATGTATTTTCTGTGAACTCTCAAAGACAGTGTGCACACAGGAGCGTGCACGTGCGTGTGTGTGTACCATCTCTTCAACAGCGGCTCCCGTGCACTGCGCTCCTGCTCAGTCCCACGCTAACAGGAGTATCTCATGTGCAGCACTTCTGTACTCTACAGGAATTTTTTTTATTTTAAATGCCCACAACAACTAGGGTTAGGCCAGGCCAAAGCCAGGAGCTGGGGACCACATGCAGGTCCCCCATGGTTGGCAGGGACCCACATACTTGGGGCATCTCTGCTGCCTCCCAGGGTGTGAGTCCGCAGGGAAGCACAGTGAGGCACAGAGCCAGGACTTGAACCAGGCACTCCCACAGGGGTGCTGCACCCCACGTGGCGTCTGGACTGCTGGACCAGCACGCACTCGACACGCGTGCCGGGGCGCGGCATCGCCCTGGTCTCAGCTGAGGCTGCAAAGCAAACCCAGTGCACCTGCAGGAGCCCCCCCGCCTCCCTCTGCTAGGGAGCCACCCTGAGGCCTGGCTGGCACACACCAGGGGGCTGCGCACACACACACACACACACACACACGTCCCAGATCTGACTGGCACACACCAGGGGGCTGCGCACACACACACACACGTCCCAGATCTGGCTGGCACACACCAGGGGGCTGCGCGCACACACACACACACACACACACGTGTCCCAGGTCTGGCTGGCACACACCAGGGAGCTGCATGCATACACACACGCACACACACGTCCCAGATCCGACTGGCACACACAAGGGAGCTGCACACACATACACACATACGTGTCCCAGGTCTGGCTGGTACACACCAGGGGACTGCACACACACACACACACACACACGTCCCAGATCTGGCTGGCACACACCAGGGGGCTGCGCACACACACACACACACACACACGTCCCAGATCTGGCTGGCACACACCAGGGGGCTGCGCGCGCACACACACACACACACACACACACATCCCAGATCTGACTGGCACACACCAGGGGGCTGCGCACACACACATACACGTCCCAGATCTGACTGGCACACACCAGGGGGCTGCGCACACACACACACACACACACACACACGTGTCCCAGGCCTGGCTGGCACACACCAGGGAGCTGCATGCACACACACACGCACACACACGTCCCAGATCTGACTGGCACACACAAGGGAGCTGCACACACACACACATACGTGTCCCAGGTCTGGCTGGTACACAGCAGGGGACTGCGCACACACACACACACACATACACACACGTGTCCCAGGCCTGGCTGGCACACACCAGGGAACTGCACACACACACACACACACACACGTCCCAGATCTGACTGGCACACACCAGGGGACTACACACACACACACACACACACATACACACACGTGTCCCAGGCCTGGCTGGCACACACCAGGGGACTGCACACACACACACACACACACGTCCCAGGTCTGGCTGGTACCCAGGGGACTGCACACACACACACACACACACACGTGTCCCAGGTCTGGCTGGCACACACCAGGGAGCTGCACACAAAGGCCGGAGCCCATCAGGCCACCACCACAGTCAGGGTTTTGGCATTACTTGTGCCCCATGCAGTCTCCCCACTCCACCCGCCAGCCACCGCGGGTGTCACTGGGAGTGAGCTGGCGTCTGGAGAGCCGCGCAGGGGTGGACCCACACAGGATCTGCTCCTGAACTCCGGCTTCCGTCACTCAACACAGCTGTCGGGTAGCTCAGCGTGCGGTGACAGAATCAACGGCTCCTCTCTTGCCAGGGGACTCGCTGCCGAAGCTCCCTCCCGCACAGGTGTGACCCCAGCACACACCCCGGCACAGGTGTGACCCCAGCACACACCCCGGCACAGGTGTGACCCCAGCTCACACCCCGGCACAGTGTGGTCCCAGCTCACACCCCGGCACAGGTGTGACCCCAGCTCACACCCCAGCACAGGAGTGGTCCCAGCTCACACCCCGGCACAGGTGTGACCCCAGCACACACCCCGGCACAGGTGTGGTCCCAGCTCACACCCCGGCACAGTGTGGTCCCAGCTCACACCCCGGCACAGGAGTGGTCCCAGCTCACACCCCAGCACAGGAGTGGTCCCAGCTCACACCCCGGCACAGGTGACCCCAGCACACACCCCGGCACAGGTGTGACCCCAGCTCACACCCCAGCACAGGTGTGGTCCCAGCTCACACCCCGGCACAGTGTGGTCCCAGCTCACACCCCGGCACAGTGTGGTCCCAGCTCACACCCCAGCACAGGTGTGGTCCCAGCTCACACCCCAGCACAGGTGTGGTCCCAGCTCACACCCCGGCACAGGTGTGACCCCAGCTCACACCCCGGCACAGGAGTGGTCCCAGCTCACACCCCGGCACAGGTGTGACCCCAGCTCACACCCCGGCACAGGAGTGGTCCCAGCTCACACCCCGGCACAGGTGTGATCCCAGCTCACACCCCGGCACAGTGTGGTCCCAGCTCACACCCCGGCACAGGTGTGACCCCAGCACACACCCCGGCACAGGTGTGACCCCAGCTCACACCCCGGCACAGGTGTGACCCCAGCACACACCCCGGCACAGGTGTGACCCCAGCTCACACCCCGGCACAGGTGTGACCCCAGCACACACCCCGGCACAGGTGTGACCCCAGCTCACACCCCAGCACAGGAGTGGTCCCAGCTCACACCCCAGCACAGGTGTGACCCCAGCTCACACCCCGGCACAGGAGTGGTCCCAGCTCACACCCCGGCACAGGTGTGACCCCAGCTCACACCCCAGCACAGGAGTGGTCCCAGCTCACACCCCGGCACAGGTGTGGTCCCAGCTCACACCCCGGCACAGTGTGGTCCCAGCACACACCCCGGCACAGTGTGGTCCCAGCACACACCCCGGCACAGGTGTGGTCCAAGCATCTTGGAAAACGGTGCTGTGGGCATTGGTCCCTGATTGACAGTGTCCCTAACACAACCCCAAGGCCAGTTGTGACTCAGAGCAGGATTTAAGTCAACTGAAATTTACCGTGAACGCCAGCTGGCACCCTGCCCGCCCCCGCCATGGCCGAGGGGGATCTGGCTCACTGAGGTCTTTGTTAATGGTTCTGAGTACCAGTGTCAAGTTCAAAGAAAACGTGTCCTCTCTCAACAAAAGATGTTTAACGAAAGTTTCCCGTCACTTGGAGTCTTGCCCTACAACGCTATCACCTCTCAGGATCTCGGCTTCACACGAAGTTTCGCTGTCACTCTGCAGCCGGCCTCAGAGGGACGCCCGGGGCAGGGCGGCACGCAACTCAGCAGTGCCCTGGGTCTGAGCGTGTTCATTTCCCTCTGAAAGCTGAGCTAAGGGACCGGCGCTGAGGCGCAGCAGGTAAAGCGCTGCCTGCAGTGCTGACATCCCATCTGGGCACTGGTTCGAGTCCCGGCTGCTCCACTTCCGATCCAGCTCTCTGCTAAGGTGCCTGGGAAAGCAGCTGAGGATGGCCCAAGTGCTGGGTCCCAGATGAAGCCCCTGGCTCCTGGCTTTGAATCGGCCTAGCCCTAGTTGTTGTGGCCATTTGGGAACTGAATTAGCGAGTGAAGATCTCTATGTATCTTTCCCTCTAACGCTGCCTTCCAAGTAAATAAAATAAATCTTTAAAAAAAGACAAGACACGACACCCCCTATCAGAGTGCCTGGGTTCTTCCCCCACTCTGCTTCCAGTTCCAGCTTCCTCCTGGGGCGCCGCAGGTGACAGAGCAAGTCCTGGGCCCCTCCCACCCACGGGGGGTCCGGATGAAGTTCCCAGCTCCTGGCTTTAGCCTGGCTGAGCCCCGGAGGTTGCTGTGAGCTGGGGCGTGGATCAACAGATGCGAGATCTCTGTCTCTCTGCCTTTCAAATAAGAACCAAGCAGAGAGGCAGTCAGTCAGTTTATAGCAAGATCACCTTACGCCATTCAGCAGGAACCGGTACTCTCTGCCCTGGGCAGCTATGTGGAAAAGCCAGCTGCGGTCTGGTTATGCAGTGGGTGTGGACACGGGCAAGGGGATGGGGACCCACGGTGTGATCAGCGCGGCCCGTGGCGAGGCACCACCAGAACTGCTGACAACCCGCACCTCTGCACACCTGGCTCTGGGAAAAAACACTCGAAGTACCTCACTGTTGGCTTCCCTGGTAACTCCAGCATCACCAGTTTAAAGCTCCCCCCCTCGCCAACCTCAGCGCCCAGCAGTCCTGCTCACAGGGTCCCCATCTCACCAGCCAGTGTCACTAGGAAACCCCTCCTCCAGCACGCACCTGGGTCCACCTACAACCTACCTCAGGGCTGCGACCTCACCCTCCTGAAGACGGGGCTTTGTCGCTCTCCCATCTGCTTGACCCCTGATCCCACCTGTGCACCTGTCACGTGGCGGCATCGCTGGCCACCTCCTCCTGCAGTTGGTGCTGCACAGGCCGCTGGGCACCACGTGGCTCACAGGGCACCTGCCCACACCCCGCCTGCAGCTCACCCACCCACTCGGCGTTTACCTCTTCTACGTCCACCCATTCATGCACTCAGGGAATGTGTGCAGAGGAACTAAACACACGGGACAGGCACTGTTCTCAGTGCTAAGGACACAGTGGGGAGCGAGACCGGCTCCTGTCCCTATGGGGCAGACACTCCAGAGGGGAGACAGAGGCACAGAGACCGTGCACACGACAGTGTCAGGCGCTGGCTGACATGTGCCGTGAAGAAAATGAACAAGATGACGACACGGCGAGTGACAGGTCAGGTCTGACTCACGCCTGAAGGCAGGAGCGAGTTCATCAAAAACAGTGGCACTCCAGGGTGGAGCACGGCACAGGGCGGGGTGGGGGGGCGGCCTTGTGGCGCCTTGGAAGGGGTCACATCAAACAGGCAGGACGGCTGAACACAGGGGCCCAAAGGGGAGAAGCAAGGTGCCCGAGCCCGGCTGGCCCTGTCCAGGGGAGCAGCGCCACTGCCGTTGGTGAAGCCTCACGGGGAAGCGGAGGGCACAGCTCAGCGTGGGGGCAGTGAGCCCCTTCCTTTCCTGAACACTTGCCAACGTGGTGTCACTGTTCTCCCTCGGGACACAGCTAAGACAGAGGGAGCCCCCCGGGACAGAGGCAGTGGGCAGAGCCTCGGGCCAGGAGGGTCCACGGCACGCCAGGGCGCCCTGAGTGCCCGGCGCAGGCCACACCCACGCGAGGACAGCCCCTGACCACCCACCTGTCTGGGTGAGCGCTCGCTGAGCAGCCGCGACCGCCCGGGCGTGGGCATGGCGGGGACAACGGCCTGCCTGTACGGCTCCCACTGCTTTCACTGCCATGAGGAAATTGTTCTCACAAAGATGCACAGAGCCCTTTGTTGAATGGAACACTAAGCCTCTGACTCTACCAGGTAAACTGTTATCTCAAAGGCAATAAACTATTACGTTGAAGAATAAAGAAATGCAACAATAAAAAACTAAGGCATCACAGCAAAAGAAAAAACCAGTTCAACTTCGTGAAAATTAGAAACTTCTGTGTAACTGGAAACTTTTGTGTTACACAAAACTTAGACGAAGAGAGTCCATCTACAAAGCAAGAAGACATTTAATGGGAGAAAACAGTTGTGAGTCATGTATATGTCAAGGTGTTAATACCCAGAGTGCTCATATATAAAGAACTCCTAAAAGTTAAAAAACAAAACAGGCCGGTGCCGCGGCTCACTAGGCTAATCCTCCGCCTGCGGCGCCGGCACCCCGGGTTCTAGTCCTGGTTGGGGCGCCGGATTCTGTCCCGGTTGCTCCTCTTCCAGGCCAGCTCTCTGCTGTGGCCCGGGAGTGCAGTGGAGGATGGCCCAGGTGCTTGGGCCCTGCACCCCATGGGAGACCAGGAGAAGTACGGTGGCTCCTGGCTTCGGATCAGCACAGCGCCAGCTGTAATGGCCATTTGGGGGGTGAACCAATGGAAGGAAGACCTTTCTGTCTCTCTCTCTCTCTCACTGTCTAACTCTGCCTGTCAGATATAAATAAATAAATAAAATGAACACAATTCAAAAGTGGGCACAGGACAGTGCAGTGACAACCTACGAACGGCCGATAACCACATGAAGACACTCGGACCCACCGGCCATCAGGGAACCGCAGGGCCCACAGCGAGTTGTGGCTGCAGCCTCTTAGGATGGCAAACAGCAAACCCCAGAGAGGGTGTGCAGGGCTGGTGGGAGTAGACACAGTACGGCGGGCCCCTCGGAACACGGCCCAGCCACCCCGCTTCTAGAGGCGGCTGAAAGCAGGGTCTTGGAGAGAGCCCCGCACGCCCGCCTTCATGGTGGCATGGCTCACAACGCTCGGATGAGTGCACGTGGCCCGCCCCCTCGATGGAACGCTCTGCAGCCCCGAACGGCCCCTGTGCTGGGTGAAGCAGGCCAGTCACAGAAGGCCGGACAGTGGGTGACCGCACGTTCACACAGACAGGAAGTACAGTGGTGGGGGCCGGGCTGGGGTGGGAGAAGGGGGTTGAGAGGCTCCGGGTGCGGGTTCCAGCCTGGGGGCACGGAGGGGCTGGAGGCAGACACGGAGACGGGTGCACAGCAACGGGGACGCGCTGACTGCCAGAACCGTGCGCCCTCACAGTCCCCACGGTACACTGTACGCTTTGTGTATTTTACAACAACAACAAAAGGGGGGTGGGGGGGACGGCTCGGAGCTGCAACAGTGCAGCGAGAGGTTTCAGGAATGAAGCAACAGCCACATGCAGGACCACGGTGTGAGATTCAGGAACTGGGGCCAGTGGCCCAGAGCCGAGACGCCCAAGCCCCACAGGAGCGCCTGGGACGCAGCGGTGACGGCTCAAGTAAACCAGGGTCCTGCACCCACGTGGGAGACCTGGGTTGAGTCCCCGGCTCCCAGCTCCGGCCCAGCCAGGCCCCAGAAGTCGTAAGTATCTGAGGAGTGAGCCAGCGGGTGGGCATGCTGGGAGCTCCCGCGCGTGCTCTCTCTCTCTTTTTAAGGCAGGAATTAAATACACAATGGAACTAACAGACGGCTAAGCTGGGAGCCTGCCAGTGACGTCACACCTCACCCTCCTCCCAGGCCACAGCAGAGAGCTGGACCAGAAGAGCAGCAGCCGGGACTAGAACCGGTGCCCATGTGGGATGTCGGCTCCGCATTAGCCTACCGCACCACAGTGCCAGCCCCCTAAGGGAACATTTTAAAAAATGTATGATAAGAGGTATATGAACTCCAGGGGCGACAAGAAAATAGGTCCTGAAGATTTCCCTAGGACAGCCAGAGGCCTCGTCACGCCTGCCCACGGGGTGACGTGTAGACGGGGTGATGTGTAGACGGGGTGACATGTCTCCTGTAGCCCAGGGCCCAGCTGCTGCACTCTCCCGTGTCCAGGAGGCCAGGGTTCATTTGTATTTATTTATTTGAAAGGCAGAGTTAGAGAGAGAGAGAGAGAGAGGTCTTCCATCACTGGTTCTCTCCTCAAATGGCCGCAATGGCTGGAGCTGCACCGATCCGAAGCCAGGAGCCAGGAGCTTCCTCCAAGTCTCCCACGTGGCTGCAGGGGCCCAAGGACTTGGGCCATCTCCTGCTGCTTTCCCAGGCCACAGCAGGGAGCTGGATCAGAAGTGGAGCAGCCGGGACTGGAAGTGGCACCCACGTGGGATGCCGGCACTGCAGGCGGCGGCTTGACCTGCTGCACCACAGTGCCGGCCCCAGGGTTCATGTTTAACATCAAGGGCCGCCCTCTGTGTTGTCACTCTAACCTCAAACAAGCCACATAACCAGCAGCTGTGGAGAGAGCTGGGGTGAGTACACGGGCTGCTGGGAGAGCTACTGGGAGCCTGCGGGGGTCGGAGGGCCTCGCGCTGAGCTCCGCAGAGAGCAGACGAAGTCTGGTAGGAGGCCTTGCTGGCCCTGGCACCCTCACCACCTGCGTGGAGCGGGCAGTCGAGAGCAAGTCAGGGGAGGACAGCGGGCTGAGGGCTGGAGTCCCGCTCACGGCGGCTTCCCACGCGCATGGGGAGGGGCCCACGCTGACCAGGGCAGGCAGCTCTCACTCCGAGAGCAGGGTGTTATTTCCGCACGTCACTCTCCCACTGTCCCTGAAAAGCCGCCAGAGGGAAGCCCCGTGTGTTCCGAGGCACAGCAGGCAGGGGCTTCCCGGACATCGCGTGGCGGCCCCTCCCGAGAGCCACCCAGAGCGCGGGTGCACAGACGGCTCGCCCGCCCAGCACCTCAGCGTCCAACGCCCTGCACACACTGCTGGTGACTCAGTGGGGCCAACCCCAGGCTGACGCAGAGCTGGTTCCCAGCAGGGCAGGGTGCCAGGGGCAGACTTGGCAGCCCAGGAGGCAAGCGCCCGGCGCTGGGGCCCACGGAAGCCGCTGCCCAAAGGACTGCGGAGAGCAAGGGCAGCTCTGGCCGCACAGGGGAGGCACAGAGCCAGGCCCCTGTGTGGTGTGCACTTTCTGCGGCAGAAGTGCCACCCAGTGCAACGCGCTCAAGGGGTCGCTTGGCAGGCCTCACTCTGCGTGTGCCCGTGGGCGGGCTTGCTCCTGGGAGAGACCGAAGCCCGACACGACACCAGGAGAGCAGACAGCCCGCGCCAACCTGAGGAGGGGACTCGTTCTCTGCCTGCTCCTCCGAGCCAGCAGGGCGACTCCCCTGCCTCTGCGCTGACTCACGCCACAGGCTCTCCTGGCTGCACTTCTCCGCCTGCGGAACCTGTCGGCCAATTCCTCACCGCCCATCTCTGCAAACATACACACACACATACGCACGCGTGCCTCAGCTCTGCGCCTCCGGGAACCCCAACAGGAACACCAGCTTTGTCACCTGCACTGGGGCTGTGTCTCTGCAGGTCACAGAAGTGACCAGACGGAAAGGGGCAGTACACGTCCAGAAACGGCCACCAGCGCACCTGCAGCCCTGTGCAGCTCAGGTACCCAGAGGCAGGCCTGAGCCTGCAGTGAGCACCCAGGGAACGGAGCAGGGGACGCCAGCTCCCTCTTGCAGGCGCGCTTGCTCGCTTGCTCTCTCATTCTCTCTCTCTCTCTCTCTCTCTCTCTCATTAGGCATACAGTCTGATGAGTTCTGGCAAACACGCACGACCAGTAAGACACCGGTCCTGAAAGCTCCCTCGTCCCTCCCAACACCCTGCTCCAGACCCCGCGATCTGCCCCCCGCCCGGCAGGCGGCCTTCTCTGGGCTCCGTCAGGGACCTACGGCGTGTCGCCTCTCTGTGTGGCCGTGTGCTTCTGAGCCCCGTCCGAGCCGCTGTTTTCCTCAGCACAATTTCGCCTGTGAAACTGCTGCTAAGAAGTCTCTCCGCGTGACTATGCCCGTCGGGGGACTCCGGGGCTGTTTCCTCTTTTTTGGCCAGTACGAATCAAGCTGCCAGGAACTTTTTTGCATACAGGCCAGACTTTCGTGTTTCATGCTGGGGCTTTGGAGAACTCAGAACGAAGGTATGAAAGTATCAGCGGGATCTCCCAGCTCCTGCAAAGTCGCAGGAGCTGGGTAACGGCTGGTTACTTTGTAACAACGCTTAGGGATTTAAAGACCAGTCAGCTGTTGAGTGTGATACACAGACTTAATTTATCAGCAATTACCCTTTCTAAAACAGCAGGGCTCTGCCTTGGAAGCTGGGCTAACCCTGCAGACGCAGTACGCGGCCTAAGTGAATGAGCAGTGCGGAACCAGCGGTCCTAAGCAGAGCCACAGCCATGGCACTCCAAACGCCAGCAGGCTTTTCTCGTGGACGCTGGCGCACTAATGTCGAAATGCATCAGGAAATGCAAAGGACCAGGAAGGGGCGCAACAGGGTTGAACAGGAGAGACCTGGGGGCCTACACGGACTCACTTCAAGACTATCAGGCTGAACCGCGGCCAAGGCAGGTGCGCGAGGACAGATGCCAGCACGCTGTGGACAGGACAGAGAAAGGGCTGGCAGGAGAGGAGATCCGGGCACGTGTGCTAACTCTTTCTCTGCTGGTTCACTCCCTTCATGTCCATAACAGCCAGGGCTGGGACAGGCTGACGCCAAGAGCCAAGAACGCCACCCTGGTCTCCCACGTGGGTGGCGGGGGCCTGAGTGCTTGGGCATCCTCTGCTGCTTTCCCAGGGCCATCAGCAGGGAGCTGGACGGAAGTGGAGTAGCCGGGACCCGCAGCAGTGCTGGGATACGGGACGCAGGCGCCTCGACACAGAGGGTGGCGTGCAGCTCCACTTCTCCGACCGCCCAGGACGAGGAACACGCCCATGCGAAGCTCTGCACCCAGATGCTGGTCCCTGCTTTGTTGGAGTTGACTCACAACTTCACCCCAGTGCCGGCAGACCGTGAGCCGGTGACGGGGGCGGGCCCGTCCAGCCAGAGCTCCCTGGCAACCAAGGGCGAACCCTGGCTTCGTGCAGCTCCACGGAGGAACCCCACAGATGCAGCACCGCGCTGAAAGCCGCACACAGGGGGCCCCGAGTCCTGCGCCGGCAGGGCACACCTGCCCGCCCTTGCTGAACTGACGCTGACAATGGGTGCATTCTCCCCCCGTGTAAACCGCACCCGTCCCCAGAAGCCCGCGTGCTTCTCTCGAGCACGCTCGCCCGTCCCCACAGAACTGGCCTAAATGCTAGTTGAGAAGTTCCTCATGAGTGGGGACACGGACACCGATCCGGGCCCCCGCTGCGAGTCGGGGCCGAGCCCCTGGACGGGAGACCTCACGCTGCGGGACGAGAAGCACCGGGACCTCTCTGGGCCAGAGCGAGCCAGGGGCGAGGCGTCTTGCTCCTGCCCTCTCAGACACCAGGCTGCTTCACCTCACCCACCTGTCTGTCTGCCTCAGGCCCCGAGCATCTGCCGCACAGACATGGGTATTTTTACGTCACTCATGCGTCCTAGTATCTGTAGTCACAAAGGACATTTGCAATTGATGATAATAACGATAGCCTAAGGTTTAATTTTTTTTTTAAAGATTACTTTATTTATTTGAAAGACAGAGTTACAGAGAGAGGTAGAGACCGAGAGAGAGGCCTTCCACCCACTGGTTCACTCCCTAGATGGCCACAACAGCCAGAGCTGCGCCGACCCAAAGCCAGGAACCAGGAGCTTCCCCCGGGTCTCCCATGCAGGTGCAGGGGCCCAAGGGCTTGGGCCATCTTCCACTGCTATCCCAGGCCACAGCAGAGAGCTGGATCGGAAGAGAAGCAACCGGGACCAGAACCAGTGCCCATATGGGATGCCAGCACTTCAGGCCAGGGTGTTAACCTGCTGCACCACAGCACCAAATCCTATTTTTGTTTTTTTTTTTTTTTTTTTTTTAAATTTAGACACAGAGCTCCCACCTGCTGGCTCACTTCCCAAATGCTCACAACGGCCAGGGCTGGACTGGGGACAGAGCTGCTGGGAACACACCGAGGTCTTCCACGTGGGCGTGGGCGGCAGGAACCCCACTACGTGAGCCACCCTCACTGACTCCCAGTCTGCGTTAGCGGGGAGACAGGCAGAAGCCACAGCCAGGCACCGACCCAGTGCTCCGACGTGGGACGCAGGCATCCTAACCCCTCGGCTAACGAGCTCTTCAAAAGGCAGGCACCGGGGCCCTGGGGACGCCCACACCCCACATCAGAGTGCCGGCTTCAAGCCCCGGCTACTATTTCCTGCCAGCTTCCTGTCAGCGTGCGCCGTGGGAAGCAGTGGATGGTGGCTCAAGCACTTCCGTTCCTGCCACGCACGGGGAGACAGGATAGAGTTCCCGGCTCTTGACTTTGCCTGGCGTTGCTGGCATTTGGGGGTGAAGCAGCAGAGGGAAGATTCTTTCTGTCTCTCCCTCTCTGTCACTCTGCCTTTCAAATAAATAAATATTTCTTAAAGGCAAAAATAAATCAGTGTCCTGTCCTAAAGGCTTTGTACATATTAACTTGTGTAACCCTCACACTGACTGTGGTGAAAAGTGGGGCAAACCAACGGCCCCACCTGCCCACTCTGCATACCAGCTACCGCTCAGAGCAGGCGTCCGGACCCCAGCAGCTGGCCGGACAGCCGGCCTCCTCAGTCGAAACTCACGCAGAACCGGCGCTTCCACGCCCGCGCGTCCTCTTGCGGCCTTCACGTCTGAGAGCCGGCTTCCCTGTGTCCACAAACGGAGCCCTTGAGCTCTGCATCGTTGCATGACTTCCTTCACATGTCCAGTGTTTCAAGTTCTGTTTATTTTGCCACTGGCAGAGAGATCCAGGGTTTCAAAGACGACACGCGGCGAGCGAGCCACCGCAGTGCCCTTGGCTGCAGTCCACAGAGATCTGGGAAGTTCCTGTTACCAGTGCCAACATCCCCTCTGCCCGCCGCGGCCCGGCCCGGCCCTGCCGCTACGCTGGGGCTGCATGAAAACCCCTCTGTAAGGCCGGCTTCACCGGGGCCACTGGAGCCGTGTCCGCTTGCTTCCGAAACTGCTTCGTGTGTGCAGCTGGGCCTGCAACTGAACCAGACAGTCTATCCAGCCAGTCAGGGACGGTCACGTCGACGGGACAGAATGCTGGTTCCCACAGTCTACCCAGTCAGTCGCAGACGGTCACGTCGACAGGACAGAGTGCTGGTTCCCACAGTCTATCCAGTCAGTCAGGGACGGTCACGTCGATGGGACAGAATGCTGGTTTATGTTGCAAATGAAAACCCAGCCCACACGTGGCCTCAGAAGTGAATTAACTGCCGTGGGGAGGTGAGGGCACAGCTGCTCAGACCGTCCCCTCCCCCCGGCCTCCAGGCGTTCACACACCGCAAGGCGGGGGAACCAGCCCCACGCTCCAGCCAGACATCAGATTCTCAGAGCTTCTAAGGTCCTGCCGTCCTCAGACGTGTAGCATGACGCACGTGTAAGTTACGTCAACCCAGAGAAATCACACTTCTTCAGAGGAAAGTAACAACAAATAACAAGAAAATCCAGGAAGAACCCACCTGGCGCTTTACTGCCAGATACACCAGGCCCTGCCTGTCCAGCCCTGCCACCCAGCCCACGTCAGCTCTCGCCCATAGATCCGCCTTCGCCCGGTGGCCACGGACACTCGCCAAGAGTCCCGGCCCAGGGCTGGCACTGTGGGGCAGCGGGTTAAACACCCCTTCAACACACCAGTTCCAGTCCCAGCTGCTCCACTTCTGATCCAGGCCCCTGCTAATGCTCCTGGTGAGGCCTGGGCCACTGCCACTCCTGTGCAAGACCCAGACGGGGTTCCTGGCCCCAGCCTGGCCCGGGCCTGGCCATGGCAGCCATTTGGGGAGTGCAGCAGTGGACGGACGATCTTGCTGTCTCTCTCCCTCCATCCCTCTGCCTTTCAGATAAGTAAAGGAATCGCAGCACAGCCCCTCTCCACTCAGCCCTGCGACCGCTGCAGTCCCGGGACCCCCACTGCCAGCCCTTCAGTGGCCCATGACCCGCAGCTCCTCCACGGCGCCCCTGGTCCCACCACACCCACTGAGCAGACCCCAAGGCCAGGCGTCCGCAGGACCTCTGCAGGACAGCTCACGCCTCACAGTCCCTCTCATCTCTGCCCAGAGCTCCTTTCTGGTGTGGCCGCCCCTAACCGCCCCACACACAGCAGCTCCAGGCCCCCAAGCTGCACCCCCCATGCGCCATACCTGTTCCTTCCCCAGATACGAGCCAGCCACTGGTTCATCTGCCCGCATCCCATCGACCCACACTGAACACAAACTCCAGGAGGGGGGTCTCACCCTGCCCGTCACGGCTGCATCCGCAGAGTGCCTTGCATACAGCAGGCACTCAATAAAGACGGGTTACTCTAGGGGCCTGCGCTGTGGCGCAGTGGGTTAACGCCCTGGCCTGAAGCGCCGGCATCCCATATGGGCGCTGGTTCTAGTCCCGGCTGCTCCTCCTCTGATCAAGCTCTCTGCTATGGCCTGGGAGGGCAGTAGAAGATGGCTCAACCACTGCACCCATGTGGGAGAGTCAGAAGAAGCTCCTGGCTTCGGATCGGCGTAGCTCCGGCCGTTGCAGCCATCTGGGGAGTAAGACAGCGGATGGAAGACCTCTTTCTGTCTCTACCTCTCTCTGTAACTCTGTCTTTCAAATAAAAAAAAAAAAAAAAAAAAAAAAAAGACGGGTTACTCTAAAGCCAGAGCGACACTGTCAGCCCCGACTTCCTGAGACTGCAAGGGGTGACGGGTGGAGAGGGCCCCCTCCCCCTGCGTGTTTACAAACCCCTTCACACAGAGGTAAAAGGAACACCGACGGCCAAAGAAAACACGGAAACTGAGAGACGCGACCAGAGGCAGGCGACAGGACGCAGGCAATGACGAAGACGGGGACATCGGACAAGTCACTCACTGCTGAGGAGAAAAGCCAGCGCAGAGCAGAGCTGCAGCCTGCCCAGGCTGTCCTTTGTGTCACTGTCACACACGCACCTCCAACGGGGTCACTATGCCCCAGCTCCCACACTCAGCCCGTCCACCCTTCCCTCTAATTCTCTTTAAAAAACTTATTTTCCTTGTATTTGAAAGGCAAGGAGACACAGAGACATCTTTCACTCACTGGGTCACTCCCCAGATGCCAAGAGCTGGGGCTGGGCCAGGCGAAGTCAGGCGCCTGGAACTCCCTCTGGGTCTCTCACTCAAGTATGTGGACCTGCTGCCTCCCGGGGTACAGGGTGCACACCAGCAGGAAGCGGGAGTGGAAGCGGAGCAGCCAGACTCAAACCAGGCACCCGAACACGGGATGCCAGATCGCAAGCCGTAACTTAACAGCCGGACTAAGCACCCGCCTGGCTTCTCCCTGGTCCTTCTGAGCCTGTGGGAGTTGACCCCGAGGCTGTGGCCTGCCTACTCCCTCAGGGCATCACTGCTGACCATCCCCGCTGCAGGAGATGTGTGGGCTCCCTCCCCACACCTTCTGCACACGGCGCCCACGTGCAGAGGCTGCTCCCAGCTGGGCCAAATCGTGCGCCCCGATTATTTTTTCTTCCCCAGAACTAGCAGCACCCCACCTCCACTGCCGTACGCTCTCCCCACTTCTCTCGACAGCCCCCAGCCTGCCCCCTCTCCTCTCCGGAGACGTCCCTGTGCATCGGAGTCCTGCTAACTTCGTCTTCTCTATAAAAGGTCTCCTGTGGGAGCCTTCGGACGGGCTCAGGCCAGCAACTGCCCGGTGCGAGGCCGCCCCTGGCAGCCGCCCCGCCTCCCCAGCCTCCCCCTCCCCAACTCCGTGGGTTCCTCTCCCCGGGTCTATCTGGAGTCGGCACTCACTTGGGGAGCACGCACCTGCCACTCACCTCCTGGAACTACCTGAGAGGCAAGTTTCGGGGGCCTCTGGGAAGGTCCTCGCCAGAACACACAGTTCAAGGTTGAACACGCTGCTGCAGGATTCTGACAGCAAGGCCCCCGCCCCCGGGTGGCTGGGGAGGAGGGGTCCACAGCCCTGCTTCTTGGCCTGTGGTGATCTGTTTCCATTTTTCCTAGAAGCCTCCACCACCTCCTTCGTCCCGGAGTTCTGAAACGCCCCAACAGCGGGCCGCAGGTGCCTCTCCCCAGCCGGCCTCAGACACACTCTCCAATAAGTCTGGCGTCCCCAACCCTTGCCAAGCGTCTCTGGGAAGCTCCGCCTCCCTCCCGATCCAGCCTCCTCAGCAGCCAAACCCAGAGGCCAAGGGAGCAGGGAGGGAAGGGAGCCCACGCTCCCGGTGCACGCCTGCAACCCGGGCAGTCTCCTGGGGCTGATCTCGGCCCGTGCCCTCTCTGCTGGCTACACCTCTTACCACTGACTGCTGACCTGCTCGGACGCTGAACTTTTCTTCTTTTTGGTCTCATTTTCTGTCCTACTTCCTAAGAGTTACTCAACTCTGACCTGCGAGTTTCCGTTTATCTGGTTACTTGAAAGGCAGGGAGAGACAGAGCGCTCTTCCATCCCCAGATGTCCAGGCTGGGCCAAGCTCTATCTGGGTCTCCCACATGGGTTGGAGGAACCCAAGTCCTTGGGCCATCATCTGCTGCCTCCCCAGGCGACTCAGCAGGGCCTGGGTCGGAAGCAGCGAGCCAGGCCTGCGGCATCTCTCCCGTACGGGATGCTGGTGTCGCGGGCGGCAGCCCGACCTGCCGTGCCACAATGCCAGCCACAAGTTATTTCCTGTGGGTTTTTAATTTTTTTTTTTTTTTTTTTGACAGGCAGGGTAGACAGTGAGAGAGAGAGAGAGAGAGAGAAAGAAAGGTCTTCCCTTTTCCGTTGGTTCACCCTCCAATGGCCGCTGTGGCCGGCGCACTGCGCTGATCTGATGGCAGGAGCCAGGAGCCAGGTGCTTCTCCTGGTCTCCCATGGGGTGCAGGGCCCAAGCACTTGGGCCATCCTCCACTGCACTCCCTGGCCACAGCAGAGAGCTGGCCTGGAAGAGGGGCAACCGGGACTAGAACCCGGTGTGCAGGCGCCGCAAGGCGGAGGATTAGCCTAGTGAGCCGCGGCGCCGGCCCTCTTCCGGGATTTCTGAATGTCTTACGGGCTTCCTGCTCCTGTCCCGGTTCCCTGTACTCTCCCCCGGCTGCACGTACATGCTACTGACAGGGGGCTTTCTTCCTGCTGCCTCAGGTGCATGTCCTGGCCGCCATCTGGATCTGAGGTTTTCCCTCCATGTCCTCGTTACGTGTTCATACTTAAGGGATGGGGGATTTTTAAAGGTTGGATGCTTTGAACACTAGGAGGGAGCTATTAATTATGAACTTCGTTAGTGAATAATCCCGCTAATGGGGCTCACTGGGGACCCCAATGCCATTATTCTGGATCTCTCACGGCCTCGCCCAGCCTCGTGCCTGGAGCGCAGGGCAGTCTAGGCCGAGTGGCTCGTCCGGGCTCCCTGGCCTGCTCCACGGCACACCCGGGCCTGCTCTCCCTCAGCGGGATCTGTCTCCCGTTCTCTGAAGCAGGACAAACTTCTTCTAAAGCCACAGAAAACACATCCTTGGCTTCCAGCAGGAAGTCTGAAGTCAGTGTCAGCTGTGTGCAGACACATCTGTGGGCTCCGGCTGGGGCGCCACAGACCCGCGAGGTGGGTGTGGCGTTAACAGCCACTTTCCCAGGAGAACTTGCAAACACGTAAGCTGTCTCAGAGCGAGAGGCGAGCCCCACGTGCTTCTGCGCCCCTCCCACAGAGGACCACGCAGGGAGGACAGCAGGCTGCCCCAGGCCCCTCTGCACCCTGAGACGCTGCCCCAGGCCCCTCTGCACCCCAAGACGCTGCCCCCAGACCTCTCTGCACCCCACCCTCTCCACCAAGCTGCCCCAGGCCTCTCTGCACCCCGCCCTCTCCACCAAGCTGCCCCAGACCTCTCTGCACCCCGCCCTCTCCACCAAGCTGCCCCAGACCTCTCTGCACCCCGCCCTCTCCACCAAGCTGCCCCAGGCCTCTCTGCACCCCGCCCTCTCCACCAAGCTGCCCCAGGCCTCTCTGCACCCCGCCCTCTCCACCAAGCTGCCCCCAGGCCTCTCTGCACCCCAAGATGCTGCCCAAGGCCCCTCTGCACCCCAGATGCTGCTCCCAGGCCCCTCTGTACCCCAAGACACTGCCCCCAGGCCTCTCTGCACCCCACCCTCTCCACCATGAAACTGCCCCCGGGCCCCTCTGCACCCCAGACGCTGCCCCCGGGCCCCTCTGCACCCCATCCTCTCCATGAGGCTGCCCCCAGGCCCCTCTGCCCCCCCCCCAGACGCTACCCCCAGGCCTCTCTGCACCCCGCCCTCTCCACCATGAAGCTGCCCCAGGCCTCTCTGCACCCCAAGATGCTGCCCCCAGGCCTCTCTGCACCCCAGATGCTGCCCCAGGCCCCTCTGCACCCCACCCTCCCCACCAAGCTGCCCCAGGCCTCTCTGCACCCTGCCCTCTCCCCCTGATGCTGCCCCCAGACCTCTCTGCACCCCGCCCTCTCCACCGTGCTGCCCAGGATTCCGTCCTGGGACACAGGCTCGCTCTTCCACACTAGCCCCAGGCTCCTGCGGGACAGCCAGAGACAGCAGTCCTGTGGGTATCCATCCGTGTCTCCCCCCACCCTGCCGGCACTGCCCGCCACAGGCCCCCACACCAGGGATCTCACCACCCAGTGGACTCTCCGCCCCTGCCCTCCTACAACACTGCCCATCTTCCCCAGCCCCGAGACCGCCTGCCCTACACACAGATCTTACCAAACCCCAGCCCACCCAAGGGACAGCAGCCAGGCATCCCAGCCTGGCACGCAAGGCCCCTCACGGTCAGAATCCGTCGTCCCGGCCTCAGTTCCCAGTCCAGTCCTCAACCCCCCGCCGCCCACCACCCACTGCCCACCGCCCGCCACCAGAAGGAACAGAGCAGCTCCCGGCTCCCACACTGCACACCCCACTCCCACACTGCACACCCCGGCTCCCACACCATGTGCACCCCGGCTCCCACACCATGTGCACACCCCGGCTCCCACACTGCACACCCCACTCCCACACTGCACACCCCACTCCCACACTACACACCCCGGCTCCCACACCGTGCACACCCCGGCTCCCACACCGCACACCCCGGCTCCCACACCGCACACCCCGGCTCCCACACTGCACACCCCACTCCCACACTGCACACCCCACTCCCACACTGCACACCCCGGCTCCCACACCATGTGCACCCCGGCTCCCACACCATGTGCACACCCCGGCTCCCACACTGCACACCCCACTCCCACACTGCACACCCCACTCCCACACTGCACACCCCACTCCCACACTACACACCCCGGCTCCCACACCGTGCACACCCCAGCTCCCACACTGCACACCCCGGCTCCCACACCGCACACCCCGGCTCCCACACTGCACACCCCACTCCCACACTGCACACCCCACTCCCACACTGCACACCCCGGCTCCCACACCATGTGCACCCCGGCTCCCACACCATGTGCACACCCCGGCTCCCACACTGCACACCCCACTCCCACACTGCACACCCCACTCCCACACTGCACACCCCGGCTCCCACACCGTGCACACCCCGGCTCCCACACTGCACACCCCACTCCCACACTACACACCCCGGCTCCCACACCATGCACACCCCACTCCCACACTACACACCCCACTCCCACACTGCACACCCCACTCCCACACTGCACACCCCGGCTCCCACACTGCACACCCCAGCTCCCACACCGTGCACACCCCACTCCCACACCGCACACCCCACTCCCACGCCGCACACCCCACTCCCACACTACACACCCCACTCCCACACTGCACACCCCACTCCCACACTGCACACCCCGGCTCCCACACTGCACACCCCAGCTCCCACACCGTGCACACCCCACTCCCACACCGCACACCCCACTCCCACGCCGCACACCCCACTCCCACACTACACACCCCACTCCCACACTGCACACCCCACTCCCACACCATGTGCACCCCGGCTCCCACACCATGTGCACACCCCGGCTCCCACACTGCACACCCCACTCCCACACTGCACACCCCACTCCCACACTACACACCCCGGCTCCCACACTGCACACCCCACTCCCACACCGTGCACACCCCACTCCCACACTGCACACCCCACTCCCACACTACACACCCCACTCCCACACTGCACACCCCACTCCCACACTGCACACCCCACTCCCACACCATGTGCACCCCGGCTCCCACACCATGTGCACACCCCGGCTCCCACACTGCACACCCCACTCCCACACTGCACACCCCACTCCCACACTACACACCCCGGCTCCCACACTGCACACCCCACTCCCACACCGTGCACACCCCACTCCCACACTGCACACCCCACTCCCACACTACACACCCCACTCCCACACTGCACACCCCACTCCCACACTGCACACCCCACTCCCACACCATGTGCACCCCGGCTCCCACACTGCACACCCCACTCCCACACTGCACACCCCACTCCCACACCATGTGCACCCCGGCTCCCACACTGCACACCCCACTCCCACACTGCACACCCCACTCCCACACCATGTGCACCCCGGCTCCCACACTGCACACCCCACTCCCACACTACACACCCCACTCCCACACTGCACACCCCACTCCCACACCATGTGCACCCCGGCTCCCACACTGCACACCCCACTCCCACACCATGTGCACCCCACTCCCACACTACACACCCCACTCCCACACCGCACACCCCACTCCCACACCGCACACCCCACTCCCACACTGCACACCCCGGCTCCCACACCATGTGCACACCCCACTCCCACACTGCACACCCCACTCCCACACCATGTACACCCCGGCTCCCACACCATGTGCACCCCGGCTCCCACACTGCACACCCCACTCCCACACCATGTGCACCCCACACCCACACTGCACACCCCACTCCCACACCATGTACACCCCGGCTCCCACACCATGTGCACCCCGGCTCCCACACTGCACACCCCACTCCCACACTGCACACCCCACTCCCACACTGCACACCCCGGCTCCCACACCATGTGCACACCCTGGCTCCCACACTGCACACCCCACTCCCACACTGCACACCCCACTCCCACACCATGTGCACCCCACACCCACACTGCACACCCCACTCCCACACTACACACCCCACTCCCACACTGCACACCCCACTCCCACACTACACACCCCACTCCCACACTGCACACCCCACTCCCACACTGCACACCCCACTCCCACTCCATGTGCACCCCACTCCCACACTGCACACCCCACTCCCACACCATGTACACCCCGGCTCCCACACCATGTGCACCCCGGCTCCCACACTGCACACCCCACTCCCACACTGCACACCCCACTCCCACACTGCACACCCCACTCCCACACTGCACACCCGGCTCCCACACTGCACACTCCGGCTCCCACACCGCACACCCCGGCTCCCACACCATGTGCACCCCACACCCACACTACACACCCCACTCCCACACCATGTACACCCCGGCTCCCACACCATGTGCACCCCACTCCCACACTACACACCCCACTCCCACACTACACACCCCACTCCCACACCATGTGCACCCCACTCCCACACTACACACCCCAGCTCCCACACTGCACACCCCGGCTCCCACACCATGTGCACACCCTGGCTCCCACACTGCACACCCCACTCCCACACTGCACACCCCACTCCCACACCATGTGCACCCCACACCCACACTGCACACCCCACTCCCACACTACACACCCCACTCCCACACTGCACACCCCACTCCCACACTGCACACCCCGGCTCCCACACCATGTGCACACCCTGGCTCCCACACTGCACACCCCACTCCCACTCCATGTGCACCCCACTCCCACACTGCACACCCCACTCCCACACCATGTACACCCCGGCTCCCACACCATGTGCACCCCGGCTCCCACACTGCACACCCCACTCCCACACTGCACACCCCACTCCCACACTGCACACCCCACTCCCACACTGCACACCCGGCTCCCACACTGCACACTCCGGCTCCCACACCGCACACCCCGGCTCCCACACCATGTGCACCCCGGCTCCCACACCATGTGCACACCCCGGCTCCCACACTGCACACCCCACTCCCACACTGCACACCCCACTCCCACACCATGTGCACCCCACACCCACACTACACACCCCACTCCCACACCATGTACACCCCGGCTCCCACACCATGTGCACCCCACTCCCACACTACACACCCCACTCCCACACTACACACCCCACTCCCACACCATGTGCACCCCACTCCCACACTACACACCCCAGCTCCCACACTGCACACCCCGGCTCCCACACCATGTGCACACCCTGGCTCCCACACTGCACACCCCACTCCCACACTGCACACCCCACTCCCACACCATGTGCACCCCACACCCACACTGCACACCCCACTCCCACACTACACACCCCACTCCCACACTGCACACCCCACTCCCACACTACACACCCCACTCCCACACTGCACACCCCACTCCCACACTGCACACCCCACTCCCACTCCATGTGCACCCCACTCCCACACTGCACACCCCACTCCCACACCATGTACACCCCGGCTCCCACACCATGTGCACCCCGGCTCCCACACTGCACACCCCACTCCCACACTGCACACCCCACTCCCACACTGCACACCCCACTCCCACACTGCACACCCGGCTCCCACACTGCACACTCCGGCTCCCACACCGCACACCCCGGCTCCCACACCATGTGCACCCCACACCCACACTACACACCCCACTCCCACACCATGTACACCCCGGCTCCCACACCATGTGCACCCCACTCCCACACTACACACCCCACTCCCACACTACACACCCCACTCCCACACCATGTGCACCCCACTCCCACACTACACACCCCAGCTCCCACACTGCACACCCCACTCCCACACCATGTGCACCCCACACCCACACTGCACACCCCACTCCCACACCATGTACACCCCGGCTCCCACACCATGTGCACCCCGGCTCCCACACTGCACACCCCACTCCCACACTGCACACCCCACTCCCACACTGCACACCCCGGCTCCCACACCATGTGCACACCCCACTCCCACACTACACACCCCACTCCCACACTACACACCCCACTCCCACACCATGTGCACCCCACTCCCACACTACACACCCCACTCCCACACTACACACCCCACTCCCACACCATGTGCACCCCACTCCCACACTACACACCCCAGCTCCCACACTACACACCCCAGCTCCCACACTGCACACCCCACTCCCACACTGCACACTCCGGCTCCCACACTGCACACCCCGGCTCCCACACCATGTGCACCCCACACCCACACTACACACCCCACTCCCACACCATGTACACCCCACTCCCACACCATGTGCACCCCACTCCCACACTACACACCCCACTCCCACACTACACACCCCACTCCCACACCATGTGCACCCCACTCCCACACTACACACCCCAGCTCCCACACTGCACACCCCGGCTCCCACACTGCACACCCCACTCCCACACTGCACACCCCACTCCCACACTGCACACCCCACTCCCACACTGCACACCCCGGCTCCCACACTGCACACCCCGGCTCCCACACTGCACACCCCACTCCCACACTGCACATCCGGCTCCCACACTGCACACCCCGGCTCCCGCGCCGTGCACACCCCGGCTCCCACACCGCACACCCCGGCTCCCACACTGCACACCCGGCTCCCACACTGCACACCCCACTCCCACACTGCACACCCCGGCTCCCACACCATGTGCACCCCTTCCGCGGAGGCTCGCCTGAGCTTGACAGCCCCGGTCACACCGCACTACCGCCGGGCTGACCCGCGCTCCCAGGACACAGCCCACGTGCTGTCTCCTCCAGTGACTGCTGAAGGCGCAGGGGCACCGGGCAGCGGCCCAAGCCCCGAGCCCCACGGAGCGGCGGCCTCGCCCGACCGGGGCGTTCACGGGAAGGGCCGAGGGCGTCCGGCTGCGGGGGCAGCGCAGGGACCCACCCACGGCCAGGAACCGCCCGCACCCCGGGTCTTCTCACTCCCGCGGGCGTCGTTATAAAGTAAATAATTCAATAATCAGGGACACACTGCCGCTTGTTGTGCTCCGTGCCAGACGGAGCCTCGGCCCGAGCCCAGGGCTCGCCAGTGCTGCCGCGGTGGCCACGAGCCCAGCGGGGAGATTAAGCCCCACGCTGGCCACTGCCGCCCGCTCGTCCCCGCGCGCTGCAGGCGCCCGGCCCGGAGCGGTGCATCCTGCGGTCTCGGAGCTGTCGCCGACCTCCGTCCGCTCCGGGCGCCCGAGCGGCCCGGGAACGGACCCAGCACGGTGCACAGAGCCCGGCGGCACCGCAGCGGGAGGCGCAGAGCCCCCCGGGACCGCGCACACGTCCCGCGTCCGCCCAGGCCCCCGAGCACCTGCAGGCGGCAGGGCCCAGAGAGGGCGCGCGCCGGGCCAAGGTCACACAGCGAGCCGGCGCCCACCCGCCCCGGCCCGGCTGCAGGGGATGGACCGGCGCCCCTCAGCCGGCCCGGGACCCCCGCCCCGCCCCGCCGGCCCCGCCGCCCGGCCCGGCCCGGCCCGGCGCCGAGCTCCGCAGGCCCGCCACGCCCGCGCCACCCCGCCCGCCCCTCACCTCGCGCCGGCCTGCGCCCCTCGCCTCACGCCAGCCGCCGCCGTAGCCCCCGCGACGCGCGGGCCCTCCCGAGGCAGCCCCGCCCCGCCCCTGGCGCCGGCGCCCCGCCTCCCGCCTCCCGCCCCTCTTCTCGCGAGACTCGCGGGCGCCGGCGGGGCCGCGGAGGCCGAGGGCGCCCGCCCTCCCCGCGCCTGCGCCCTGCCCACCCGGCCCGGCCCGGCCGGCTCGAGCCAGTGGCTTGTGGCGTCGTATTTACGGCCAGAGGCCGGCCACGCCCCCGGCCCCCTGCCCCGGCAGCCCCGCCCCTGCCCCAGCAGCCAATCCGTGTGCTGATCCCGCCCCTGGGGGCGGGCACGGCGCGGCCTGCGGGGTGCACACGCTGCGGGCCGAGGGCTGGGGCTGCGGCGCGCTCGGTGGCCTGGGGCGGCTGACCCGGCCCTCTGAAGCGGTCTCCACCTTGGTGATCGGGAGCGCGACGCCCCCTGGCGGGCGCTGTGCCCGCCTAGCGACAGGACGTGGGCAGGACGCGCGCCGGCCGCTGGCCCAGCCCTGGCGCCGCCGGGAGCCCCAGCTCCGTCCTGATGGCCCGCGCGGGTGGCTGCGTCCCAGGTGCGCTAGCACGGAACTGGATCCAAAGCAGAGCCGCCGGGACTCGAACCCTCGCTCCCACGTGGGGTGCTGCAGCGAGGGCTTTTAACCCAGCTGCCACAGCACCATCCCCGAAAATAAAATTGAGTTTTCCCATGAGCTCCCCAGACCCAGCACCTGGCAGGGGCGGTAAAATTTGAATAAATGGAGATTCAGGGGCCCCAGGAGCCAGGATCTCACACTCGCAAAGTCGCAGAGCCGTCGGCTGAGTAAGGGGAGGAGCTCAGCAGACCCACTGCCTCTGGGAAGAGGGGATGGTGTCTCTCTGAAGGGGGCGGGACCACCCCCGGGCTGTCGCTTTACAATGTTACTTGTATGTCAGTTCCTCTGTTTCAAGTCAAACGCGGGCTTCTTACCCGGCTACATGCAGATACATTTTTACTGCCCCTTCCCAAGCAGGTACCTACAGGTGCCTCCTCCAGGATAGAGAAGGATAAAGACTGAGGAACTAACCAACCTGCCCAAGGCAGAGTCCAGACCAGAATCCAGATTTTGGGCTCCAAAGCCAGACTACCTTACAGTCCTGAGACTTCCCCCGCTGGGAGGAGGGGGCCCGCCATGGTGACTCTCGCCACCCCTTTTCCCAGGCCCCCAGTGCACTCCCTGCCTCCAGGGCCCTGGGCCTCCCCAGGGCTGACCACAGCCCCGAGTGTTAGCCTGGGGTGTCTCAGCGTCATCTACGGCCGAAACTATTTCCGTTTTGATTGCCAGAGTTGCAAAAGAGGAAAGATAGATAGAACTGTGGTTGGGGAGAGGCTGGCCAGGAAGCTGGGACACTCTGATGGCTCCGGCCCCGGGGGCATCCACAGGATAAGGGAAGAGAGGAGAGGGGGCAGGTATGGTGCGCAGTGGTTAAGCTGCTGCTTGTCAGAGTGCCTGGTTCGAGTCCTGGCTCTTCCACTTCCAATCCAGCTCCCTGCTAATGCGCATCCCGGGAGGCAGCCAGGACGGCTCAAGTACTTGGGCCCCTGCCATCCATGCGGGAGACCTGGATGGCGTACCTGGCTCCTGGCTTGGCCTGGCCCAATAAATAATAGTAATTTTTTTCTTTATTTTTTTGACAGGCAGAGTGGACAGTGAGAGAGAGAGAGAGAAAGGTCTTCCTTTGCCGTTGGTTCACCCTCCAATGGCCGCCGTGGCCGGCGCGCTGCGGCCGGCACACCGCGTCGATCCAATGGCAGGAGCCAGGTGCTTCTCCTGGTCTCCCACGGGGTGCAGGGCCCAAGGACTTGGGCCATCCTCCACTGCCTTCCCAGGCCACAGCAGAGAGCTGGCCTGGAAGAGGGGCAACTGGGACAGAATCCGGCGCCCCAACCAGGACTAGAACCCGGGGTGCCGGCGCCGCAAGGTAGAGGATTAGCCTATTGAGCTGCGGCACCAGCCCAGTAATTTTTTAAAAATAATAATTTAAAAAGAATAGATTTGCACATTGAAAATCCAACTGACCTCTGCAGATGACAGGAAAACCCAAGCGAATGGGTAGAGGAGCCGTCCTGGTGGATGGCGAGCTCACCCCTCCCTCCGGCCCGGGCTGGCCGTGCTGGGGCAGACGTGCTGCCCGGCGGCGGTGTGCCCTGGGCCAAGCAGGCCACGCAGCCCTCTGAGCTGCAGTCCCCTGCCTGTATGGTGACCGTGAGAGAGGGGGCACCCAGGCACAAAGTGCTGGTGCCTGCCAGGGCTTGGGAGATGGTGACGGCGATGCTGCTGCCCCGGGCCCGGCAGGAAAGGTGCAGGACAAGGACCCATGGGAGAGAGACTAGGCAGGGGCAGGTGGACGACACAGGCAGTTTTGCGCACCTGCCGGTGGAGGGTGGGAGGGAGAGGAGCCAGTGCCAGTGCCTCTGTGACATTGGCTGGGACTTGTGACCTTGGTGTTGCAGTGTGGAGGTGGACACGCCAAAGCAATCCCACGTCCCAGGAGCCGGCTGGAACCCCTGGAAGAGCCAGGCTGAGGGGTCTTTAGGGGGCGCCTCCTCCCTCACCTGTCAGCACAGTCCCGCCAAGCCCTCTGCCCCCTGCTTAGCCCTCCTGGCCACTGGAATGGCCAGAAGCAATCTGCTTATGTTTTTCTAACACATATTACAATAAATGTATAATTCTTTTCAAAAATTATTTATTTACTTGAAAGACAGAGTGACACAGAGAACGAGATCTCTCTATCCAATGGTTCACGCCCCAGTGGCCCCAACCATCAGGTCTGGGCCAGGCTGAAGCCAGGAGCCAGGAACTCCATCCAGGCTCCACAATGAGTGGTGGAGGCCCAAGGACTTCCATCGTCCTCCACTTTGCAGATGCATTAGCAGGGAGCTAGATCAGAAGTGGAGCAGCAGGGACCCGAGCTGGCGCTCTGGTAGGGGATGCCAGCGTCACAAGTGGGGGCTTAACCTACGCTGCTGCAACACGGCCCTGTTGATGTAGGACCCCTAAACTAAGCAGTCTGTCCATGAACCCCAGCTCTCAGTGGCAGGACCGGGGCCCTCCAGACCTAAGGGACCTGCCACCCAGGCAGGCTTCAGCTCCGACATCTGCCGTCAGGTAGCAAAGACAAAGTCGCTGGGCCCACCCAGGTGCAGCTGTTCCCTCTGGTGAGAGAACAGGGCACAGATGGTGCCCCCAGCAGGCCACCCCAGAGACAGATGGGACCCCTCCTCCCGTCAGGAAGGCCCAGAAAGGACACGCTGCCCACAGAAGCTGGGGCTGTCTCCCTGACGGGTCTGCTACGGGGCGGCCAGGCCACGGCGTCTGGCTGTGCAGTCTGCTTGGCATGGGTGGGTGCCCACGTCCAGGGACCCACTTCCCACTCAGGCAAGAGAACACGACGCCCCACCCTCCCCGTCCTCGAGGGCCGCGGGCTCTTCCGGAGTCTTCTCGGCCCCCACCTTGGCCCTGCCTGTTTCCGCCAGGTGGCCATCCCAGCACAGAAGAGTTGGCTTCTGCCTCAGAGGTGACCCCACAGCCTCCAGACAAGGGCCCCCAAGAGCGAGGGCCGACTCCTGGGTTTGCAACCACAGCAAGCGCCAAAATCACACCCAGGGGTGCAGGTCCCGTTTCTGCACAAGGGCTCGGGGCTTCTCTGGGACCGATGACTGAAACTGCAGAGCCCCAAACACTGGACACCAACCCCGCCGGGGCCCGTGCGCTTGGCCTCCGTGTGCAACTTCCAGGCACCGGGCACTTCTTGTTCCCAACAGGGCCGCGGTGCTGGGGGCATCACGGGAGTGGGAGAGCTTTGTGGTCTTTTCCAGAGCCCGTGTGTTTGGTTCGAGGGCAGCAGTGCCACTCTGCAGCTGGCCAAGAGTTGTAGGGGAGGGCACAGATTGTCCCCCGCCTCTTACCTGCAGTGCCTCCCGTGGCCCAAGCCTCAGGTGTGGGCAGTGCCCCGGAGTGAAGGGGTCCTTGGGAAGGGCTCGGACCCTCTAGGGCAGCCCTCCCCAGACAGCTGAGGCAGCCCGAGTCCACACGGGAGCTGCGGGAGGCTGGGACCTGGGAGCGCTTCCCCTGACACGTCCTGGTCTCTGAAGTCCACCTTCGGGGCAAAGAGGCCCCTGTGCCCGGGTCAGGTCCTCAGCCCACCCCCGAGTGCCTGCTCCGCTGCCACCATCTATTTGGGTCTTCTCAGTCTCTTGGCGCTGCCGGCCTGTGGCTTGTGGGGGTTGCTGGGAGGCAGTGGGCTGTGGAGGCGGCCTGTGCTGTCTGCGGACCCTGGGAGAGACAGGGAGACTTCAGTCTGTGGCCCAGGCAAACTCGGGTACAGCCTGCACCCCGGCTGGGCCCGCGGTGGGTGCATACCCTGGCCCTGCCACACCCAGTTCCTCTCCTCTGCCATGCCAGGGTCACCTTCTGGGCCTCCGGGACCTCCCCTGCCCAACCTGCAGCCTCAGGCGTGCAGGTCACTGCCCGGACTCTGCCCACAGGGTCCAGGTGAAAATCCCAGGAGCATGTGGGACAGGAGCCGGGGGCAGCACAGGGACAGGGGAGTCAGCGACCGACCTCGGATGTCCCTGGGCAGGACGGGCACCCTGCTTGGGGCTGGGCTGCTCCGCCACGTGGCGCTGGGGAAGGTGAAGCTGACCTCTGGCACACGCAGCATGTGTTCATCTGAGAGCGAGAGCAGAGACAGGAGAGGGTGCTTACCTCCAGGACCACGCACTGAGCCTGGGGCCAGCCACGGACACGCAGCGTGAGCACTGCCATGGTGAGCCACAGACAAGCAGTGTGAGCGCTGCCGCGGGCAGCCCAGGGTCACACACCACACACATGCCACATGAGCGCCTGCCGCGGGCCAGCCCTGGGTCACGCATCACACACACGCAGCGTGAGTGCCTGTGCCCTGGGTCACACGTCACACACACACACAGCATGAGCGCCTGTGCCCTGGGTCACGCGTCACACACACGCCACATGAGCACCTGCTGCGGGCCAGCCCTGGGTCACACATCACACACACGCCACATGAGTGCATGCCACGGGCCAGCCCTGGGTCATGCATCACACACATGCAGCGTGAGTGCCTGTGCCCTGGGTCACACGTCACACACACACACAGCATGAGCGCCTGCCACGGGCCAGCCCTGGGTCACGCGTCACATACACGCCACATGAGCACCTGCTGCGGGCCAGCCCTGGGTCACACATCACAGACACGCAGCATGAGTGCCTGTGCCCTGGGTCACGCGTCACACACACGCAGCATGAGCGCCTGCCGCGGGCCAACCCTGGGTCATGCGTCACACACATGCCACACAAGTGCGTGCTGTGGGCCAGCCCTGGGTCACACATCACAGACACGCCACACAAGTGCGTGCCGTGGGCCAGGCTCTTTCCTAGAGTCTCCCGGCTTGCCCTCCCCACAGGGTCTTTTCTGCACCCTGCACCCCACCCTCGGAGCCCTGTCTCCCTCCTTCAGGCCCTGCCCTGCACCCCACCCTCGGAGCCCTCCCCAGCCCAGCCTTCAGCCCGCCCTCCCTCCCTCCCTCCGCCCCGCCTGCTCTCAGCTGAGCTCACTCACGGCAGTGAGGAGGAACGCCTGGGCCGACCCAGACGCCGCCCTCAGTGGAACAGGCAGCAAGGGCTGGGTGGTGGGGACAGGCTGCCCTCAGCGCCACACTGGGGTCATCAGGTCCCTGCTCAGCGGTCACCCAGAGATCTCCCAGCTGCCCCTGACCCACACCCCGCTCCTGATTCTGCCCCAGAACTCTCACCACCTGCCAAGAGTCGGTGCCCTCGCTCCCCAGGCAGCCGAGGGCCAGCTCCGTGCGAGGAGCACTCTGCTTTCTGTTTTCCAGGGCCAGAGCGCTGGGTACAGCAGGTGCCCAGGGAACCATCTCCGAGTGGCGGGGCGCTGTGGAGTCCAGGCTAAGCCCGGGTCTACACATCCTCCCTCACAAGTCCGGTCTACACTGGCTCTTTACTGACCCTGAGCAGCACTTCCTCTCTCAGCCCGAGTGGGGACCCAGGAGTCAGAGCGCTGTGCCGACCCTGCCAGCTCTGCTCCGTGTGTGCCGTCTGTGCAGGGGCGCCTCGGGGACAGGGTTGTAGACAGGCAGGAGGCACCACGCCTCCCCTTCCGGGTACTTGCTGCCCCTTCCCTGCCCCGCGTGCATCGCGGGCCCAGCTCGTCACTGCACACCCAGTGCGATCCACATCAGGGCACGAACATAGGACCGGCAGCGCTGCCGCCCTGGCCTGCCAGTGAGCAATCCAGCTGGCCCTCCCAGCTCTCCCTGCAACCCCTAAGAGGGTGAACCTGGCTTCCCAGGAAGGGCCTGGCCAGAGCACAGAGACACCTGGTCCGCCCCACCCCCTGCCTAGTACACACACAGCCAGGCAGGTGCAGTGGGAGGGACACAGAGGTGCCCGTCCTGGCCATGCCACTGATGCACACGGACTCTGCAGATGTCACTTGCACCGGCCAGGCCTCAGTTTACCCATCTGAGCACTGACTCTAAGGAGCCTGGACTTCTCAGCTGTGGAGCAGAGCCTCAGCAGGGGACAGCTCAGAGCCTCTGGGAACCAGGAGCCGCGTTCCAGCCCAGAAATGGGCCCCTTTCTTGCCAACAAGGAGGCCTTTCCAATCCACTCATGCTTGTTTGAAAACTACTGGCTCCCGACGCTGCGGCATAGCGGGTAGAGCAGCCGCCTGCAGGGCTGGCATCCCATATGGGGGCCGGTTCAAGTCCCGGCTGCCCCACTTCCGACCCTGCTCCTGCTGTGGCCTGGGAAAGCAGTGGTGGATGCCCCAGTCCTTGGGCCCCTGCACCCGCGTGGGGGACCCAGAGGAAGCTCCTGGCTTCGGATGGGCACAGCTCTGGCCGTTTTGGCCAAGTGGGGAATGAACCAGCGGATGGAAGACCTCTCTCTCTCTCTCTCTCTCTCTCTCTCTCTCTCTCTCTCTGCCTCTGGCTCTCTGTAACTCTGCCTTTCAAAAAAATAAACAAATAAATCTTTTTTTAAAAAAAAGCTTTTGAAAGCAGAAAATTCCGTAAGGACAAAAATATCCGTGGTGTTTGAAAAGTGTCACTGCAGGCCTGTCTCGTTCTCTCCGAGGAAAGAACCCGGCGCCGAGGAACCCCAGGTCCAGCTGAAGGCTGCCACTGCGCTGCCGTCGGGATCAGAGCTTCCTGGGAGCCGTGGAGGCCGTGTGAACGGACTGGGCCATGCCAGGGAGGGCATGGACACACGCACTGCTTCCTCTGGTCTGGATGTGCAGCTCCACGGCCCCCACAGAGACACACCCTCATAAGGCACAGCCTGAAGGACGCGTGGAGCTGCGGCTGGGAGCTGGGGCCCCGGAGCCAGCCCACCTGGCTGCAGACCCCAGCTGCCACGCCCCGCTGTGTGGCTTTGGGTGAGTCCCTCAGCCTCTCTGTGCCCCAGATGACCCATCGGTAAAATAAAATCTGCTGGCTGGCACCACGGCTCACTAGGCTAATCCTCCGCCTAGCGGCGCCGGCACCCCGGGTTCTAGTCCCGGTCAGGGCGCCGGATTCTGTCCCAGTTGCTCCTCTTCCAGGCCAGCTCTCTGCTGTGGCCAGGGAGTGCAGTGGAGGATGGCCCAAGTGCTTGGGCCCTGCACCCGCATGGGAGACCAGGAGAAGCACCCGGCTCCTGCCATCGATCAGCGTGGTACACCGGCCGCAGTGCGCCAGCCACGGCAGCCATTGAAGGGTAAACCAACGGCAAAGGAAGACCTTTCTCTCTGTCTCTCTCTCTCTCACTGTCTAACTCTGCCTGTCTAAAATAAATAAATAAATAAAAAATAAAAGCTGCTCTCTCCCGCACAGGAGGCCCCCGAGGACCAAGGGGCGGGGCCTGCAGGTGCCTCGCTCGCCCTGGCGCGGCGGGCTGTGGAGCCTGCGCACTCAGAGCTCTGCGCTGAGGCTGAGCTTGTGCACCTGGGGTTGGTTTTCCCCGTCTGCAGGGAGCTGTAGTGGCAGGCGGAGCCAAAGCGAATTAGCAGGAAGCCAAACCAAACACTTAGAGAAATACAGAACCTGCCCCCGGGTCACAGGTGGAGGCACCGTCAAACCCTCGGGTGTGTTTCCAGATGCTTGGGGTCAGCCCTGGGCCAGCAGCAGTGACCCGGGCCGGGGGTGGGCACGGCACCCACGCCACCGCCCGTCGACAGTGACGGGCGTCCCACAGCGCCCACTTCGGGGCACGGGGCTTCCAGGAGCTCTCCCCTTTAGCACGGCACCCGTGCTGTGGGCTGCTCGCAGTGAGCACGTGTGATCCAGGAAAGACAAGCCCTCAGCCCTGCACGGAACAAGCCCAGGGCCGGCCTGCGTGGACGCAGCCGACGGCGTGCACGGCTCTGGGCCTTGCCTCGGCCTCGGGGCTGTGAGGAGGAGTAAGGAGGCCAGCAGCAGAAGCGAGCACTCTGCGAATGCCATGGCTCGCTCACGGCCCTCACAGCGGGGCAGCCGGAGACTCACGCACACACACTCACGCACACACACACTCATGTTCACACTCACATCACACACGCACACTCAGGGCGGAGTGCTGGGGCACAGAACGAAACAGCCGTCGTCTCTCTCGTCCTCTACCTGTGTGGAAGCTGAGGCCGGGCTTGGTCCTGGAGGCTGTGGGGACGGGAGGGAGAAAGCTCCTCCCGGGCGGCTTGGCCGGCGCGGCGGGCGGCTGGCTCTCTCCCGCCGGCTCCACAGCAGGGCCCCGAGGCTTCTCCGCCACCTGCAGGGAGAACCAGAGAGCAGGACAGGGTGGAGAAGCAGGTGACCGGGTGGCCTGTGGGGGCCTGCACTGATTAAACACCTACTCACCTACTGTGTGCGGGCTGCTCTGGCAGCTGGGGGCCTCCAGGACACACAGCCGAGCTCCCCGCAGCCCCACGTGTGAACAACGAATGAACGAATGAGTGATCCCTGGGCTATGTGCCCTGCCCCCTCTCCCACCCCCGGCGCCCAGTGGGGAGAGGGTTCTCCTCTAAGTCAGAGCGACGGTGGGTCCCACACGTCAGCCCCGCTGGGCTGGGCGCCAGGTGAGTTTTTGGTGGATGGAGGGAAGGGCACACCCTCCACAGGCCGAGCAGAGCACGGGGACAACAGAAACCCCCCGCCTCCCCCCTGCACCCGCACAGGGGCCCTGCATGCCAGCCGGGCCGGCCTCCCCCTGCACCCACACAGGGCCCCCGCGCTCCAGGCCTCCTGGGCTGGCCCCACCACAGAGCTCAGGACCCATTGGCCCCCACAGTCACGGGAGCAGGTTCTTTGTAACAAATCTCTCTCTCCACACACGCTCATATGTGTACACTCACATACACATGCACACCACACACACTCACACACATGCACACATGCAGATACACATGTGCATAAGCACACTCACACACCATGCACGGGATGCACACATATGCTTGCACATACACTCAATACACACCATGTGTGGGGTGCACACACACGCACATGCACACACAATATACACAATGCACAATTACACATAAAAACACATACATACACATACATAAGGGCACTTCAAAGGGTGTTGAAAACAGAATTCAAAGTTTATCTTGGTATAAAACATTTGAAATCTATGCATGCGAGGACTCTTCAGAAGGTTCCTAATGAAAATTGCATATTATGGCCGGCGCCGCGGCTCACTAGGCTAATCCTCCGCCTTGCAGCGCCGGCACACCGGGTTCTAGTCCCGGGCGGGGTGCTGGATTCTGTCCTGGTTGCCCCTCTTCCAGGCCAGCTCTCTGCTGTGGCCTGGGAGGGCAGTGGAGGATGGCCCAAGTGCTTGGGTCCTGCACCCCATGGGAGACCAGGAAAAGCACCTGGCTCCTGGCTTTGAATCAGCGCTGTGCGCCAGCCGTGGAGGCCATTGGAGGGTGAACCAACGGCAAAGGAAGACCTTTCTCTCTGTCTCTCTCTCTCACTGTCCACTCTGCCTGTCAAAAGATTTAAAAAAAAAAAATTGGCCGGCGCCGCGGCTCACTAGGCTAATCCTCCGCCTAGCGGCGCCGGCACACCGGGTTCTAGTCCCGGTCGGGGCGCCGGATTCTGTCCCGGTTGCCCCTCTTCCAGGCCAGCCCTCTGCTGTGGCCCGGGAGTGCAGTGGAGGATGGCCCAGGTGCTTGGGCCCTGCACCCCATGGGAGACCAGGAAAAGCACCTGGCTCCTGGCTCCTGCCATCGGATCAGCGCGGTGCGCCGGCCACATCGCGCTGGCCGCGGCGGCCATTGGAGGGTGAACCAACGGCAAAGGAAGACCTTTCTCTCTGTCTCTCTCTCTCTCACTGTCCACTCTGCCTGTCAAAAAAATAAAAATAAAATAAATAAATAAAAAAAATTGCATATTATGAAAAACTGCACACGGATTTCAAAATGTTTTGTACCAAAATAAACTTACCTTTTTGTTGTTGTTTACTTAAAGAGCAGACAGATAAAGAGACACAGACAGAGGTCTCCCATCTATTGGCTCACTCCCCAAAATACTACAACAGCTGGGGCTGGGCCAGGCAGCAGCCAGGAGCCAAGAACTCCATCCAGGTCTCCCAGCTGGTGGCAGGGGCCCAGGTACTTGAGCCGTCACCTGCAGCCTCCCAGGGTGCACACGGGCAGGGAGCTGGCATCAGGGGCTAGGCCAGGGCTTGAACCAGGCCCCCTGATGTGGGATGTGGGCGCCCCCAGTAGTGTCTTGGCCACTGGGCCAAATCCCTTCTCCAGCTCATCTTTTTTTTTTTTTTTTTTTTGACAGGCAGAGTTAGAGACTGAGAGATGGGTCTTCCCTCCGTTGGGTCACCTCCAGCTCATCCTTTGATTCCATTTTCCATGGCCTTTCTGGAGCGCACCACACATCTCCCTCCTGTAAACTGTTTCTCTGGGGCACCTGACCCACCGCCTGTCTGCTTTCTGCTGCTGTCCTGCCTCTGCATATGCCAAACAAGTTGCCAGACTCACTCCAGTCCTGAGCCAGCAGGTGCCCACTGCCGTGTCGCACAGGCTCTGGCCAGCAGAGGTAGCTTGAAGCTGCCCCAGCCCACTGGCTCAGGGAGGCTGCTGGCCACTCCCTCCAGTTCACTCAGCCAAGTGTCCAGTGAGAGAGACCCACAGTGAGGCCCCTCCCCCACACCCTGTGACCAGCTCCTCACTCGGCCGCGTGTTCTGATACTCTCGACCCGGTTTTGTCCACTTCTCCGTGGGCCAGCATGTTCAGCATCCCTGCAATGCCACTGAAAACGAAGACTGCTGCTCACCGGGGACACTGAGGCAGTGTGTGCGACAGTCAGAGGGAGGAGGCATTCACAAACTGTCCGCAGTTGGGGGGGCAAAGCAGCCGGCCAGCGCCCCACAGCCAGCACCCACGCCCATTACCCGAGTGATGCATTATGGGACCAAGGAACAGACTTCTCCCTTAATTTAGAACACAAAGACCGTGTGAGTATATGAAGACATATGAAACAATGCTAAGAAAAAAGCATCCTGGGGCCAGCGCATGGTTGCTGGTTCAAGTCCCGGCAGTTCCACTTCCCATCCAGCTCCCTGCTATGGCCTGAAAGCAGTGGAAGATGGCCCAAGTGCTTGGGCCCCTGCACCCATGTGGGAGACCCAGAAGAAGCTCCTGGCTCCTGGCTTTGGCCTGGCCCAGCCCCAGTCATTGCAGCCATTTAGGAAGTAAACCAGCAGATGCAGGATGGATCTCTCTAACTCTGCCTTTCAAATTAAAAAATAAAATTTTTTAAATCCATATTCATTAACTCCTCAGGAGCTTGAGAAGGTCTGAGGGCGGGCGGTGCAGGGCCTTGCTTGCTCCGGTCCCACTCCAGGCCAAGGCCCTCCTGCGGCCACCATGACTCCGTGTCACCCCTGATCTGTCCCTGCTGCACCCTGGCACCAGGCAGGGAGTGCCCGGCCGACGTCCACTCACCAGCTGCGTGCTCCTTGTGAGGGAGGGTGACTGCTTCCTCCCGCCCCTCCTCTCCACGGAGCGGTCTCTGCACGGGCTGGCTCCGGGCCACATCCTGTCTGTGGGGCTAGGCCCCGGGGTGGCGCTGGGCTTCCGGTCCCTGGGATCTGGGGCAGTCTCCTCCGGGAGGTGGCAGGAGGACCGGCTGCTGCTGCCCTCCTGGTCCTGCGCCCTGCAGCGCCGGGTGGCCGCGACCAGGGCGATGCTCTTGGTGCCTGCAGCCATCTCCTTCAGGGCCTGAGTGCTCAGGGCCGAGCCGCCAGCCTCCCCCGACGGCCGCAGGGCGCTCAGCTCCGGGCTGGCTGCGGGGCGCAGTGTGGGGGCCAAACTCTTCCTGCTCAGGAAGCCGGGCCTCTGCAGGAAAGCAGTAGCCGGGGAAGGTCAGAGGGCATCGGTCACTGCCGCTCCTGGCCGCACACTGAGGCAGAGGACAAGGACAGAGCCAAGGGAGGGTGCATGACAGTGAGTGACCTCACAGGACACCCGGGAGGGCAGGTGGGCCTGAAGCCAACCTAGTGGCAGGGAAGGGACAGGGAGGAGCTGGGAGGCGGTCACGTGAGGTCGGGGGCAGGGACTGGAGGGCGTGGCCACAGGCCGAGGAGCCCTTGGTGTGCCAGGAGCTGGAAGAGACCAGCAAGGGTGCCCCGTGGTGCCCTCAGAGGCAGGGATCTCTGACCCGTGGGTGGACTGTGGGCATTTAGCTCCGGATCCGTCTGCTGACCAGCCCCGGGAAGCCCACACGGCACTAATGCCCCACTGGGCGCCGGGCTCCTAAGTGGTCGCCCCCGTTGCTAGGACTGCTTCAGAACAGTGCCCCTTCCCGTAGCGGCCCTCCCACCATCCCTGGCCCTGGTGTGGCAGCGGGTGGGAGGGGAGGCCTCCCAGAGCCCAGGCCCTGGTCAGGTGCCCCCACCTCATGAGTCAGAGGCACCAGCAGGGTGTGCAGTGGGGGTGGGGGCCGGATTGAGTCCTGCCTGCCCAGCTTCATTGATGGTGTGGCTTTCGGCGACCCATGGCTGTCACTGCAGAAGAGACACAGAAGCGTCAGCAGAGCCCACGGCCGGGTCCCCATGTCCCACATCACAGCCAAGGCAAGCCCGCGCCAGAGTCTTTGGCCACTGCTCCAGCCACATGGACCATGGCCCTCACGTGAAGCCAGGTGATGACCACAGCACACTTCTGTGGTTTGGGGCCAAGCTGGCTGCCGGGAGCTGTGCCCGGTGTGCAGTTTTCAGCAGGTGCAGCCCTGCTCTGCCATACCACGTCCAAGAGACACAGACAACGCTGCACATTGGCTACGTGCAGAAAGAAGGGCACAAAGACGTGCTGGTCTCTGACCCCAGTTCCTGCAGAACCCCTGGCTGGCCCCGAGCCCCAGCAAAGCCTCTGCTACGCTCAGGAGGTGGCTGCCGGTGGGTCCTGGGCAGCTTGGGCTGGGACTGGTCTCCAGAAACAGCACCTATGTTTAGGGTCGGGAGGGGAGGAGGCTGGGGACAGCATTCTGTCGCCTGACAATGATATGATCAAACATGCTGTGAAATGAAAACTCCGCACGCCCGGGGAGGTGCCTCAGTCGCAGCCGCAGCTGGAGCCGCCCTGCTGCCCAGGACCTGGAGCCACTGACCGATCCAGGCCCAGCTTGCAAGGCCCCGAGCCCACCGGCTCCCCACGGGGGTCACTGCTGCAGCGAAGGCTCTGACAGATGGAAGCCACCTCCGACCCCGACTGCAGGTGGGCAGGTCCCAGGCCCGGGTTCGCGTATCTCGTTCAGGACGTGGGGTTAATGCCTGTCTTCCTGCTCAGCAGGTGCAGCTATGAGCTCTCAGACAGGCGGGGACCTGGGTACCGCAGTCACACAAAGTGCACCCTCACTGCACCCTGGTTTGAACAAGCCAGGTGCAAAGGCATTTGGGGTAAAACTGGAGAAATCTGACTACAGACAGGACATGAGACGACACTGAAGCACTGTTAACTTGGTTGGGAATAACAGCTGCACTGGGCCGACACCGTGGCACTGGGGCCACACCAGCATCCCCCCAACATTGGAGTGCTGGTTTCAGTCCTTGCTGATGAACTTTTTTTTTTTTTTAAGATTTATTTGAAAGGCTGAGTTACAGAGTCAGAGAGAGAGGGAGGTCTTCCATCTGCTGGTTCACTCCCCAGATGGCCACAATGGCCAGAGCTGCACCGATCCAAAGCCAGGAGCTTCTTCCAGGTCTCTCAAAAGGGTGCAGAGGCCCAAGGACTTGGGCCATTCTCTACTGCTTTCCCAGGCCACAGCAGAGAGCTGGATCGCAAGTGGAGCAGCCGGGTCTTGAACTGGAACCCATATGGGATGGGATGCTGGCACCGCAGGCAGTGGCTTTACCCGCTATGCGACAGCACTGGTCCCCAGCTCCGCTTCTGATCCCACTCCCTGCTAATGCACCTGGGAGGTAGCAGGTGATCACTCAAGTACCTGGGCCCCTGTCACCACGTGGGAGACCAGACGGAGTTCTTGGCCCAGCCCTGGCTGTCGCGGCCGTCCGGGGAGTGAACCAGTGGATAGAAGACAGATCTCTCTCTCACTTTCGTCCACTATCTCTGTCAGTCTGCCTGTCCAATGCGTAAACAAAGGGGCTGGTGCTGTGGTGCAGCAGGTTAAGCCATGGTCTACAGGCTTAACCTGCTGCACCACAGCACCAGCCCCTTTGTTAACTTTGTTGGGAATAACAGCTACACTGGGCCGACACTGTAGCACTGGGGGAACCCCTTATGGACACCAATTCTAGTCCCGGCTCCTCTGCTCCCGACTCAGCTCCTGCTAACACACCGGGGAAGGCAATGGAAGATGGCCCAAGTCCTTGGGCCCCTGCACCCAAGTAAGAAACCCAGAGCAGCTGGCTCCTGGCTTTGGCCTGGTCCAGCCCTGGCCATTATGGTCATTTGGAGAGTGAACCAGTGGATGAAAGACCTCCTTCTCTGTCTCTCCTCTCTCTCTTTCTCTGTAACTCTGGTTTTCAAATAAGCAAATAAGTATTTTTAAAAATACATAAATAGGGGCCGGCGCTGTGGCGCAGCCAGTTAATGCCCTGGCCTGAGGCGCCGGTTCAAGACCCGGCTGCTCCACTTCCGATCCAGCTCTCTGCTGTGGCCTGGGAAAGCAGTAGAAGATGACCCAAGTCCTTGGGCCCCTGTACCCACGTGGGAGACCCGGAAGAACCTCCTAGCCCCTGGCTTTGGATCGGCGCAGCTCCAGCCATTGCAGCCATCTGGGGAGTGAACCAGCAGATGGAAGACCTCTCTCTCTCTCTCTCTCTCTCTCTGCGTCTCCTCTCTCTGTGTAACTCTGAATTTCAAATACATAAATAAATAAATCTTTTTAAAAAAATACATAAATATACAGGAATTATGAACCAAAGATACACAGCAAACGCAAGGGGTGCCTCTGCCCTCCGACTTGCTAGTGCGTGCTGCGGGTGTCTCTGGGGCTGCGTCTGCTGTCAGTGGCACAGCCCTGCAGGAAGGGCCCTTCGCTGACAGAGAACACGGGGCCTGTCAGCCAGGCTGTGCAGGCTTCCCCTCCCAGCACCCTGGGCTCCACCCACCCCAGGCAGCAGGGCCCCAGCCAGGAGGCCTGGCCACCCCTCCTACCTGTATCTCTCCAGCAGTGTCGGGGGCAGCTCACACTGGGTGCCCCAGGGCAGGTCCTGCAGGTCCTCGGGCTGGTCTCGGCTGGACTCTCCCAGCGAGGGAGACAGACTGAGGACAGAGCCATCCTGGGGCCAGACAGAGGGGCCGGTAAGGCCGCCAGGCCGGGCAAGCGGTGCCGTGAAGCACAGGGTCTTGGGGAGGGGTGCCAGGAAGGCCACCACACAGCATGGAGCCACCACTCCAGTCCACAGCAAGGGAGCCAGCAAGTCGGCCGCCCAGCCCGTGCCATCGTCACGGAGGCAGAGGGAGGCTCTGCAGTGTGGGAAGACCCCGGGGCCCAGCGACACCGCCTTGACCTTGTGTATGGGGAGACACCTGTTGTCAGAAACCCTCCAAGGCCTGCAGGCTCCCAAAGAGCGCACAGAATTGGCTGGGGACCTGCAGTGTTGCTTCTGGGTGTAGGCCCAGAAGAACTGGCAGCAGGGTCTTCCGGAGAGAGCTGTGCACCCGCGTCATGAGAGCCCAGAGCAGGAGGCCACCCAGCGTCCAGGGAGGGACGTGTGGGTCACACGACAGGGTGTATCCCAACACAGACAGCACACGGCCTCAGAGGAAGGAGGCTCCCCTGCCTGCGGCAATGCGGCAATGCGGCATGCCCAGGGCCAGTGGCCAGCCACGAAGGGACGAGCCTGCTCCCAGACCAGAGCTGAGTGCACAGGCTCAGGCTGACCTCGAGAACGCCAGACACGCAGACCAGAAGCAGCCCTCAAAGAGCTCTCCGCGAGCGAGAGCCCGGAGAGGGGCCAGAGAGCGGGCAGCCGCGCCGGGCTGCGGGACTGAGGGCACACGCGCACAAAGTGAACCACGGCTCCTGAGGCGGACTGTGGGCCAGCAGAGGCCACAGGCGCTCGCGTCACTGTCACGCAGGAACGCAAAGCGGAGCACCCCCCGGAGGGCAGGGTGGCGGCTCCTCCCCCAGCTCAGCCATGGCTCCTTGACGTCCACCCTGCACGTGGCCGTCTCCAGTGCTTTGTTCAAAGCTGGCAACACCGAGAGCCACCGAGATGTCCCTCAGTAGGTGAATGGATAAGCAAACCGTGGCCCCTCCCTACAGGGGAGAGCACTCAGCGCTGAGTAGGAATGGGCCCCAGCCATGCAGACACTGGGGGGCCTTAACTGCGTATCACTGAGCAGAAGAAGCCAGACGGACGGGCTCCAGCCTGCGTGACTCCCAAATCTGTGACAGGTGGACAGTGGGAAGATCAGGGTGAGCAGGGGTAGAGCTCAGGGCGGCAAAAACCCCCAATTATGCTTCTCCAACACCCGCAGGCTGCCCAGGCCAGGCATGAGCCCTCAGGTAAGTACAGATCAGGGCGGGGGCGGGGGAGGCTGTGTACATGGTGGGGAGGGGCACTGTATCTTCCACTCAGTTTTGCTGTGAACCTAAAACTCTAAAAAGAAAAGCCTGGGGAGTGCAGTGGAGGATGGCCCAAGTGCTTGGGTCCTGCACCCCATGGGAGACCAGGAGAAGTACCTGGCTCCTGGCTTCGGATCAGCGCAGTGCACCAGCCACGACGGCCATTGGAGGGTGAACCAACGGCAAAGGAAGACCTTTCTCTCTTTCTCTCTCTCTCACTGTCCACTCTGCCTGTCAAAAAAAAAATAAATAAATAAATAAAAAGAAAAAGAAAAGAAAAGCCTGGGGCCGGCACCATGGCACACTAGGTTAATCCTCCTGCGGCGCCGGCATCCCATATGGCGCCAGTTCTAGTCCCGGTTGCCCCTCTTCCAGGCCAGCTCTCTGCTATGGCCTGGGAGTGCAGTGGAGGATGGCCCAAGTGCTTGGGCCCTGCACCCCATGGGAGACCAGGAGGAAGCACCTGGCTCCTGGCTTCAGATCAGCGTAGCTCTGGCTCTAGCGGCCATTTGGGGGCTGCACCAACGGAAGGAGGGCCTTTCTCTCTGTCTCTCTCTCTCACTGTCTGTAACTCTACCCACCAAATAAATAAATAAAATCTTAAAAAAATTAAAAAATAAAATAAAAAATGAAGATAAAAATTTTAAAAATTTTAAAAAAGAAAAAGAAAAGCCTGCTACAAAGAGAGACAAAAACTAAGCCAGGGCCTGCCTCTGGGCAGAGCGGCAAAATGGAACACAGAGGCAACATTCTGCAAGCCTGATGGTGAATTCCAGGTAACCGAGCCAGGAGACCCAGGAAAGCCAGCCCAGAGCCCCGGGACCTGCTTCACACAGCCCATGACATGCACACGGCTCACAAAGTCCACATGGCCCAGTGTGCACATAGACCCAGTGTCCACACAGACCCAGTGACCACACAGCCTCAGTGTCCACACAGACCCAGTGACCACACAGACCCACAGACCCAGTGTCCACCCAGTATCCACACAGACCCAGTGTCCACACAGACCCAGTGACCACACAGACCCAGTATCCACACAGACCCAGTGACCACACAGCCCCAGTGACCACACAGCCCCAGTGTCCACACAGCCCAGTGTCCACACAGCCCAGTGTCCACACTGCAGTCCTGCAGGTCGGGCAGCAGGGTCTGTTGCTGCCCTCAGGCCCTGACCCTGAACCTGCTCACTTCGGGGCAGTGGTCCTTGCCTGCCTGGCTGAGGCCAGAGGCCGCTCACCCCTGCTCCTGCGAGGGCGCCACAGGTCCGGGGCTGAAGGAGGCTGAGGGGACAGTGGCGTTCTCACTGCAGCACACGAACGCAGAGGCCACCCCACAGCCCTCCTTCTCCCCAGGGAGTCCCTGAGACCCAGACACCCCCGAGGATGAGGACACGCTCTGGGTTGCCGAGGTAACGAGGTCCGCCACTCGGGGAGCCCAGGCTTCCTCCCTGCCGGCCTTCACGCCCTCCCCCCATGCCAGGGTCCGGGCGACAGCCAGGGACTGCGGGTGCCACAGCAAAGCAGACCACGTGCAGCCACGCCAGATCCGCCTGGCTGCCCGCCTGCCCTCGTGTTGGCCTCCAGGGCCCAGGATGGGGCTCTCCTGTCCCTAAGTCCTGGGGCCGTGCATGGACTCACCCGGAGGGAGCTGGCCATCACGGAGTGTAGCAGCAGCAGGTGGTCCAGGGCGCCCTCGGCCAGCTCCTGCGAGCACAGGCGGTACTGCTTGTCCAGGGGCTCAGGCACAGGGACGCCTCGGTCTGCAGAGCCGGGAAAGCGGAGACTGGAGTGGGCATGGAGGGCGACTCCACCCCACACACAACCAGGCCAGACACCCATCGCTGGCTGGAGGCAGGGGGGGACGCTCAGCCTGCCGGGGCGGCTTTGCTGGAGGGGAGCGTCCACGTGCTGCTCCGCACGCCTGCTCTGAGGTCTTCGGCTGCGCTCGTGGGCTGCCTCTCAGTCGCACAGCACCGACGCACACAATTCTGAAGGCACAAAGCCACTCCCAGAGGGGCACCACTTCCTGGTGTGTGCTCGGGAGATCGGAAAGCAGGCACCGGCAAGACCAGCCCGACGCCCGGCAGTGCTCGGCACGAGAGCTGAGGCATGCACACCACCCCAGTGCCTGGGGCAGGCGCCACGCCAGGCTACCACAACCGCGTGCAGTGGGGACCCAAGGTCTCCTCGTGCCACAGGCACATCAGTGGGACAACCGCAAGCTCAGGTGAGGCCTGCCTCGCAGTGTCACACCAGCGTGGGTGCCTGTGCGCAAGTGTTTCTAGGACACACACCGCAGGGCACTGAAGGGCATCCCACAGCATGCTAAGGAGAGGCAGTGGGGAGTTCACAACGTCTGTGAAAAATGGAATTAAAAGATGTTCATGGGGCCGGCGCTGCGGCTCACTAGGCTAATCCTCCACCTAGCGGCGCCAGCACACCGGGTTCTAGTCCCGGTCGGGGCACCGGATTCTGTCCCGGTTGCCCCTCTTCCAGGCCAGCTCTCTGCTGTGGCCAGGGAGTGCAGTGGAGGATGGCCCAAGTGCTTGGGCCCTGCACCCCATGGGAGACCAGGAGAAGTACCTGGCTCCTGCCATCGGATCAGCGCGGTGCGCCGGCCGCGGCGGCCATTGAAGGGTGAACCAACGGCAAAGGAAGACCTTTCTCTCTGTCTCTCTCTCTATCCACTCTGCCTGTCAAAAAAAAAAAAAAAAAAAAAAAAAAAAAAAGATGTTCATGGGGCCGGCGCTGTGTCTTAGCGGGATGCCTGCAGTGCCGGCATCCCATATGGATGCCATTTCAAGTCCCGGCTGCTCCACTTCCGATCCAGCTCTCTGCTGTGGCCTGGGAAAGCAGTGGAAGATGGCCCAAGTCCTTGGGCCCCTGCACCCACGTGGGAGACCTGGAAGCTCCTGGCTCCTGGCTTCAGATTGGTGCAGCTCCAACCGTTGTGGCCAACTGGGGAGTGAACCAGCGGATGGAAGACCTCTCTCTCTCTCTGCCTCTCCTTCTCTCTCTGTGTAACTCTGACTTTCAAAGAAATATTTTAAAAAATATGTTCATTTTGGGGCAAAAAAATTGAAATCCATGCATAGTTTTTTCAAAACACATATTTTCCATGAACTTTTGGGAGCCTCTTCGTAAAGTCCAAGTGAGAATGATTACTACTGAAGAATTTTTGTACTGTTCTTGCAGCTTTTGTGCAACTCTGAGTCATGCCAAGATAAAAGGCTGAAAAGGAAGAGAACGCTCCAGGCGCTCCAGGGCAGAGGGAGAGGCAGGGCGTGGGTGTCTGGCCGAGCCGGTAAGACGCCCACATCCCACACCCGGAGCCCTGGGTCCAGCCTCCTGCCCACAGAGCCTCCTGTAAATGGGTGCCTGCCACCCACAAGGGACATCTGCTGGGTTCCCAGCTTTGGCCCTGGACATCGCAGGTGTTTGGGGAGTGAACCAGCAGGTAGGAGCTCTCTCTAGTTTGCTCTCTTTCTCCCTCTCTGTCTCTCTACCTCAGATAAATTTAAAAAAAAAATTTTAAATGGAGAGAGGGGCCAGCATTGTGGCGTAGTGGGTAAAGTCATGCCAGCAATGCTGGCGTCCCACATGGGCGCTAGTTTGAGTCCCGGCTGCTCCACTTCTGATCCAGCTCTCTGCTAATGGCCTGGGGAAAGCAGCAGAAGACGGCCCAGGTGTTTGAGCCCCTGCCACCCATGTGGGAGACCCGGATGAAGCTGCTGGCTCCTGGCTGGGCCTGGCTGTTGCAGCCATTTGGGGAGTGAATCACTGGATGGAGATCTCTCTCTAACTCTGACTTTCAAATAAATAAATAAACTTTTTAAAAAATAATCAAAATAAACAGTGGAGAGAGGAAGAGCGAGGGCAGCCTGCCCGGCCCTGGCAGGGAGAGGGCCACCCAGTGTGGCGGGGGCAGGGCGCGTCTCCATGTTCGTCAGCAGCGCCGGTTCAAACGTCGAAGGCACTGCCGGTGACCAGGGAGGCTTCACTGCTCTGGCGCGACAGCTCCTGGGACGCCTGTCGGAGCAGGCCTGTCCTCTCGCGCCAGAGCTGGCTGTGCGGGCGGAGGGCGGTCAGGCCTTGGTGTCCTGTTCACGCTAGGCCGTCCCAGACAGTCCCGTGTCTCCCACCCCCATGCACGGGAAAGGACGACGAGTAGGGCTGCGCCGGGCCTCACCCTGCATGCGCCGCCGCTGCTCGGCCACGAGCCGCTCGCAGAGGCGCCGGTGCTGGCGGTAGCGCTGGATCACGAAGTCCTTCTGGCACAGCAGGTTCTTGCGGCACAGGTTGCTGGCCTGCAGCTCCGTGTTCTCCACCTCCAGCTCGTGGGCCCTGCACAGCAGCCGCAGCACCTCCCGCTGGTCCTCGCTGCTGACGTGCCGGGGCAGCAGCTGCTCCATCTGCGAGGCCTTCCGCTTGGCGTGGGCCAGGCGCCGCTCCAGCCCCGCCTGCCAGAGACGGGGGCCAGAGGAGGCGCTGGGGCTCCGCTGGCCCTGGCTGCCCATTCTCACGCGCCTGCCTTGTATGGTCTCCCAGAGGCTCTCGCGGCTGGGGACTCCCTAACTCTGGGGACCGCCAGTGACTCACCTGTGAGCACATCCTCTGCCTAGAGTCCACACCGCGGTCACCTCCCAGGGCCACAAGCCCCCCGCCCTAGTCACCCAGGCCAGAGACAGCCCCCAGGCCCAGAGCCACTGAGATTCCTCAAATAGCCTCTCCCTTGCCTGCCCCCAGCTCCCGTTCCTTCCTTGCCCCTCTGCCTCCTGGCCGGCCTGGTGCTCCCCCGTGTGGCCTGCGTGGCCTGCTGGCCCTCCTGCTGGGAAGGAGCAGTGTACTGTCCCTTCGGTGGCAGTCATCTCCTGCACTGTCAGCCCCACAGAACTGCATGCTCCCGTGGTCACTTGGTGTCACAGACACACTCCCAGGGCTCACCCCCACTGCACGCCCACGTGTCGGCCACAGGAAGCCAGAGCTGTGGCTTTCACCTGGGTCCTCCAGGTTCTCAGGGGGCGACCCTACCTCCATCGCACCACAGACCTGTTCACAGCCAGGGGCTGGCTCTCCTGGGCCACGCAGAGCACGAGAAGTGAGGTCTGAGGCCTGGCTCATCCGCTACAGGCCAGTGGGGACAGCTCTGCACTGGCACCCTCAATCGGGAGCCCTGTGGATCGGCCTGCTCCTCACTGCATCTGCGAGGTAGGGTCCCACAGAGGCCACCATGGAGACACAGACCCACACATGTGTGTGTGAGTCAGCCACACCTGCTCCGCACTGCAGCCTGGCCCAGGGGACAGAGGGGACACCATACCGTATAACTCCAGCTAGGCCCCAGACACACCACAGCCAGGGCTATCTTGGACTAGGGTCCACAGGAATGGGTCAGTGGGTCCCTGTGTTACCGGGAAGATGACCCCTGGCCACCTCCCTCTTGCCTGGAACTCACAGGGGACTGCCTGGCCCCCCTTGCGAGGTCCTGCTCGCCTCCTTCAAGTCTCCATCCCCTGGACGCCCGGCTGTGCTGAGCACCTCGTCTTGTCCCCAAGGATCCCTTGGCTGTGACCTCTGCTGTGAATTGCAGACCTCCAGCTCGTGCCTCATCCCACCAGCCCAGGGCCTGGTGGTCAGACCAAGTCAGTTCCGAGTCTTCCGGGGATTTGGGACCATCCACCTCCGGGGGCCTCGGTTTCGTCACCCACAACCCAGTTGCGATTGGCCTTACTCCCCAGGACGCACTATGTCCACCAGGGCCCACACCGTCCCCAGTTGGAGCAGGGACTACCACCGTGGCTACCTTGAGGGCTGCTGTTTTGCGCTGCTCTGCTAACAGCAGGTTGACCTCCTCCCTGGCCAGGGCCACCTCATGCGGCTCCGTGGACTCGCCATCGTCCCCGTCAGCGTCCGCGGGCGCCTCCTCCTTCTCGGGCTCCCCCTGGCCGCTGTGTGTGCGGAGGTGGGTCTTCTCCCGCTCCCAGCTGCAGTCAGACAGTGAGCAGGTGAGCAGCGCCTGGCCGGCAGCCCTGCCCCCGGTCCCGGTCCTGGTCCTCCTGGCCGCGGCTGCCTGCTCACAGGCGTGCCGGTGGAGCAGACGGGGTTGGCCCTATGATTGCGCACATGTGTGCATGAGGTCTCTCCCAGCTGCCCAGCCTCCAGCCTCAGATCCGCCCATGGGCCCCTGGGTGACCTGGGAAGGCCCCTGCGTAAATGCACCCCTGAACCTCAGTCTCCACAGCTGTGGAACTTGGGCCACCTCAGCCTGCCCACCGAGAATGAAGCGTGGCGGCCACAGCTCTGAAACCTAAACGGTCACAAGGAGCCCGCGGGGACGGGGCAGCAAAGGCGGACTTCCGGTGGGAGGTGGGCAAGACCGTGAAGTCCCCGGCAGGAGTCTCGTGCTCTTGGTATGGTTTCTACAGTAATCAAGGAAGGAAGGGGGAGCAGGTGAGCCGCGTGGGAGAAGCGCGAGGCAGGGTGAAGGGGAAGGCAGTGGAGGGCCATGGGGCCCAGCCTGTCCCGTGGCACCGCAACAGCGTCCCCCGTGGCTGGTGAACGGCACGGCCAGAACCACAGGCATCCCTGTCCCCAGAGGGCACGAGCGGGACGCAGAGTGCCGTGGGACGACAGCCCTGGCCTGGGAGACGCACACTCCCCCAGGCCTCGGCTTCCTCTTCCACAGGGCTGCCTCGCAGCCACGGACTGGGAGGGAGGTCCAAGGGTCTGGACAGTTCTCCCACCTGGCCCGGCTTAGACCCAGGGGCAGAGGAGCAGGCGAGGCGGGGGCAGCCCTGGCTGGAAGCTTGCAGGCAGCAGAGGGTGGCTGGACAGCAGCATAGGAATGACGAGCTCCCACAGGCGGCCCCTCTGCCCCGCGGGGTGGGCGGGTGCACTCACTCGGCAATGGTCAGCAGGTGGCGGGACATGTCCATGTGCAGCTCAATGGTGGTGTTCTCCAGCTCCACCAGGCTGCGCCGCATCTCCTTCTGCTCCCTGAAGGCCCCGACCAGCTGAGCCCGAATCTTGTTCATCTGCAGGCGACTGTCCTCCTCTGCGTCGTGGGGGCCGAGCGTGACTGCAGGCAGCAAGGCAGCTGGCTGTGTGGGGCAGCGCACCTAAGCAGGCTTGCGCTTCATGCTCGCCCACCAGAATGGGGCCTAGACCATGGAGCAGCTCAAACACACATGATAGGGGCTGGCGCTGTGGCACAGCGGGTTAAAGCCCTGGCCTGAAGCGCCAGCATCCCATATGGGGGCCGGTTCTAGTCCCAGATGCTCCTCTTCCGATCCAGCTCTCTGCTGTGGCCTGGGAAAGCAGTAGAAGATGGCCCAAGTGCACCCATGTGGGAGACCAGGAAGAAGCTCTTGGCTCCTGACAGGATCAGCCCAGCTGCGGCCGTTGTGGCCATCTGGGGAGTGAACCAGCGGATGGAAGACCTCTCTCTTTCTGTCTCTACCTCCCTCTGTAACTCTGTCTTTCAAATAAATAAAATAAATCTGTAAAAGAAAACACACACGATGATAGCTGGGTGGGTGGGTGGAGGTGGATGGATGATGATGGATGATGGATGATGGATGATGATGGATGATGGATGATGGATGGATGATGATGGATGGGTGGATGGACGGGTGGCTGGCTGGTTGCATAGGTGCCTGGATGGATGAGTAGGTGGATCAGAGGATGTATGAGTGATAGATGAAGGGAAGAATGGATAAATAGATGGAGGGAGGGAAGGAGGGATAAAGAACAGAGGGATGAGTGGATGGGAAGATGGGGGCAGCGGGCGGATAAAAGAGTGGACAGATGGCTGGACAGCTGGATGAGTGCACGGGTGCCTCTTTAACATCCTCTGTCAACCCATCATGGACAACTGCCGACTCACAGACATACATGCCCACTTCCTCAATGGCAACCCAAAGAAAAGCCAAGAAGGAGCGGGAAAGCTCACAGAAGGAGAGACCAGAAAGATCTGTGGTGCCGTGAGCTTGCTGGAAGCGTGAACCTGGAATGGCCATCAATGACCTGACTGCTGACACTGGGTGTGCAGGGACTCTGCAACTGTGTCCTTGCAAAGAACCCTTAAACCGGGGGCTCATACACTGATGCACACACGGGTAGGGACCTGGGGTTTGCAGTGTGTGTGTGCGTGTTCCGTGCTGCCCCCCCCCCCCCCGTTGGGCTTTATTTGAAAGATTCTCCATGATAAGAAAGGGAACACTTAGGGGCCAGAACCATGGACAGCAGGTAAAGCCGCCACCTGTGACACTGGCATCCCACGTGTGCACCGGTCTGTGCCCTGGCCACTTCACTTCCAACTCAGCTCCCTGCTAATGGCCTGGGACAGCAGATGATGGCCCAAGTACCTGGGCCCCTGCCATCCACATGGGAGACCCGGATGGAGTTCCTGGCTCCTGGCTTCAGCATAGCCCAGCCCTGGCCATTGCAGCCACTTGGGGAGTGAACCAACAGAAGGAAGCTTTCTCTCTTGCTCTCTTTGGCTTTCAAATAAGTAACAATATTTTTTAAAAACAGTGAGCTTTGGGGTTGGCACTGTAGCTTGGCAGGTAAAGCTGCCACCTGCAGTGCCGGCATCCCATATGGGTGCTGGTTTGAGTCCCAGCTGCTCCACTTCCTATCCAGCTCTCTGCTGTGGCCTGGGAAGGCAGTAGAAGATGTCCCAAGTGCTTGGGCCCCTGCATCCACATAGGAGAACCTGAAGAAGCTCCTGGCTCCTGGCTCCTGATCAGTGCAGCTCAGGCTGTTGCAGCCAATTGGGGAGTGAATCAGCAGATGGAAGACCTCTCTCTCTCTCTCTGCCTCTCTTTCTCTCTCTGTGTAACTCTTTCAAATAAATAAATAAATCTTAAAAAAAAAAAAAGGAAATACAGAACTGAGTTATCCCACAGAGAGGCAAAGAAGCTTATTTAAAAAAATAAATTAAAAAAAAGACTGAGTTTTACGCTACGTGAAAGTGGCCACGACAAACAAGTGGAGGAGGTGCTGAGGCTCACATTGGTGGGAGTTGGGCGAGTCCTGCTACTCCTTTATAAATCTTAAACCTGTCCACTTAAGAAGGCATTTAGAGGAAAGAAAAAACAGAAAGGCAGGAGGGAAAAGGAGAGGTTAAAAAAAGAAAAGCAGGAAAGTAAGAAGGAGCGAGAACAAGCCCGGCCCACGCTTCCCAGGGGAGGAAATGCAGGCTGGGGTCGGGGTCCCTGAGGCAGGGCCAGGTTGGGACGAAGCCCAGGCAGGGTCACAGCCCTACTCTGCGGTCACAGGAGCTCCACACCAGCCCGGGGACAGCAGGGACAGGGCTGATGGCCACAGGGCGAGGGGCAGCGCCGGGTGGCACTGGGCTCTACCTTGCACAACCGGGACCCCAGGGCGGGGGGTGGGGGGCACTCGGCTCTACCATGCACATCTGGGACCCCAGGGCGGGGGCAGCACTCAGCTCTACCTTGTATATCTGGGACCCCAGGGCGGGGGGGGGGCAGCACTCGACTCTCGTACATCCCAAAACCCGGGGGGGGGGGGCACTCGGCTCTACCTCGCACATCTCAAACCCTGGGGTGGGGGGCACTCAGCTCTACCGTGCACATCCGGGACCCCAGGGTCAGGGGCGGTACTCGGCTCTACCGTGCACACCTGGGACCCCAGGGCGGGGGGGCACTCAGCTCTACTGTGCACACCTGGGACCCTGGGGTCAGGGGCAGTACTCGGCTCTACCGTGCACACCTGGGACCCCAGGATCAGGGGCGGCACTCGGCTCTACCGTGCACACCCGGGACCCCAGGATCAGGGGCGGTGCTCGGCTCTACCGTGCACACCTGGGACCCCAGGATCAGGGGCGGCACTCGGCTCTACCGTGCACACCTGGGACCCCAGGATCAGGGGCGGCACTTGGCTCTACTGTGCACACCTGGGAGCCCAGGCTCGCTCTTCCTCTCCTTTTCTTGCTTCTCGATTCTGGACTTGAGCTGCTCGATCTCCCCGCGCAGCTGGGAGATGACGTCCGTGTACTGCGCGATGTGGTAGGACACGTTCAGCAGGTTGCGCTTGACCTGGTGGGGCAGCGGGCATGGGGGTCAGGGCTGAGCACACACTGGGGGCACCGACACCCGGAGCCGCAAACACATGTCTGCTATGAAAGCCGAAGTCTGTCGTAGGCAGCACGCAAACACGTGTCTGCTATGAAAGCCGAAGTCTGTCGTAGGCAGCCGTGGAAAGGGAGGGAACCCGGAGGACACGGACAGGGCCAGGCCAGGCCCAGAAGGAGGCGGGCTGTGGGTCCCACTGCTGTGAGTGCCCAGAGCTCAGGCTCCTAGAGACAGGGGTCTCATCGGGAAGGCGAGAACGTTCTGGGGCTGGTGGTGACGGGGCACAACACCGTGAGTGCCTAATGCCGTTGAAACACGCACCTAGAAACGGTCAAGAGGGTGACTTCCCGTTACGTGAATTCTAGCAGCACACAAAGACCCAAACAACCCGTGTGGGCCGCTGCGCGCTCGCTGTGGGCCTGCCCTCCACATCTGTCTTAGCACGGTCCTGCCCGTCTGTGCCACCGAGACAGCTGTGCTGTGTCTGCGGCGGGCTTTGGCATTCCTGTAACTGGCACCTGTTTATCTGCGTGAGTTCACGCTCACACCCAGCCCCCCAGCCCGCTGCAAGGCCTGGAGCTGTGGGAGCAGAGACCCCGCCGTTTTTCTCTGTTAGTAGCTGGTGCCTAGCTCAGAGAGGAGTAGGGAGGGCCAGTGGTTTGCTGACAAATGACTGTGATAAAATAGAACCACCACTGTGGCATGGTGCTCACAGGCTGTGTCCAGTCACCATGTCCAGTACTAAGCAGCCAGTGGGCACCATCTCACGAGTCTTCACACAACTGACCCACCCTTCAGACGGGGGCAGCAGTGCAGACAGCCCGGCACAGCGGGGTAGGCCTGGGCCCTGGAGCCAGGGGCTCTGGCCCCAACACCAGCTGGAGAAGTGACCTTGTCTCCCCCACTACAGCCAGTCTGCTCTTTGCTAACGTGAGCAAGGACCCTGAAATGCAATCATCCGGGATAGGCTCTAACCCGCGGCCAGGTGTCCCTAACGGGGAAGAGGGAACGTTGAAGACAGGCAGGGCCAGAGGGACGCGGCCACAAGGCGAGGACGAGGTGGGAGGACCCTCCCCGACAGCGTCGGAGGGTGTGTGGCCCTGCGCCCCTCCCCCAGCGTGCAGGAGCATGGCGCAGGCGCTGGGACGCAGAAGGCAGGGACGCGGGGCTGCTGGCACTTCCACCCTCCGTCTCAGAGACGATGAGACTGGGGCACAGAGGGCTCACGCGCGCAGGCAGCGCCTCCCAGCTGGAGCTTAGATCAGGGGCAGACCCAGCCGTCCGTCTCAGGGTGTGTGCTCAGCACCCACCCCACAGCCCCCGGAGTGAGCCAGGGACCTAGTGGGTGAGGGAGTGACGAGCCAGCCACCGAGGGAGCGGGCGAGGGTGCAGCCGGCGCAGGAGGCTCACCCTGGTCTTGATGTTCTTGGCCCTGTAGGCGTAGAGCAGCGTGGTCCGTGACTCCTCGAAGCAGGTGCTGGCCGGGCTGATGTGGGCGATCATGACGGTGCGGCTGTTCCCGCCCAAGGCGTCCTGTTCTGGGGAAGTCTCTGAGCTGTGGGGGTGGGAGCTGCGCCACCCCCCACTCATCACCAGACGCAGGGTTCCTGCCCCCACCTTGGGAAGGGCAGCTGATGCCAGAACCCAGGGCCCTCAGCTCTGGGCGCCATCACTGACTTGTGGAGGGGCAGGGCAGATCAGGCCCAGGGTTCGAACGCGTTTACCCGCGGCTGTTTGCCTCTGCGCCCCGCCCTGCCGCGCAGCGGAGGTATCAAGAGGGATTTCCCACATCAGAGCCACCCGCGGAGGGACGGGCGGCCTGGGGGAGGTGGTGAGCTCCCGAGGCCGCCCCGCTCGGCGGGATGCTCGGCGGCACCCACCTTCAGCAGGCGCGTGAGCTTGCTGTCGCGGAAGTTCACGTACTGCGCACGGCCGCCGCCCTTCTCACTGAGCGCGTTGATGCAGTTGCCCAGAGCCAGCAGAGAGCGGTTGATGTGGGCGCCCTCCTTCATCCTTTTGCCTCGGTTCTGGGTCTGCAGGGGGAGAGGCCGGGCGGCTCGGTCCTTCCCGCGCCAGCTTGGCGGGGGTGAGGCCCACAGACAGAATCCGCGTCCCTCCCGGGCGACGAGGGGGACCGAGGCTGGGCCTGGCACGCGCTGGTGACACCCAGGAGACAGGAGTGACACAGGATTCTTTTTTTTTTTTTTTTTTTTTTTTTTTTTTTTTTTGACAGGTAGAGTGGACAGTGAGAGAGAGAGACAGAGAGAAAGGTCTTCCTTTGCCGTTGGTTCACCCTCCAATGGCCGCCGCGGCCGGCGTGCTGCGGCCGGCGCACCGCGCTGATCCGATGGCAGGAGCCAGGAGCCAGGTGCTTTTCCTGGTCTCCCATGGGGTGCAGGGCCCAAGCACCTGGGCCATCCTCCACTGCACTCCCTGGCCACAGCAGAGGGCTGGCCTGGAAGAGGGGCAACCGGGACAGAATCCGGCGCCCCGACCGGGACTAGAACCCGGTGTGCCGGCGCCGCTAGGCGGAGGATTAGCCTAGTGAGCCGCGGCGCCGGCCTTGACACGGGATTCTGTGGGCCAGGGTTCTGCTGAGACCCAGCCGGCTGCTAAACGAGGTGCGAGCCGCTCCAGAGAAGCCCACGCAGGATAAAATGCGAGAGCAGGCCTTCCACGCCAGAGGGGCCCTCCCCCTGCCGGGAAGCGTCCTCCTCCTGCAGGAGGCCGATCTAGGGGGCACCTGAGGCTCCTGCCCGTCCGACTGCATCCCGCCACTTCCTGCCCGCCTCCCGCTGCCCTGCGGCCCCTCCCGTCAGCGTCCCTGCTGCCCAGCAGTGTGCACTCCGTCAGGGCGGCCGTGGCGCTTGCTGGCCGTGTGTCCCTGGTGGCGAGCCTCCCCGCCCCCTTCCCCGCTCTGTACGTCTGAAACAAGAACGACAGCGCTGATGCTCTCTTGCTGAGGGCGGCTAGCAGGGTCAGCGGGCGTGGCTGAGAGCAGCCTGCACTGCCTCTGGCGGCCAGCCCCCCAGTCCTGGGCTGCGCTTCCCGCCCGTCTCAGCCTCCCAGGGCAAGGTAGAGGGCTTCAGGGGTGCGAGGGAGGAGGCCTCCACTTTTATCAAGAGGGAGCCCGTGGAGGCAGACTCGCTCGGCCGGTGTGCCCAGGGCTGGGGCAGCACACACGTTGTGTGCCTGTGTCACAGAGCCAGGGGCTTTCCTGCAGCTCCTTGGCAAGTGACTTTCTGTGCAGAAATGACACGTGTGAGAGAGAAGGGGCCTTCAGACAACCTACCCAGGCCACTGGTGAGCACTGAAAATGCCGAGGCCGAGAGGGGCGGTGGCACCAGCACAGCAAGGCCTCAGGGCCCGAACCCGGTCCAGTGCCAGCTTTCACAGCCAAGCCCAAGAGTGGCAGGGCTCCACACAGCCCCCAAGGGCAGGGCCTTGCCCAGCCGGGACAGTCCGGGCTGCTGGCCCCGGCCCAGGACCCCAGAATCATCTCCATTTCACTCAGCTTTGCGGGAAGCCGCCTGCACCCACATCCGTCCATGTGCTGGTCACGTCTCTGTCGGAGGCCCTGGCACCTGGAGGACTCTATGACCCTGACCCTGGGGTTAGCCAGTTCCTGGAGACAGCGGATGTCTCACCTGTGCACACATATTTCACCTACAGCCACATCCCCAAAAGCCCAGAGCCCACGCCCCAGTCACCCCCTAAATGTGGCTCTCGTGTTCTGGCCACTGTCCACCTGCCCTAATCACCCAGAGCCAGTACAGGCACCCAGGGCCAACCCTGGGCCCAGAGCCCCGAAGGGTCTTCAAACAGCCAACTCCACACCCACCCACTGCCTCCAGGTCCTGCCCTGGAAACCCATGTTCCCCTTGCTTCCCCGCCCCCGCTGGCCCTGGCACTTCCCCGGGGCGCCTGCATGGCGAGCTCCGCCCCTCCCCCGGGAGTTGCGATGGCCATGTTTTCAGTGGAGGTTGTTCCCTGACCCCCACAGTTTGCTCACTACTCATCTTCTGTTATTTTACAACAGCCTGCAGCTGGTCAGCCGGCTCTGGCGGTCACACAGCGCGGGCAGCCAGGGCGGGGCCGGACACTGCGTGGGAGTGAGTGAGCGAGCGAAGGAGGAGACTCCCAGGGCGGGGCCGGGCACTGCGTGGGAGTGAGTGAGCGAGCGAAGGAGGAGACTCGGTGGTCACTCAAGCCTCTGGCTGCGGCCAGACCTGCCGGCTTCCCAGCTCCGATGGCCCACCCGAGATCTCCGTGCACAGCCAGTCGCTGTGTCGCCACGGGGTCACACGGGCGTGAGGCCGCCTGTGAGTGTTCCGTGCCTGGTGCGCTGCAGGGTATGGGGACTGCCTCGTGCTTGTATTACTGCTGTTCTCACACAGCCCAGCCGGGTCCTTGTCCCCAAGGAACGCTCAGGCACCGGGCAGCCGCCAGGGAGCCCAGTGACCACGTCCCCGACAGGAGCGGCAAAGGACAGAGGAGCCGGGGCTGGAGGGGAGGGCGGGGGGCTGGCTCCCCAGCAGCCACTGTGCTGTCAGCCAGCAGCCTGAGCCATCCTCCTCACAGCCATGCTCTGCGCACCTGGCTCCCTGCCCCAAATGCCCGCCCAGCCTCAGCCCAGAGACCCCGCCCCCCGGACTTGCACAGCCTCAGCACAGCTAAGACAAAGCTCACGCCTCTGGAGCCCTAGCCACTGGCCCACGTGTGGTCCCGCAGGTACGCTGAGCTCCCCAGTGAGTGTGGGTGCAGCCCGCCCCCCCGGGCATGCCCTGCACCCACGCACGCCCGCCCGCTTGCTGGCTTCCTCATCCCCAAGCTGGGTGCTCTTCTGGGTCCTACTCACGGACTCAAGGGGTGACCACTGCCGAGTGAGTGGCCACAGGGCATCTGAAAGGGTGGGGAGGCATGTGGGGGGCAGGCACCTGGGCTGCCCGCTCCGAGCCCGCCAGGTCCACCATGAAGAGCCTCCCGACGTGCACTTCCTCCGCCAGGTCCGCGCCACGGCTCCGCTGGTGCACGGTGACCTGCAGCACCGCGTGGGAGCGGGACGATGTCCTGTTGGTGGCCGTGGGCTCCTGCGTGCGCTGCCGGTTGCCTTTGGTGAGGAGCTGCATGATCTGAGGACAGAGCAGAAGTGGGCCAGCCGTCACGGAGACGGAGGCTGGGGCCAGGAGTGCTCCATGTCTACCCATGGAGCAGGAATGCCAGACACCCTGACTGTGTTCTCCTCCCGCCACCAGTGGCAGACATCACCAGTGGATTGCCCACCTCTTCTCCGTGAAGCTCTGAGCAGTCCCCCCAACCCAGGACTTCTCTATAGGCAGCCAGAATGGCGTGTGGGAGCTGGCGGGGGCTGAAACCCGTGTGCGGTGCAGCTGTGGAATGAAGTCAACGAGGCCCCCGGGCACCCACTGTGTACCACACTCTGCCAGAAGGCAGAGCACAGGTGGAGAGAAGACTGACAGAGTCACTGTTAAGGCCACCCCCAGCCCAAGCCCACAAGAGACAAAGCCAAGGGCCTGTGCGTCCCAGCACCTGGGCCAGCACGGCAGAGCACGCGGCCAGGGAGGGCTGAGGAGGAAGAGCCGGGACGACTCTGGAGGCCAGAGGAGCCACGGGAGATTTTCTCGGCAGACAGGAGGCCACCCCATGGCAGTGTTGAGCCTGGGCTGGCGGAGGCCAGAGGTGGCTGCAGAAACACGTACAGCTTGTCTGCTAAAGGAGTGATTGTCACGAGCAGGGGTGGCAAATGGATTTCAGACCCGAGCCACCTCTGATGGGCTGTGGCCACCTTGGGCGCTGAGTTGAAAAGGCTCCCAGACAGCCCCTGGAATCGGAGGGAGGAGTGTGTTGTCGATTAGTGATGTCTGCCCTGAGCACCGGCCAGGCAGGCAGAGACACAGGCGCAGGTGCCTGGCACCCCCTTAGTCCAAATCCAGATGCTTGGAGACCAGAGGCCACGGGTTTGTCTCTGCTCAGCAGACTCCAGCAAGGGGGGTTCTAAGCTCAGGTGTGTGTGGCGACCACGGCTTGGCGCCCACCTCCTGGGCGTTTGAGGTGGAGACCTCCGTGACACCTGCAATCTGGATGCTGCCCCTGGCGTCTTCTCTCAGGTCCAGAAACCCAGAGGACGGGTTCAGGAGGTCCCGGATCACTTCGTTGTAGATCTGCAGTAAAGCAGGAAGGTTAGGAACGAGGCTCACCAGCGTGAAGGAGCCACAGGGAACCTCAGCCCTGAGGGTGACACGCAGTGCCCAGGGCATCCCGCCCCCAGCTGCCCGGGGCACAGCACGCCTGTCCTGCGGTCCAGACCCCGGGCCAGGAGGGTGGGCTCACCTCAAAGTAGGACATGGACACACTGCAGTCAGTGACATCGCGGGTCCCCTCGATGGCCTCGAAGAGGTCAGTGAGGGTCTGCAGGTAGATGCCGGGCTCCGCGTCCATGCCCAGCATGGTGTGCGTCTTCCCGGCACCTGCGGGAGGAGTGAGATACCCCCTGCCTGGGACGAGAGCCAGTGGGCAGCAGGTGCCCTGAGCTGCTAGAGAGTTGTATGACCCCAGCCCCACTCCCACTCGGGGACCTGCCCTGGATGGTACCTGAGGGGCCATAGGCAAACACCGTGGCGTTGTACCCAGAGATGATGCCTTCTACCAGACGCTGGGTGGTGGCACAGTACACTTCCTCCTGCGGACGGATGGGGGGACAGTCACACGGACAGCCCAGGCTGAGTCACGGAGGACAGTGGGTGGTGCCTGCTGTACCGTCCGTCCCCTCTGGACGCGCACAGGGAGCACACGGACAGGGCTACAAGAGCGTGGGCACCGACCATCCCTGGGTTCCACACTCAGTCCTGCAGCCAAAGCTTTGGGTGCACTGCGCCTGCCACACCGAGCCTCGCAGGGTGGTTTGAGGCAGGAAAGTGCCGAACAGCCCCGCTGAGGCCTGGTGCGTGTGAGGCACTCAACACACGCGAGCCTATTCTAGGGCTCCCACAGGGATGGAGACCGAAGAAGGAAGGGCTAGAGGGTGCCAAAAGGGTGGGAGTCCGTGATGGCAACAAGACTGCATGTCATGGGGCACGACTGGGACCGGGACAGAAGCTTCAGCCTGGCACAATGTGAGTGGAGGCAGCAAGAGACAGTGGTGGGAGCGTGCGAGAGCAGTGAGTGCCCAGTGCACAGGACCCCAGGGCTGGTGTGTGAGTGAGAGCAGTGAGTGCCCAGTGCACAGGACCCCAGGGCTGGTGTGTGAGAGCAGTGAGCGCCCTGTGCACAGGACCCCAGGGCTGGTGTGTGAGTGAGAGCAGTGAGCGCCCAGTGCACAGGACCCCAGGGCTGGTGTGTGAGTGAGAGCTGTGAGCGCCCAGTGCACGGGACCCCAGGGCTGGTGTGTGAGTGAGAGCAGTGAGCGCCCAGTGCACGGGACCCCAGGGCTGGTGAGTGAGTGAGAACAGTGAGCGCCCAGTGCACGGGACCCCAGGGCTGGTGTGTGAGTGAGAGCAGTGAGCGCCCAGTGCACGGGACCCCAGGGCTGGTGTGTGAGTGAGAGCAGTGAGCGCCCAGTGCACGGGACCCCAGGGCTGGTGTGTGAGTGAGAGCAGTGAGTGCCCAGTGCACGGGACCCCAGGGCTGGTGTGAGAGCAGTGAGCGCCCAGTGCACGGGACCCCAGGGCTAGTGTGTGAGTGAGAGCAGTGAGCGCCCAGTGCACGGGACCCCAGGGCTGGTGTGTGAGTGAGAGCAGTGAGCGCCCAGTGCACAGGACCCCAGGGCTGGTGTGTGAGTGAGAGCAGTGAGCGCCCAGTGCACAGGACCCCAGGGCTGGTGTGAGAGTGAGAGCAGTGAGCGCCCAGTGCACAGGACCCCAGGGCCGGTGTGTGAGTGTGCAAGAGCAGTGAGCGCCCTGTGCACGGGACCCCAGGGCTGGTGTGAGAGTGTGCAAGAGCAGTGAGCGCCCAGTGCACGGGACCCCAGGGCTGGTGTGTGAGTGAGAGCAGTGAGCACCCAGTGCACGGGACCCCAGGGCCGGTGTGTGAGTGAGAGCAGTGAGCGCCCAGTGCACAGGACCCCAGGGCTGGTGTGAGAGCAGTGAGCACCCAGTGCACGGGACCCCAGGGCTGGTGTGTGAGTGAGAGCAGTGAGTGCCCAGTGCACAGGACCCCAGGGCTGGTGTGAGAGCAGTGAGTGCCCAGTGCACAGGACCCCAGGGCCGGTGCGTGAGTGAGAGCAGTGAGTGCCCAGTGCACAGGACCCCAGGGCTGGTGTGTGAGTGAGAGCAGTGAGTGCCCTGTGCACAGGACCCCAGGGCTGGTGTGAGAGCAGTGAGCGCCCAGTGCACAGGACCCCAGGGCTGGTGTGTGAGTGAGAGCAGTGAGTGCCCAGTGCACGGGACCCCAGGGCTGGTGTGAGAGCAGTGAGCGCCCAGTGCACAGGACCCCAGGGCTGGTGTGTGAGTGAGAGCAGTGAGTGCCCAGTGCACAGGACCCCAGGGCTGGTGTGTGAGTGAGAGCAGTGAGCGCCCAGTGCACGGGACCCCAGGGCTGGTGTGTGAGTGAGAGCATTGAGTGCCCAGTGCACAGGACCCCAGGGCTGGTGTGAGAGTGTGCAAGAGCAGTGAGCACCCAGTGCACAGGACCCCAGGGCTGGTGTGTGAGTGAGAGCAGTGAGCACCCAGTGCACGGGACCCCAGGGCCGGTGTGTGAGTGAGAGCAGTGAGCGCCCAGTGCACAGGACCCCAGGGCTGGTGTGAGAGCAGTGAGCACCCAGTGCACGGGACCCCAGGGCTGGTGTGTGAGTGAGAGCAGTGAGTGCCCAGTGCACAGGACCCCAGGGCTGGTGTGAGAGCAGTGAGCGCCCAGTGCACGGGACCCCAGGGCTGGTGTGAGAGCATTGAGCGCCCTGTGCACGGGACCCCAGGGCTGGTGTGTGAGTGAGAGCAGTGACCGCCCAGTGCACGGGACCCCAGGGCTGGTGTGTGAGTGAGAGCAGTGAGCGCCCTGTGCACGGGACCCCAGGGCTGGTGTGTGAGTGAGAGCAGTGAGCACCCTGTGCACGGGACCCCAGGGCTGGTGTGTGAGTGAGAGCAGTGAGCGCCCAGTGCACGGGACCCCAGGGCTGGTGTGAGAGCAGTGAGTGCCCAGTGCACAGGACCCCAGGGCTGGTGTGTGAGTGAGAGCAGTGAGCGCCCAGTGCACAGGACCCCAGGGCTGGTGTGAGAGCAGTGAGCACCCAGTGCACGGGACCCCAGGGCCGGTGTGAGAGTGTGCAAGAGCAGTGAGCGCCCAGTGCACGGGACCCCAGGGCTGGTGTGTGAGTGTGCAAGAGCAGTGAGCGCCCAGTGCACGGGACCCCAGGGCTGGTGTGTGAGTGTGCAATAGCTGTGAGCGCCCAGTGCACAGGACCCCAGGGCTGGTGTGAGAGCAGTGAGTGCCCAGTGCACAGGACCCCAGGGCTAGTGTGAGAGCAGTGAGCGCCCAGTGCACGGGACCCCAGGGCTGGTGTGTGAGTGTGCAAGAGCAGTGAGCACCCAGTGCACGGGACCCCAGGGCTGGTGTGTGAGTGTGCAAGAGCAGTGAGCACCCAGTGCACGGGACCCCAGGGCTGGTGTGTGAGTGTGCAATAGCTGTGAGCGCCCAGTGCACAGGATCCTAGGGCTGGTGTGTGAGTGAGAGCAGTGAGTGCCCAGTGCACAGGACCCCAGGGCTGGTGTGAGAGCAGTGAGTGCCCAGTGCACAGGACCCCAGGGCCGGTGCGTGAGTGAGAGCAGTGAGTGCCCAGTGCACAGGACCCCAGGGCTGGTGTGTGAGTGAGAGCAGTGAGTGCCCTGTGCACAGGACCCCAGGGCTGGTGTGAGAGCAGTGAGCGCCCAGTGCACAGGACCCCAGGGCTGGTGTGTGAGTGAGAGCAGTGAGTGCCCAGTGCACGGGACCCCAGGGCTGGTGTGAGAGCAGTGAGCGCCCAGTGCACAGGACCCCAGGGCTGGTGTGTGAGTGAGAGCAGTGAGTGCCCAGTGCACAGGACCCCAGGGCTGGTGTGTGAGTGAGAGCAGTGAGCGCCCAGTGCACGGGACCCCAGGGCTGGTGTGTGAGTGAGAGCATTGAGTGCCCAGTGCACAGGACCCCAGGGCTGGTGTGAGAGTGTGCAAGAGCAGTGAGCACCCAGTGCACAGGACCCCAGGGCTGGTGTGAGAGTGTGCAAGAGCAGTGAGCACCCAGTGCACAGGACCCCAGGGCTGGTGTGTGAGTGAGAGCAGTGAGCACCCAGTGCACGGGACCCCAGGGCCGGTGTGTGAGTGAGAGCAGTGAGCGCCCAGTGCACAGGACCCCAGGGCTGGTGTGAGAGCAGTGAGCACCCAGTGCACGGGACCCCAGGGCTGGTGTGTGAGTGAGAGCAGTGAGTGCCCAGTGCACAGGACCCCAGGGCTGGTGTGAGAGCAGTGAGCGCCCAGTGCACAGGACCCCAGGGCCGGTGCGTGAGTGTGCAAGAGCAGTGAGCGCCCAGTGCACAGGACCCCAGGGCCAGTGTGTGAGGTGTGGCTGCACTTCCTGGGTGCCCATGCCAGGTCCTGCTCTCCATCTCAACTAACTGCTCCGTGGGCCTGGCTGGCGGGTGATGCAGCTTCTCCGAGCTTGGAATCAGAGGTATGGGGCGAGGGTCAGTCATTTGGGAGTAGGAGTTGCAGTTAAGTGTGGGGTCCTGTGTCCTTCCCTGGGCTTTGTCTTCGCCAAGCAGGCCTTAGATGAAACAATCCCCTGCAGGCAGCCTGGGCCCCAGCCCCACCTGCCCAGGTCAGGTGCGTGTCCTCCACTTGCCCCACCTCGATGGGAGCAGGGTCCCCACAGTGAGGGTCAGGTGGCAGGTGGGACAGCGTCCTGCCCTTGGGTGGGTGCTGGTCCCGACACCAGCCCTGGGCCTCACTGAGTGGCCTCCCGCAGGTCCTTCGCCTGTGACAACACAGCTCGGCCAGAGACCCTCCCTTGCCTGCTCTTCAGGCAGGCAGAAGGGCCCTCAGCGGCCACCACAGGCCCCGGGAGCCTCAGGCTGGCACCGCCACAGCATGCATTCATGGCACACCCCTCTCCACGGGCTCCCTGACTGGGTTACAGGCAGTGTGGGCATCGCCTTGTCCAGCGAAGAAATGAGAAGGCCCTCGCCAGGCCGCACCTGGCGGCCCCTGTGCCCACTGAGCCACCTGCTACCCATAGGCCCGTGATGGGTCTTTGCCCACAACCTCCTGGTTCCTTGGAGAGGCCCCGAGCAAAGACCGGGATGAGGCCACCTGGCTGTGAAGTCCTCCCAAGGTGTGCCCAGCCCCACCGGGCTGGGAGGGGACGGGTGGGCACCTGGGAGGCGTGCTGGTCAAACACGGTGTCGAAGATGAAGGTGCGCTCCCGGGACCGGTGGGCACGCAGTGGGTCCTCAGCGTCCTCACTGGGGTCCGTGAGCACCAGCACCTGCGGGCAACGTGTGGCAAAGGAGGGGCAATGCGTGCTCAGGGCCTGCGAGCCCCAGATGGGCTCCCGCCGTGACCACAGCCGGGCTTGGCCGGGCTCTGAGAAGGGCTGCAGGCCAGGAGTTCCAGGGAACCCCACCACCCCTTCTCCGCCCGCTTTCTGGAGTCAGCGTCTCCCACAGCTGCAGCCCAGTACCCAGGTCCACACCCACTGCAGACAGCAGCCTCGTGCTGGGGTGACAACCCCTTCCTGCTCTGCACAAGGGCACGGTGACCGCCCCAGTCCGGCATGTCCCGCCCTGACGAACCCCGCAGCCCGCCGGGAGGGGCTGCCTGCTACCGAGGACGCTGGGTGCGTGAGACGCCCAGGAAAGGCACAGCCCTGCCCCCTCTATTCCTCTGAGGCTGGCTGGCCCCAGGGCCTCTGATCTCACATAAATACATCATTAGAAGCAGAGAGTACCAGTGACCTGGGTCACAGGGCCGAAGGAGCCCTTCCCAGGGAACGAAGTGGGGCGTGAGGCTATCAGGAGCCCAGCAGCCTGACTGGGGGCCGACCTCGGGGTCAGGGCACCCACAGTGTGGAGTCCAAGGGGGTGCAGCTGGAGCCCTGCACAACCCTCCCTTGGTTCACAGCTTTGGAAACGGAGGTCCCTGGAGACAGGAGCCTGCCTGAGGTTCTTGGGGAGCCAGTGGAGGGGGCGGGGCCAGGTCCCCGGGGCCGCTCCTGGCTCCTGCCCAGCACTTGCCCCATGACACAGTCTGACTCTCCCATCGCTGTCTCCTGCTGCAGAGTCAGGAACAAAGGAGGGGGCAAGTGGGGAGCTCCCCTACACAGCCCCTGTGCTCCTGGCCTCCCAGCCCCAACTCCCACTGTCCACCAGCTGGGAGGCTTTGGACGGGCTTCCTCCACTCCCTGGGCCTGGGCTTTCTCCTCTGCGAGACGGAGGTGATAAAGAACACACCTGCAGCAGCAGCCCTGGGCGGGAAGCAAGGTAACACGCCCCGCCGGCCAGGGCGCTCCCGGGCCGGTGTTGTCGTGCAGTGGGTTAAGCCACCGCCAGCATCCCACACGGGGCACCAGTCCCAGTCCTAGCTGCTCTGTTTCTGACCTAGCTCCCTGCTGATGTGTCTGCAAAGGCAGCAGACGATGGGCCGGTGCTGGGACCCTGCCATCCACGTAGGAGGCCCAGATGGAGTTCCTGGCTCCTGGCTGCAGTCCAGTCCAGATCTGGCCACTGTGGGCATTTGGGGAGGGAACCAGCACGTAGGAGCTATCTTTCTGTCTCTCCCTCTCTCTTTCAAATAAATCTTTTACAAATCAAAAAAAAAAAAAAAAAAAAAACCAGCTACACTGGATCGTGCACACAAACGTCTCCGCGGGTGACGAGAACATCACTGAGAAGCAGCACGGAGCCTCTGGCTCCTGTGTGTGCTGAGGTCGGACCCGGAGCCACTGCGCCTGAGAATGCTCGCTGAGCGCGGGCTGCCGAGGGCCCTCGCTTGCCACCTACTCCAAGGGGCCTGGGGTAAGGAATCCACGTCCCTGGGGCAGGCAAGCACAACTGTGGTCTTAAGGGAAAACCTGGCACGAGGGCTCCTGGGCTGTAGGGTTCTGGAAACCTCTGGATCAGTCTGAAGCTACGCAGAGTAAAGAGAATAAAGTGTGAGCGCCACGTGATGGACATCAGACACGAGGGCCAGGTGCAGGGGCACCTGCTGTGAGGCCCCACTGGAGGGGACGACCAGGACGGACAGGGCCAGGAAGCAGAGGGGTGGCTGCCAGCAAGGGACGGGCGACAGAAGTGTTCACCCGTGTGGGAGACTCAGAGAAAGCTCCAGGCTCCTGGTTTCATATGGCCATTGTGGCCATGTGGGGAATGAACCAACCTCTCTCTCTCTCGCTCTCTCTCTCTCTGCCTCTGCCTCTCTGTAACTCAGCCTTTCAAATAAATAAATAAATAAATCTTGGGAAAAAAAATAAAAAAAAAAAAAGAAGAATCTGATGCAACGTGAAATGCACCCTGACTTGTAGAAACTTAGAAACACGAGCTGCGTGCATGAAGCTGACAGCAGGCCCCAGCCACTCCCAGCTGCCCGACCTCAGCCCAGTCCCTGCAGTGCCCACGCCCAGCCTCCCAGGACGGCTCACGCCTCTCGTCAGACCCACACTCAGCTTTCCCACTACGCCCACGTGGGCGCGTCACAGGGCCACATCCTTTCCCCCAAAACCACCCCCTCCCTCCTTTGCTCCTGTCCTGGGAGCTCGGCACCTTCGCCCTGTTCCCCACGCCAGCTGCCCCAGACACTGTCCACTGCCTCTTGTCCCGGGCTGCTGGTGCGGGCCTGGGGACCAGACTGCCCAGCCACCCTGCTCCGGGGTCTGCTCCAAGGTCACTGCCTCGGGCCCTTCTAGGCCCCTGTGACACTATCCCCACCCTAACAGTGAGTCGGGTGGTGGGGGCCCCAGTCCGTCACGGCTCTACCCCAGAACATGGCCTACCCAGGGCGTGAGCAAGGAGCGACTGACACAGCTAAGGTGCACACAGCCTCACCTGCTCCCCCACTTTGTGAGCGATGACTGTGGCTCCCTCCTGCAGCTCTGCGTCACTGAGTGGACGGATTCGGAGCGCTACCTGCGGGCAGGACAGGGCAGCTGGGTCCAGGGGTCCCTCGATGGCCGGCCCTCTTCCTCCAGCACGAGACTCCCAGCCCACACTGGATGCCCGTCTGATCCTCTCGCCAGTGCCCGCCGTCCCAACACCCGCTGCAGATGTTTAAGCAGCAGCCTTTGGAAGACCCTCTGCTGACGGTTCCCCCCTTCCAGGGCCGGGGAGCCCAGGGCACAGAGTAACCTATCTGGAGCACAGTGGCCGAGGGACCCGTGCGGCTACAGGGCCGTGAATCCAGCCCTAGCCCTCCCGACAGGTGGAGAGCAGTTCAGAGACTCTCGGGGCCAGCACTGTGGCGTAGCGGGTAGAGCCGCTGCCTGTGCTGCCAGCACCCCATACAGGCACCAGATCATGTCACAGATGGGCACTTCCGAGCCAGCTCCCTGCTCATGGCCTGGGAAAAGCAGTGGAAAACAGCCCAAGTGTTTGGGCCCCCTGCCACCCAGGTGGGAGATCCAGGTCAAGCTTCTGGCAAAAACCTGGCTGCGGCCATGTGGGGAGTGAACCAGTGGGTGGGAGATTTCTCTCTCCCTCTAACTCTTTCAAATAAATAAATATTGAAACACTTAAAAAGGAGACTTTGCCTTGTATGCTGCTCCCCTATCCTGGGAGACCCCAAAAGGGACCCTCGCCCTCCCTCTCCCCTGAGACACGGAAGCTCCTCTGATGGAAACGGTAGCTTGGGGTCTGGGGCAATCTCCTGGCCGTGGTTCACCCCGCAGAAGGGTCTGGATGGGGGCCAGCCCCGGTCCAGGCTGACAGTCCCAGCAGAGGTGACGCTGGGTCCCAGGGAAGGAAGGTAGGGGTAGCCACGCTGGGGCCCGGATTGTGGGGGAAGGGCTGGCCCTAGCTGAGGGGCAGTGTCAGTGCTGCAGTCGGGGTGGGGGAAAGCAAAGGGGGCTCACCACCAGCGGCTGGTCCTTGGGCTCCATCTCCCTCAAGGCTGGGCTGCCCCGGGCAGGGAGGGGCTGGCAGCCTGGCAGGACGGCATGCAGCTGGGACTGTGCTATCCTGGGAGAGGTGGAGGCAAGGAGACCTGTTCAGCATCGCGCCCGCCCCGCCCAGGTGACGTCAGCTGGGTCCGGGGGAGGGGGAAGGGGGCGGAGCCCGCACCAGGATCCAGTTCGCAAAACCAGCCTCGCCACTCATTTTCTCAGGGGCCGGGGACAGCCCACGTGGTACACATGGGTATCTGTGAGCAGGACACCCTCTGGGCCGCAGCATGCGCCACACTGCCCTCGGTCTATGTATTCCCCTTAGACCGCCCCTAGTCCACAGGGAGCCTGCCTGGAACCTGCCTCCATGGCAGAGGGCGGGGCTGCACCTGTCCCCTCTCCCACTTAGAGCCCAGGGGCCCCTTCATGCAAGGCAGGTCATGGTGGCCTTGGAGCTTCCCCACAAACACTAGCAACCACGCACAAAGCCAAAGCCCTGTCCAGAGCCACTGCAGGTCTGTCGGCGAGGGGGTTTCCTGCTTCAACGCTGCGCTCTTCCACTGCAAGCCCTGTGAGCTCGCCCAGCCACGGCAGGTGGTGCCAGCGGGCTGAGGCCACACAGGGCCGCATAGCGCAGTGCCACGGCCCACGTGGAGCTCAGCGCGTGCTGGGCGCAGATCACACAAGGACGGGATCCTCGCGGTTCAAGCCTGACGAGTCTGATGGAACGACTCCAGGGAGCGCGGAAGGGCAGCAGAGCCCCAGGCACGCCAGGGCCAGGGCGGAGGCAGAGCCCGAGACCCAGTGACGCAGCCAAGGTCACAGCGGCCACGCCAGCCTCTGCCAGTCCCCGCGGCAGTCCACCGCGTACAGCTGGGAACGCTTCTCTTCTCTGGCATCCAGGCTAGCACGGAGCTCCCCAAAACCCCTTCATGTGAGTAGGGCAAAGGTGGGGAGAACGCCTTCTCCGTCCCTGTCCCCGTCCCCTCCCCTCCCCTCCCACTGAAGTGAGGGCTCCAGCCTCTGGCCTTGGCCCACAAGGAAACTGCTGGAGGCTCAGGTCCGCTGGGGACCAACGCCAGCCTCCGGAGACAAGACCAGGAGGGCCAGACACAGCCAAGGACCAAGCCCAGGCACAAGGGTCAGGAACCAGCCCAGAGCAGCCTGGGAAAGGCGGGAGTCAGAGCAGTGGCGGGAGTCTTTATTCGCGGTGACAAGTACAATGGGCAAATTCAAAGCAGTGCCAACCCTCCCAAGGCTGCTAAAACCTGCTCAAATGACAAGCATGTGCCTCTCCTTCCTGCCAGAAACGGGGCGACCTGCCTTCCCACACTGGAGCTGAAGCCAACAGCGAGCACGCGGCGGCACTGCAGCCATCGGGTGGAGAAGCAGCACGGACCACCTCCCAGCCCTGGGGAAACCGAGTCAGCTGCTTGCAGGTGGGAGGGGACCCCCGGCCCAGCCCCCTCCGCAAGGCTGCTTTTGTTTGGCTCCAGGTCCCAAGCCGTGAGAAGACCCCCGCTCTGCTCTCAGCAGCTCAGAGGCCAGCGTTCAGGGCTCGTTAACAGTGGCTGGCTGACAGCTCTTGGTGCAAACGTGCCGTCCGACTGTGCGCACTGGTCTCGAGGGCTCTCGCAGGAACACAAGCATCTTCTCACAGCAAACAGTGTCCGGCTGACTGGATGCGTGGCTGGAAAGGCACAGGGCAGGGGCCACAGCCTGGCCACAAGCCAGCGTCGTGACGCCACGGGGACCTGACCACTGGGGGAGGGGGACGGGTATGGCGGGCAAGGCTGCCGTGGGTGTGCAAAGAGGAGAAAGACAGTTTTGCCATACAGGTTTGCTTTTATTTCCACGTTCAACCTGCTGAGAGCCTGCCCCAACCTGATCGTGGGGACAGGCCCAGTGCACAGCTCCCTCGCTGGTCTGCACGCTGGCCCTCGCACAGGACAGGAGTCCTCGAGCAGAAGCCTCAGTCGCTGAGGATGGCACACCCTGGAAACACTGCCTCCAGGCTAAGCAGCAGATGTCGGAGGCATGGAGAAGAAGCCCCACAACGCAGGGACAAGTGGTGCCTCTCAGCCTCCCCACTCAAGACCCAGGGGTCTGAAGGCACAGAGCGTGTGGACACGGGGAGTCCGGGGCAGTCACGGTCCGGAGGGAGCACAGGCCACGGTGCAGGTGTTGCGCAGAGTTCCGCAGGAGGCGACCTCCGTCCTGGGCCAGACGGTGACAACACTGCAACACAGGAACCACCCTTGACTCTGTCCCTGACAGCAGCTGAGCAGCCAGGCCAGCCAAGTACAGGACTAGAGGGCTGGCTGGAGGGCCGGGAAACCCGCTCTGCTCTGTGCAGCACCAGAGCCTTCAACACGTGGCCCACTCAAGCCAGCTGGGAGCCACTCCTGGCCCCGGGACCAGCAACCAAGTGACAACCGGGCACCAAAAAGTCACCTGGTGTCCCCACAGGGGCTGGCACATCTCCCGTCCCCGCTGTGGCACACACACACCTGCTGTCCTCGCACAGCGCCCACAGGGAGGGCTGGGATCCCGAGGGCCCTGCTGTCACAGCAGCTCCTGCACGCCCAGCACGCCTCCCCCAGCTTTGAAAGATGTCTCAGGCAGGCAGGGACTGCCCAGTGCTGGGAGGCCTGGCGGCCGGGTCAACCCTCTCTCATGCACTCCCACGCAGTCCACATTCAAGCCTTCTGGAAGGGGCAGGGATAAGCCCCTCCTCTCCCTGGATGCCGAGACCCGCCCAGGCCACAGCTGCCCTCTTAGCTGCTCAGACAGCAGCTCCACGCGCGCCCCAGGCAGGGCTCCACGCACCCCACACTTCCCTAACCCAGGCACCTGTAACTGGATATTGGCTTCTACCTTACACAGGCATTTTTTAAATTTAGGGGACAGAGCAGCTGCGACACTAGCAAGCCCCGGCGTGAAGTCAGCGCACCTGCCACGCGGCTCACTCCTGACTCCCCAGAGGAATGACTTCCTCAGTGACAAAGAACTCGATGGTCTCCTCCTCCCAGTCGTCCACGTTGCTGTCCAGCTCATCAGTGTCCACACCTGCAGAAAGGACGGGTTCCCCGTGGGGCAGACGCCGACAGTCGGCGGCCTCCAGGTCCCACATGTGGGCACACAAACCCATGGAGCCAGCCCAGGGCTGGGAGCCATGGGCGAGGCCCCCGCTGTGGACACCCATGTGCCTCGGGACAGGAAGAGGCCTCAGCGCTTGGACAGCACAAGGGATCCTCCTGTTACCTCCTCTCAACTCCAGACGCTCGTTTTTCTGTCCCACGTAGAGCTCTTGGGCCGCTTTCCGGTATTTTCTGAAGTCTTCCATCATGGCTCTCCTCCTCTCCACCAATTCCTGAGCAGATAGTGCAGTCAGAGTGACCACGTGGCCCAATGCATGGCCACAGGAGCCCAGCCCACACCTGCCCACAATAGCACGCTGGTGCCACGCCTCACTTTGTCCTCTTCTGCCACTGCCCCTTCTCCCCACCCAACCACAGTGGAGGCAGCCATGGCTGTAGCTACAGTCCGGTCAGTCCCATATGCCTGTGTACACATCTGCCTGCGGCTGCCAGCCTGTGGCCACAGGACAAGCAGTGTCTGGGGACAAGCAGCCTCCTGCCCTCCCAAGCAGACACGACAGAACGCCCACCTCCGCAGTGCCCAAGTCCTGGGAATGAGACCGACCTTGGAAGCTTTGGATTGGCTCAGGCGGTCCTTCTGCTCAAAGATCTTTGAGTATTTCTTCAGATCCTTTTTAATTTGCTGAAACAAAAGACCAGTCAGTCAGGATTAGCATTCAAAGCAGAACCACAAAAGCCATCTTCAAAGTCACCAACACGGAATGACACCCCAGCAGCAGACGGAACACAGGCCCGAGTGCTCGCCCCGCCTCTCCAGACCGCGCTGTCACAGTGGCCTGTCTTCCTGGGAATTACGCTCCCCTCTTAGCTGCGACCTAATACCCTAAGCCTATTTCCCCTAATTATGTAAATCCCAAATATGTCTCTTCTAATCCCTCCGGGAATTTGTAATACACCCTGGCATCTTTTCATCCACCCTTCCAGTCCATGCAAATTTGAAGTTTACTGTTTGAAAACTGCTCTTTTCTGTTTTGTTCTCAGTGACCGTGTAGCATGTTGGAGTCCCTGTGAACACTGGTCTCCACCCCACAGCCCGGACCTGGTGCCGGCACACACCTTTATCTGCTCCTGGCTCAGGAGCGTCGGGGGCCGCGGCCTCCAGAGCAGCTGGCAGAAGCGGTCCTTGTTGTTCTTCTGCAGGAGGCGTCCTTGGAAGGTCCACAGCCAGTAAGCATTGTCCACCTAGAAGAGAGCCGTCGCCAAGCTGAGCTGCCCGTCCCTCCCCCGGCCAGCAGCGCCAGAGCCAAGACCACGATCTTCGTGGTCGGCAGGGCCGGTGGCACCAAGAACACACTTGCCAACGATGCCCCAGGGCTCGCGTTCCATCAGTGAATGAAGCCGTGGCCCCAGCCTCTGCTGTCATTCCAGCCAGGCGAGGGGTGCCAGCAAAGACAAGACGGGGTGACTCACAGGGTGCTGGGCGCACGCGGCGACACCAGCGCCGCGCAAAGCATAGGCCTGTTACCCCTGGTCTGCCACGAGCAGCATGGGCCGGGACACAGAGCGCTCCATCACCAACCACACTGCTGAGTTCTGCTCACTTCTCTTTCTACAACGAAGCTTCCCAGAGGCAGTGCCTTGAAGCCCCTTTTGGCACAATCTCCTTATTGCAAACAAGCACTTTTGGGAAGCTAAGTGTTTGTATCTAAAACAGAGTGTGTCACTTTTTTTTTTTTTTTTTTGACAGGCAGAGTGGATAGAGAGAGAGACAGAGAGAAAGGTCTTCCTTTGCCGTTGGTTCACCCTCCAATGGCCGCCGCGCTGATCCGATGGCAGGAGCCAGGAGCCAGGTGCTTTTCCTGGTCTCCCATGGGGTGCAGGGCCCAAGCACCTGGGCCATCCTCCACTGCACTCCCTGGCCACAGCAGAGGGCTGGCCTGGAAGAGGGGCAACCGGGACAGAATCCGGCGCCCCGACCGGGACTAGAACCCGGTGTGCCGGCGCCGCTAGGCGGAGGATTAGCCTAGTGAGCCGCGGCGCCGGCCAAGTGTGTCACTTCTTAATAAAAGCATCCTGACAGTCTCACTGTGGTGACATCTAAACAAGGTGGCCAATGCAGGGTGCTCAGCTCACCACACACAGCCACCCCAATTCACCTAGGGCCCTGTCTATCGGCACCCAGTCCAACACCCCACTCCTCCATCAGCCACCATCACCTCCAGACATGAAGCTCAGAGCTCCAGCACAGTAGCACCGAGTGCGTGCAGACTCTGGCCAGCCGACATGCCCACCAGCACCGGACCTCCGGAGGCAGAGAAGTCAAACTCCCTAGGCGGGGACCTCCTGCTCCCCGACCACCCGACTCCTTGCAGGGGTCCCTGGCCCTAGGCGGACACAGCTCCTCCTGGCCGCCCGCCTCGTCTGCCACCCCGCCTCTTCCTGTATTCACGGCCGCCCACCTATTCTGTGCTACACACACAGAGGACAGCTTCAGTAAGCCAGGACTTGCTGATGAGACGGGGAGCTGAAGCCGGGCCTGGTAGCCGAGCCTGGCAGCGCCTGTACCTTGTGGCTCCACCAGGACACGGAGGTGACCACGTAGCGCCCGGTCGGATCCCACTCCACGTCGGAGGCCATGTAGTGCTCTGCAATGTTCATGACCGTGCAGTCTGAGGTGTCGACGAACGCTAAGGCACCGTTCATGCTGTGGAGGAACGTGACACAAGGGCACGATGGCGCGGTGACAGGCAGCGCCAGGGGGCAGCCACCGAAGCCCTGTGACCTCAGCTGCTCCCAGCATCACCAGACAAGACGGGCCGCACCTGCTGCCGCTCTGCGTCTTGTGGGGGCCAAGGCGCCTCCAGGCTGCAGGGGTGGATGGGCAGAGCTCCGCCTCCACAGCAGGGGTGGGGAACCCTTTCTCCAGGGGCCGTTTGGGAATTTCTAACATTCGTGGGCCATAGGAAAGCAGCAACTGAAAACTAGCCAGCTGAGGATTCACTCAATTTCGAGTGCTGCCCGCAGCTGCCTTGGCAGGGCCAGACGACCCTTCCCCGGACCCCCAACCCAGCCCCGGTGTACAGTGAGGTGGGGCAGGCAGCAGAGGGCATCCTCTCCACCATGTACAAGCCTCACTGGAACGACAGGAAACGGGAGAGGCGAAACTGTGCTCTTGAATGCTCATCGTGACAATGGCCAGAGGGAACAGTCAAACCGCTACCTGCGGTCTGTTTTTCCTGCGAGAGCACACGTGGGTGAGGATGCTGGGAAGGACACCACAGGTGCAGGTCTGCAGGCCACGGAGGATGACACCTGCGTGCCAGCACGGACCCTGCCTGCCCTCGGCCCGCACGCCGGAGCGTACAGACACTCCGCACTGTGAGGGGACACAAGGACACCCCCACCTTTCCCTGTGACCACACGGATGGGCTCAGCTGGGCCACCCACCTCCGCAGGCCGGCCAGCACCACAAACTGTCCTTGGGGGCTCCAGAAGATGGTGTTTGCCTGCTGCTTGTCAAACATCTCTGGAAAGAAAGCAAGCAAGCACCCGTATGTTAAAGTCTGCATCACGGTGCCCACTGCCCACGGCCCGCTATGGTGGATCTGGCACAAGGGGCTTTGGGTCAGGACTCCACCTACAGCCCATGCCTTTGCTGGCTCTCAAAGCAATTGGGGGGGAGGGGGCATTGTGGCACAGCGGGTTAACGTCCTGGCCTGAAGCGCCGGCATCCCATGTGGGCACCGGTTCTGGTCCCGGCTGCTCCTCTTCCAGTCCAGCTCTCTGATGTGGCCTGGGAAAGCAGTGGAAGATGGCCCAAGTGCTTGGGCCCCTGCACCCGCATGGGGGACCCAGAAGAAGCTCCTGGCTTGGGATCGGCACAGCTCCAGCCGTTGCAGCCATCTGGGAAGGAACCATCAGACCAAAGACCCCTCTCTCTGCCTTTACTCTCTCTACGTAACTCTTTCAAATAAATAAATCTTAAAAAAAAAAAAAAAAAAAGGCAGTTATGGAAAACCCATCTCAGTACACCTGAAGCTGTGCTCCACACTGGAAAAAAAAAAAAAAGAAAAAAGGGGCAGGGGTCCGTTGAAACTGACACCGCTTTTTCACTTCACGGAGTTACCCAGAGAGTTCATCCATTACAACAAACATCCGCTGTCACAGGGCCTCCACCTCGGGGCCGGGAACCCGGGCTCTTCCCTCCTGGCCTGTGGCACGTTCAAAGAATCATCGTGCAGCAGGGCAGCAAGAGGAGAGGAGACGTGCTTCGAAGGACACTGCCCCAACAGGGCGGCGTTCTCAGACCAGAACGGCCCGGGGGCCCGGGAGGCCGCGGCTCACGCGGCTGGATCCCGAGTTCAGGGCCCTGCGCACACTGGGGGAGTGAACCAGTAGATGGGAGAGGTCTCTGCCTTTCAAGTAACTTCACTTAAACTAGAACACGTTACAGAAGAACTCGTCAGGGGAAAAACAGGCAGAAGCCCTGGAATACACACAGGCACAGCGCCGAGTGCCACCGCGTGCCAGGGAGCACCCTGGGCAGGGCCCCCGGCACGCAGCGCAGGGGGAGGCCCCTCTGCTCGTAGCACAGAGCGCAGGTCTCCTCGTGGCCTCCAACCGCCTGACTTCTCACATGGCAGAGCAATGGAAGCGCATCCAACGTCACAGAACTGATTCTACCACTCAATGCTAAGCTCCGGCCACGTGAGAACTGAGTTCTGCAGACTTCTCTAGGGAAACGCTGCCTCTAGCACACACGAGTTCCTTCTGAGGACTGGGATGAACCCACGGTGCGGTTCCACGCGGCAGGGCAGCCAGACCCGGGGGAGGTGCTCGGTGTGCTGCACAGCCCGAGGCCACCACACACACACCACAGCGAGAATGAGACTTTCAGGAGGCAGCAAGCTACTGCCATGCGCGCCACAGCACCTCGGGAGCCCGAGACACAGCACCCCCAGGAGAGGCAGGGAGAGGGGTGCTGCACCACACACACCTCGGGAGCCCGAGACACAGCACCCCCAGGAGAGGCAGGGAGAGGGAGGGGTGCTGCACCACACACACCTCGGGAGCCCGAGACACAGCACCCCCAGGAGAGGCAGGGAGAGGGGCACTGCACCGCTGTGGGACCACAGCCACAGGGAGCTGGCTTCCAGCCCACTCACTGGATCAGGGAGCCCAGAGGCAGGGCAAAGGACCCCGCCTCAGACTAAGGGGCGGGCGGGTATCCAAGGAAGTGACCCCTAGCCCACAGCACCCGACTCACAACAAGGGAGAAGGTGGTCAACCTCAGCAACATGAATGTGAGCCGAGGGGCCCGCCGGGAGCTCACAGACGCCCACACCCCAGGAACACGAAGCACCCTTGTCTGCATCTGTGAGGCATCTAAGCCCACAGCGCACCCAGCTGTGTGTGAACGCAGGCCTGACCACAAGTGTGACTGGACAAGTGTGACCGCACCAGCCCGACGGCCCCCTGGGCCCTGAGCAAGCCCCCAGGCAGGCAGGGGCCCGGCCACTCACTGCTGAGCTCAATCTTCCCGTTGCTCTTGACGTGGTAGAAAGAGACGGAGATGCGCGGCGCCTCCCCGTGCAGCACGGCGAACTTGCTCCCGTTGGGCTCCCAGGCAAACGCGATGATGGTCTCTGCGGCAGCAAGACATGGCCACCCGGTCATCCAAACAACTCCCACGTGTGACCCGAGATGCCCCTCACTGTGCGACCAGAGCAACGCGAGGGCGGGCCCAGCCCCAGGTGTGAGCGATCCCTGCCGTGAAGCCACCCGCAGCACAGGAAACCCGCCTCCTCCTGAGTCACCCCGGGGGGCTGTGCGGAGCCCGTGTCCCGTGCGGCTGGGGACCCCACGCCCCGTGCCTATGCAGAACTGCTTGTGGGATTCAGAATCAGAAACCTGCAGCCGGCTAATCTGCACGCCGCCGACTCTGCACGGCCAGACAACCTAGATGCCTGGACCCTGCCACCCATGGAAAAAGCTCTCGGCTGCCGGCGCTGCAGCCATCTGGGGTGAACCAGTGGATGGAGGACCTTTCTCTTCCCCTAACTCCTTCAAATAAATAAATAATTAAAAATACACACAAAATCCCAATGGCAGGAAAAAGGCTGCCTACCCCGTCCTGACATCACATCCTATGCCCAACAGGCCACCCAGGGCGACCGTGCAAACAACAAAAAGGAAAAGGCCATGGGCTGGACTTCCTGCGGAGAGGCACGACAGGAAGTGAGGACACGAGTGATCACGCGAAGCGCAGCCCGCGTCTGGCACAGCGGCTGAGCATTGCTCATGGACTGCCTGTCGCGGTGCGTCTCGGGCAATGCTGTGTCTGACCCAGCTCCCTGCCTGACGAGCCTGTGCCCCATACGGGAGACCTACATGGAATTCCAGGCTACCGGCTTCAGGCAGGCCCAGCACCGGCTGACTGCAGCCACTTGGGAAGTGAACCAGAGGATGGAAGATCTCTCTCCTTCTCAAATAAGTAAATCTCAGAGAGAGCGGGAGGTATCAACACTGCGGACAGCAAGTAATGCACGCAGCAAACAACCGGAAACCAAACAGTATATCGTGTCCTTAGGAGAAAGCGAAGCAGCTTTATGAGCTGCGAGTCTGCGCCCCAGGCTGAGCGCCTGTGCAGTGAGCTCCCGGCGTGGGCAGCGACAGGGCCCCCACTCTGCTGCGAGGGACACCACAAAACCTGAACTTGTCTACACGTGTGTGCTTCGGAGACGGCCGCTCCCGCTCAGAGCCCAGTCTCGGCCACGTGCCCTGGGCGCTCTGCAGGTTCAGAAGTGGAGGGTCAGCAGGACACTGAGCCGACACAACCAGGAAGGACGGTAATGAAACTCACCTTTCATTTCGACCACATCCACAGGCACCTGTTTTTCCCTCATCCGAAAAATTTCAAAATTTGTGACAACACCCTGTTTAAAAAAACAAAAGTGACATCCAAAACTAGCATTTATTAATGCAATAAGAGATTAACTTTATACATGTGATGAACTCGCGAGGAGCTCAAGTGACTGAAATTAGTCTCAGGGAGGTGGGGACAAAGAGCCCTTGGCAGCTAAGCCACGTGCAGCTCTACCCAAGGGGGCCGTCCTACAGCCACACCCAGGCCCCTCTCCAGTACCCAAGGGGGCCGTCCTACAGCCACACCCAGGCCCCTCAGGCTGACTGCCGGAGGCCCGCAGTGGACTCCAGTGCCCTGGAGCCGCAGTGCTGGGACCACACACCGTCCTGGTGCCGTCTCTGTGACAGAACGCCAGGTGTGCACAATCCTCAGTGGTCAACGGCCACCCCAGAAGGATGGATGAAGCATGGTCTGCCTAGCAAGAGAGCACACTGCTCAGCGGTGGAAATGAACACAGCTCCTCCCACGCTGCACACAGATGCCCTGTGTGTGTGGCAGCTGTCGGACAAGGCCGCCAGCCCTGGTTTTATCGACAGGAGACGTCCCAAGTGGGGTCAGCCAGACAGAAAAAGCAGAGGCTGTCAGGAGCTAGGGGAGCTGTGGAGTGCGACAGCTGACAGGCATGCAGCACCCTCTGCGTGAGAACATTCTGGAAAATGTGGCTTTGGCCATACACCATTGTGAATATAACAAACAGCCACGGAGCTGGCTAACTCCATCAGGGGAAGTGCATGTTAAAAACAGAAAAAAAGAAAAGCAAATTCTAGGCTATTTTTTTTTTTTAATTTGACAGAGTTAGACAGAGACAGAGACAAAGGTCTTCCTTCCATTGGTTCATCCCTAAGTGGCCGCTACGGCTGGAGCTGTGCTGATCCAAAGCCAGGAGCCAGATGCTTCCCACTGGTCTCCCATGCGGGTGCAGGGCCCAAGCACTTGGGCCATCTTCCACTGCACTCCCTGGCCACAGAAGAGGGCTGGACTGGAAGAGGAACAGCCGGGACTAGAACCTGGTGCCCATATGGGATGCCAGCGCTGCAGGCAGAGGACTAACCAAGTGAGCCAGGGCGCCGGCCCCTTTAGGCTACATTTTGCTGTGCTAAATAGAAATGATGTGAAAAAGCCAACCTGGGTGCCGATCTGCATGAAGCGTGTCCACAGAAAACAGCAGACTCACTCTACTGCAACATGAGGGAGCTGGGTGCCCAGGAGAGGCGCCTGCTCCGCTGTGCGCGCTCAGCTACGAGGGGCGGCTGTGTGTCCAGCAGGGTCATCACGGTGGCTGGCGTGGGCACAGTGGGCTAAGCACACGCAGCCTGCGCCGCTGCATCCGTTATCGTTATCTGAGTCCCAGCCGCTTCACTTCTGACGCAGCCTCCTACAGATGCGCAGGAAGCAGCGAGCACGGCTCTAGTACTTGAACTCCTGCCACCCTCAGACACCCAGATGGAGTCCCGACTGGCAGCTGTGGCCTGGCCCAGCCTTGGCTGTGATGGCTACGTGGGGAGTCAACCAGTGGATAAAAGATCTCTCTCTAGGCCAGCGCCATGGCTCACTTGGCTAATCCTCCACCTGCAGTGTCGGCACACCAGACTCTAGTCCCGGTCGGGGCGCTGGATTCTGTCCTGGTTGCCCCTCTTCCAGGCCAGCTCTCTGCTATGGCCCGGGAGTGCAGTGGAGGATGGCCCAGGTGCTTGGGCCCTGCACCCCATGGGAGACCAGGAGAAGCACCTGGCTCCTGGCTTCGGATCAGCGCGGTGCGCTGGCCGCAGTGGCCATTGGAGGGTGAACCAATGGTAAAGGAAGACCTCTCTGTCCAAAAAAACAAAACTCTCTCTGTGGTGCTCTGCCTTTCAAACAAACAAGTCAATAAATCTTTAAAGGCAGTGACTGCACTCCCCAGCTGGATACGACATCAGCGAACTGCTGCTCATCCATCCCAGGTAGGTCTGAAAGGACCCACGGATTTGCACAAGATAGTCACTAACATCCCCCGGACGCCTGCCCGTTAGCTCGGAACTCGGAGCCCCCGGCACCCACTCACCTGGGTGCCTTTTGGAGTCCTGTCTACTTTAACACACAGATAGTCTCCGTTCTTCTGCCAGTGCAGCTTGCAGTCCACGACGTTGAAGAGGTTCCGCACGCGGATCTCCTGTCTGCTGGGCAGCTGCATCAGGGTCACCCTGGCGGGAATGTCTTTGTCTTCAGGCACCCAGAAGGCTATGATGTTGCCGCCAGGGGACCAGGAGAAGTCTCTGCAGGACAAGACCGAGGGCAAAAGCTCAGTCTGGCGCACTGACCACCAGCAGCGGCTGCAGCCACGGCCACAGCACAGCCCGGGGCAGTCCACACGCCTGAGCATCACCAGACTTGGCTGCAGTCAGAAAACTGACACAGATGTCACCACTGCTGCCCGCTGTCAGACTAACACAGACCCCACCACGCTCCTCAACCCTCCACGCTCTCGGCCACACACAGCTGCTACCAAGCGAGTGAGTGAACTGCAGGCCGATGGATCCAGCTACGTGTTATGTAGACAGCAGCTCAGACCCCAGACCTGCGGCGAGTCCCTCTCCCAAGGGAGCTGCTCTGCACGACAGAGGCCCGTGAACTCACACACGTGCACGGCACCTGCACGCGAGCACATTCACTGAGAACCCACACTTGGTTTTCTTGTAATGGAAAGAATGTGAAACAAAGAAAAACAAATGCAACGTGTCTGCCACGCTGGTTGGTGGTTCACTACTGCGAGGTCAACCAGCTCTGAGTTTTACTTTTGGCTTAAGACTGACTGATGATTTCATTATTTATTTACTTATTTACTTGAAAGGCTGTTAGAGTAACAGGGAGAGGCAGAGATCTCCCATGCACTGGTTCACCCCCCAAGTGGCTGTGATGTCCAGGGCTGGGACAGGCCAGTTAGGAGCTGGGAACTCTGCCTGGGTCTCCCCAGTGGGTGGCAGGGACCTAAGACCTCGGGCCGTTCTTCACTGCTTTCCCAGGTGCGTTATCATACAGCTAGCTGGACTGGAGGTGGAGCAGCCAGCTGGTACCCAGACGGGATGCCAGCATTGCAGGCAAACTGACCCACGACCCCACAAGGCCGGACCCCGAGTTTTCAGGTAAATAAAAATGTCCAGTCTCCACTGACAGAAAGTGAGCTGAAACACGGGAGCCTACCACTCACAGAGCTCAGAGGACCAGAGACCTGTGAGCTCGGCTCTTTCCGAGGAGGACACAACTGTCCAGCCTACAAGCACAGAGGAGCGTGCGGACCCAAGACCATGTGGCTGCGTGAACAAGGGGCTACTCGGTGGCCAGCGCAAGCCTACTGCGCCCTGGTCTTGTCTAGAACAAGTGCCCATGGCCGTCCACCAATGGCTTAAGAGCTGGGCACTCACAGACGGAAAGCCAGCTGCAGGGACCCCAAGGTTTATATTCCCCAGAAATCCATGTTCCAACTCCACGCCCCAGGGGAGGGCGTGCAGGGCACATTTGGCAGGGGCCCAGGCCAGGTGTAGAGGCCTCCCACACAAGGTCAGCACCCTGACGTAAGAGGCCCAGAGAGCCCCTGCCCCTCAGCCACACGAGGGGGAGGGGGAGGAAGGCTGTGACAGCGGACAGGAGCCTCAGAGCCGTGAGACCTGAACCCTGTGTGCTGGCAAGCACACAGCAGAGTCCCACACAGACACTCACTTTATTCCAGAGATCTTCAAGCTCTTCTTATCCAGAAGACCCATGGACTGTCCAAAAACAAGGTGACAGTGGGTCAGATCATGCCAGTGTCTCAGTGACAGTTTTCAAAAGCAAAGGAGACCACGGGGCGAGCCTGCCTGGGAGTGGGCGGGCACACAGGTTGGCACAACAGCCTCCAGCGCCCACTGCTGAGACCTCCCTGTGACCACTGCAGACGTGAGGCCTGACGACCCAGCACCGCCCCAGACCCCAGACGTGCACCCAACGCAGCCCCTTGTGCTGCTCCACCTCAAGGAAGGCAGGGACCACACCCTCAAGCAAAGTGACCCCAGAGGACAGGAACCAAGGGGACAGCTTTCAGGCGACCAGGACCACTCACGGGGGTTTCGTAGATACTGAGGGTGTCCAGGGTCATCCTGGCGAAGAATTTACCATCGTGGCTCCACCTAAGGAGAAGAAAGAACTACCAGGTAACCGCCACAAAAAAAAGTCACAGAGAAGAACTGCTCTGTTCTACTTACTTAAAAATAGGCCAGTGGGCGGAGCTCTCACAGTGAAAGCCCCTCTTCTTGTGCCCGGTAAGGATGTCCCAGATGATGATGGCCTGGGGGTCATCCTGCGTGTCCATCAGGGGGCTAAAGGTCACCAGGTACCTGTAAGAGAGGGGCACTGTGTGACATCACCCCCTGCACATGCACATGGAGAACACAGCAGCCTCTGTGGCACACAGAACCGTGTCCACGAGTGGCGATCACGACCCTCGCACACGCACACAAGGAGCGTGGAGAAGCCGCTGGGCAGACACAGAACCGTGTCCACGAGTGGCGATCACGACCCTCGCACACGCGCACAAGGAGCGCGGAGAAGCCGCTGGGCAGACACAGAACCATGTCCACGAGTGGCGATCACGACCCTCACACACACGCACATGGAGCGCGGAGAAGCTGCTGGGCAGACACAGAGCACTGCAGACGGTGGCAGCCAAGACCCCTGCAGCTGGCACTTTCACCACACAGTGCACTCTGTGTCAGGGTGCTCTGTGGGAGTGAGCTAGAGGGCAGGGCAGTGCACCTCCCACACGCTGCCTGTGCCCGCCTCACTGAGACTGACAAAGTCAACAGCACACATGGTGCACTCCCGGCTGAGAAGCCCAGCAATGTTCACCGGATCCAAAACACAAACAGCCCAAACCAGACCTCGCTCCTCTCCTAGGCTTTCAATGACCACTTCCTCTCCCAGGAAAACTCGACAGCTTGATCAGCTACGTTAACAACGATGGCTTGAAACGTCACCCCACTCGAAAGCTATTAAATCCCTTACTCAGATCTGAAAAACAATCTTTGAGCTATAAAAACTAAGCAACTAACTGAAAAACAGACTTTTTGCTTGCAAATCACATAACCAAAACCATCCACCCATCGGAGCCTCTCATGTGTTGGGCACTTTGTGAAGCACTGGAGACACAGCGAGCACCACGCAGCACAGTCCTGCTCTCAGTGGACAGCCGTGGCAGTGTGGCCGTGTGGTGACCCCGCGACTCCACAGCGGCAGAGATGAGGCCACACCTGCCTCCTGGATCTGTATGCTGCCCCGGCAGAGGTCAGGCCGAGCGTCTGCATGTGGGGCTGCCTCACACTTGTAGGAGAGGTTATAAAAAAGACTTATTTGAGAGGCAGAGTTACAGAGAGAGGGAGAGACAGAGAGAGGTCTTCTGTCTGCTGGCTCACATATCTGGAGCCCTGCACCCACATGGGAGACCTGGGTGAAGTTCCTGGCTCAGCCCTGGCTGTTGTGGCCACCTGGGGAGTGAACCAAAAGATGGAAGGCGCTCTCTCATTCAAATAAATCTAAAAAAAAAAAAAAAAAAAAAAAAAAAAAAGCCACACAGAAACAAATGGGCAGCCAGAATTCCCCATTCCTAGGGACATACACTTCAACCACTCCCCGCCACGGCCCAGGACAGAGCCTGCACGCACTCAGCAGGCCAAGGGAGATGACAAAGCCAGGGCGACAGCACTGACTACAGACTGCCTAAGAGGCCACGGACCCTCTGCAGGCTCCCTCCACTTGCCCAGGTCTGAGACCACAGCAGCACACAGGTGGGATCACTGACGGGGCGGGGAAGGGCCCGCAGGAGGTGGGGAGGGCATGGACTCCCCACGCCTCCTCAGCAGCTCACCTCTGGCACAGACTCCCCCACAACTCCCCTCTCCCACGGACTCCCCCACACCTCCCCCGCAGCTCACCTCTCACAGGGACTCCCCCACACCTCCCCCGCAGCTCACCTCTCGCAAGAACTCCCCACTCCACGCTCCCCAGCAGCTCACCTCTCGCAAGGTGAGAAGTCAATAAGCTGGACCCCCTGGTGGCTGAACCTCTGGATCTGCTTGAACTTCTCTCCACCCCACAGGGCAATGCCTCTCTGATGGAAGGTAGCCAGGTAGGTGCCCTTAGGGGACCAACGCACATACGTCTCCGTCCATCTCTGCGGACAAAGGGAGTGCCAAGCTCAGAGGACGACATCCAGAGACCACGCCCTACCCCACCCCACCCCCAATTCCTCAACCTCCTGACTGAAGCCCGTACACTCTCCATCCGCGACCTCACACTGAATGCACTTCGCCCGCCCGCCTGCCCGTCCGTCAGTTTCATGGAAGCCTGGCCCAGAGGCGACGCAGGAGGCCCCGGCAGGAAACACACACCGCTCTTTCCTCGATGGAGACAGGGTCCTTCACGTCATTCCAGAAGATGGAAGTTCGGTCCCCGCTCTCGAAAATCACGCTGTACTGGTCTCTGCATTCTGCCTCTTCAAGCCAGTAACGTAAGTTCCCCTAGAGGACCGAGAGCAGGCACCTGCGAACAGCCCCTCTTCCACAGACGCCCGTGTGCGCGGGGCCCCAGGGACGCCTCCTGAACCACGTGGGGCCCGACCACTTACCAGGTCTTTGAAAGGCTGTTTCTCTGGAATGTCCCACTCGTCACTGATCGTCATGTACCTGGGGGACAATCAGCAACTGCTGAGCAGCAGAGACTGGACCGGCAGAGGGGACCGCAGTCCTGCCTCCCTGCCCTCCCCACAGGCAGGACAGGACACGCTCTGACCGTCAGAAGTGCGGGGCAGCCCAGAAGGCCCCACACCCACTAGGTGCGCTGAGCGTCTACACTCACTTGTCAAAGTCAGTGAAGAGGTTGACCCTGAACGTGTGCTGCTTGTCGAGCTTGTAGCCGTCGGCATTTTTCACAGCGTCCACGGCGTGGGCAGGAGAGGCGTACTCCAGGAAGATGTACCTGAGGCACAGGCACCAGCCCCCATCCACATCAGCCTCCGGCCTCGCTGCCACACCCCCAGGGCAGCCAAACTGGGCACGAAGGACCAGCCCAGGAGTCCCCTCAAGCGAGAAAATCCCAATCCAGGGCCCAGAGCTCCAGTTTCACAGTGCACACAGAGAAACACCTCGGCTGTGACGGTACATTAAGGCTGAAACTACACACCTTGTCACTACAGAGGCTAACGTGCATGAATGATCTCAGCGAGGCTAACGTTCCGTGTGAGAGGAAAAATGATGAAGGACCTCAGAGGGCATCTGATTAAAACTCAACATGAGACCCAAGCAGCTGAGGACCAGACAAGCTATCCTTTAACCTGCTTCCCACGACAGAAAGCGCTGGCAACATTACCTATACGGGGCCACTTTCTGCAGAAACAAACCATTCTAGGTAGTTCTAACCGCTCCATCAGCTTCGCGCGGGTGCTCGGCCTAGGGTGAGCCACCGCCTGCGACACCTGCATGCCACGTCAGAGGGCCTGGGCTCAATTCCCAGTGCTGGCTCCTGAGTCCAGCTTCCGGTTAATGCACACCCTGGGCAGCAGGAGGTGGTGGCTCAAGTTCTTGGGTCCCTGCCACCTCCACAGAGACCCAGCTGGAGTTCCGGCATCCCAGCTACGGCCTGGCCCAGCACTGACTGTTGTGGGTATTTGGAGAGTTACACACAATGTGATTCAGGAAGTCTGGGACGCACAACTTCCACACACACTGGCAGAAGTGCAAACCAGCAAGGAGGGCAGCACGGCACCAGGACAGCATCTCCCACAACGCCACGCGCCCACCCTAGGGACACAGAGCAGCTTCCACGCTCGTACGAGGGGAGGCTGGCACAGACTGCAACTTCAACTTCCGCACCGCCTGCGCCACGGGAAACGCAAACCCACCCCAGGGGGCGAGACTCACCCTTTCGTCTTGCCGTCCTCTTCCGGGTAATAGTCATTTGTGATTTTCCCGAACTTGGAAAAGATCTTGTGGATGACATTTTTGAGTTTGTCCAGCCGATCGGGCCCCACCTGAGGGACATTGTCCACCACGATCACCGAGTCGATCCCGTCCGCCTCCTGGGGCCGGTCCTTGAGCACGTCTCCCAGTAGCTCTGTTCCAGACAAAGAGTGGTCAGTCAGGGACTGCTTCCAGAGGAAAACGGTCACACAGTAGCTGCGGGTGACTTCCAGAAGCGAAACCCGAATAAGCCAAATGCCCTCTCTCTAGCCTGTGGAGACACACAACTACGAACAAGGAAGACCCGACACTTCACACTCCCTTGTCTGGGATCGCAAACGCTGAGGACACCAGCTCATTTCCCACAGCACTGGAGCGCTTGAAAGAACAACAGCAGCGTGGATAACAATGCAGTGAACCCCAGAAAAACCTGAAGAAACCCAGTACTAGATCTTTCAAAATCAGTGCCGGCATCCCACAGGAGCACCGGTTCAAGTCCCGGCTGCTCCACTTCCCATCCAGCTTCCTGCTGATGGCCTGGGGAAGCAGAAGATGGCCCAAGTGCTTGGGCCCCTGCACCCACGCGGGAGACCCAGAGGAAGCTCCTGGCTCCTGGCCTCAGATCGGCGCAGCACCTGCCATTGTGGCCAATTAGGGAGTGAATCAGTGGATGGAAGACCCCCCCCCCTCTCTCTGCCTCTCCATCTCTCTGTGTAACTCTGACTTTCACATAAATAAATAACTCTTTAAAAAAATTTCTTTGTAACCACCTACTTTTAAAAACCTAAAACTTGGGAGCGGGCATTACAGTGCACAAGCCCCAGCCGTCAGCATCCCACACCAGTGTTAGTTTGAGTCCTGGCTGCTCTGTTTCCAATCCAGTTTCCTGCTGATGCCCCTGGGAAGGCTGAAGATGATGGCCCAAGGACTTGTGTCCCTGCCGCTCACGTGGGAGTCCAGGGTGAAGTGTTTGGCTCCTGGCTTTTGTGGGCACTGGGGGACTGAAGCAGCAGATGGAAGTTCACTCTCTCTGCCGTTCTGCCTTTTGAATACATAAATTGCAAAGAAAAAAAAAAAACAAACCTAAGTACTCAAGCTTTTCTTTCTTTAAAAATTTATTTATTTATTTGAAAATCAGAGTTACAGAGAAAGAGAGGTAAAGAAAGAGGTCTTCCCTCTGCTGGTTCACTCCATTGGCTGCAACGGCCGCAGCTGGGCCAATCTGAAGCCAGGAACTTCTTCTAGGTCTCCCACACGGGTACGAGGACCCAAGCACTTAGTCCATCTTCTACTGCTTTCCCAGGCCACAGCAGGGAGCTGGGTCGGAAGTGGGGCAGCTGAGACATGAACCGGCACCCACACGGCACTGCAGGCGGTGCCTTTACCTGCTGCACCACAGCCCAAGCCCCAGCACTCAAGCTTTCTGAAACTGCTTCCACCCCGCAGTCAGCTAGACAGGACACAGGGACACACAAAGCAGACTGGAGGCTGGGCCTGGCGGTGAGCCAATCCTATCTGGCTGCCAGCCAATGCGAGGCTCACTCAGGCCTTAGGCCCTTCCGACCACCTGGTGGAGATGGACCTGCAGGAAGGGAAGCTGGGCACCAATGGAGTCAAAGCAAGCCCCACCTTTAAACACAGATCCTGCACAAATGCCAACCCGCATCAGCTCAGGTGCTGGAGCAGAGAGGAACCTCTCAAACCCACGAAGCACACTCACGAGGGGCTGGCGCTGTGGCGCAGAGGGTGGAGCCGCTGCCTACACGCAGGCATCCCACACGGGTGTGGTTCGAGGCCCGGCTGCTCCATTTCCCATCCAGCTCTCTGCTGTGTTCTGGGAAAGCAGTGGAGGATGCCCAAGTGCTTGGGCCCCTGCACCCACGTGAGGACGCGGAAGAAGCTCCTGGCTTTGGACTGGCCCAGCTCTAGCTGTTGCGGCCATTTGGGAAATGAACCAGCAGATGGAAGACCTCTCTCTGCCTCTGCCTCTCTGTAACTTTGCATTTCAAGTAAATAAATAAATCTTAAAAAACAAAAGTGGAGTATAGGTTTGAAATTTTCATAGTAAAACATATGAAGGTCTTTCCAGAGGAGGAAGATCTTCTAATTCCAAGGAAAGGGCCATCATAAACCATTTCTAATTAACACCAACACTTTTACGAATGACAGTAAAAATATCACCTTAAAAAACTATAAATTGAATTTCTTTTAAAGGTTTTATGTATTCAACAGGCAAAATGAGAGCGAGCGAGCAAGAAGGCCTTCCATCCGCTGGCTCATTGCAAATGGCGACAAGGCCTGGAGCTGCGCCGATCCAGAGCCGGAAACCAGGAGCTTCTTCCGGGTCTCCCATGCGGGTGCAGGGCCCAAGCACTTGGGCCGTCCTCCACTGCTTTCCCAGGCCACAGCAGAGAGCTGGATGGGAAGTGGAGCGGCCGGGACTCAAGGGCGCTGGTGCCACAAGCAGAGGCTTAACCTGCTGCGCCCGCAGCACTGGCCCCTGCAGACTGAATTTCCAAGACGCCAAGACTGGGACGGGCGAGACACAGCTTGGAAAGCCGCACCCCACGTCAGAGCGCCTGGGTTCAAGTCCTGGCTCTGCTTCCGATTCCAGCTTTCTGCTCGTGTGCGTCCCGGGGGGGGGGGGGGGGGGGCAGCGCCGGCCCAGGAGGCGGGATCCCTGCCACCCACCCAGGGGACCTGCACTGAGTTCCAGTCCTGGCTACGCCCTAGCCCAGTCCCGGTTGAGCCCCCGCTACTTTGGGTATTTGTGGAGTGAACTGGCAGACGAAAGTTTTTGTATTTCTCTGCCTTTCAAGAAGAGCCAAAACTGAGACCAAGCAGAGAGGCACCCTCGCTGCAGGCACCAGGCCGCTCGGGTCACTTGTAAAACACGCTCAGCGTCCAAGCAAACCCTGCCGAGCCTGATCCGAATTTACAAGGTTTACAACAGAGAGCCAGCAGCCGTCCCGCAGGTGCTCAGTGCAACCAGGCGGCAAGGATCTGCCCAGGCCCGGGAAGGACCAACGAATTCACTCAATCGCACGCCGGCCCAGCAGGGGTCACTCCCGGCTCGGGGATTCCCAGCCTGGCCCAGGAGCAGCAGAGACAAGTCGCAAAACCACCAGCAATGCTTCGGGAGCCAGACCCGAAGCAACGTCTGACGCTTAAACGAGGTTTACAGATGTGTGTGTTTGAAAGTCAGCGAGCGGGAGGTCCTCCATCCGCTGCGCACTCCCTGGGGCAGCACAGCCAGGGCCGGCCGCGCGGAAGCCAGGAGTTTCTCCCCGTCTCCCACGTGGGTGCAGGGCCCAGCGCTCGGACCACCTTCCGCTGCTTTTCCCAGGCCATCGGCGGGGAATCGGACAGGAAATGGAACAGCCAGGACCCAACCCGGTGCCCACGCGGGATGCGGGTGAGGCTGACAGCAGAGGCACCGCGCGGCGCGAGCGCCCGAGCCGGCCCCGCACTCGGCCCACTGCGGCAAAGACCCCGCCGGGCGGCCCTTCACCCGGACCCACAGCGCGGGAGCGGCCACGCCCTCCGTGGAACGCGCGCACCTCGGGGCCACGCAGGCGCCCCGGTACGGCTCCTGACTGCCCCGCACCCCCTCGGGGCAGAACCCCCTGACCATTACATGGGCTCTTCCCATGCGAACACCCAAGGGTCAAAATGAGCTTTAAACCCAAACCTTGAATTTTAAAATGAGAAAAATCGCTGCGCTAGAAAGAACGCAGGTTACAAACCAACGCTGGCCCAGGCAGGAGGGCAGCAACACCGGCTGTGCCTTCACACCGCGTCGGCTCGGGGCTCTCGGGGCCGCCCCTCGGCGCTGCCAGCCGGAGCCCCGCATCCCGCCCGGGAGGCCGCGGAGCTGAGCCCCGCGCGTGGGCCCTGCGCGCATCTCGGAGGCCAGGACGCAGCGCCCGGCCCGGCCCGGCCCGGCTTTCAGGCACTGGGGGCGGGAGAGCGGCCGGAAGCCCTGTTTCTGCTGGTACCGCGGCCGGAACAGCCGCTTCCAGCCGCCCCGGCCGGCGCTCCCACCTGCTCCGCGGCCGGAAGCCCACCCACCCAGCTCGGCACCCCCGGAGGCCGCGCGAGGGCCCAGGGGCGCGAGGGCCAGGGCGGGCACCCGGGCCGTCCGGATCGGAAGCCGCGGCGGGCCGGCCGGGGCTCGCCGGGAGGCGGGCACTTCCGGGCCCCCCGGCCCTGGCCGGAGCGCCCGCAGGCCGCCGGCGACCCCTCACCTTCCTCGCTCACGTCGTCCACGAAGTCCTCGGGGTCGCTGAACGACGGCTCGTCCGCGTCGCCGTTCTCCACCGCCCGCGGCTCGGCCTCGGCCGCGCTGCCCTCCGCCTCGGACGCCGGGGCCGGCTCGTCCCGGGCCTGCTCCCGCGGGGCCTCGCCCTGCTCGGCGGGGAGCGTTGCGGGGGGCTCGGCCGGGCTGGACGCGGCCTCCTGCGCCTCGGCCGGCTCGGCCCTCACGTCGGGCTCCGGCCCGGCCTCCGCGGCCGCTTCCGCGGCGGCGTCCTCGGCCCCCGCGGGCCGCGGCGGCTCCTCCTCGGGCGGCGGCTCAGCCCCCGGCTGCTGCTGCTGCTGCTGCCCGGGCTCGGCCCGCTCCTCGGCCGCCTCCGGCAGCGCCACGTTCTCCGCGTCCTGCATGAGCCCGACGCCGCGCCTCACGAGCTCCGCCGCCGCCGCGCCGCCGACACTCCCAGGCCGCCCCGCGCGCCGCGCCGGCGAGCGCCGAGCCACGTGCGTGCGCCCGGGAGGCCGCACCAAAGCACCGGGGCCGGGGGGGGCGAGCACAACGCCCCGATTCGCCTCGCCGAGTCCGGAAGACACCGAATCCGCAGAAGTGCGTCTAGAATGAATGGCGCCGATGTGGCTGTGACTGAAAGATGCTCAGCTGCAAAGACCAAAGTCGTTTCGGCAACCTATAAACCCATTGGGAGCTGCTACTCCCCCCATTTGTCGTAGCGAATGGTCACGTCCAATATGGCAGCCGCTCCCTGCCTTCTCCCGTCGGGCGCTACGCGATGGACTGAACTACCTGCGGGGCCGACCGCGGCATGGATCAAGACAGACTCTGAACTGGAAAATGAACACCGTGGGAGACTGTCAGCTCATCAAGCAGTGATGCTGAGGCCGTCTCAGTCTTTGACCAGACAAACCGTTCAGCTTCCATCACTGAACTCCCCCTTTACGAATCGGCTTTTTAGACTCGTCCACTGACTGGACAGCAGAGCCGGCCACTCCGAAATACTCAGGGAGCCCACGGCGAGCCAGAGGTGGCCGGCGCTTCTGGAAAGACGACTGCCGGGCGCAACACAGAAGCGTCCGGCAGCTGCTTTAATCGCCTGCCCGGCCCCGCCGTGCCGCTGGCCAAGCCGCCGGTCGCCGCCCCCCCCCCGCCCGCGGCCGCAGTGGTTCGGCCCGGCGGAGGCGGGAGAGCGCGGGTCACGTGGGCGCGGGCGGAGCGACGCGGCGGCGGGGAGGCCGTGCGAAGGTCCCGAGTCGCCGGCCTCGGAGGCTGCCGCTCTTGGGCGTGTTCCCGTCGTCTTCTTTAGGAACCAGGGGCTTGGGGCCGGCGCTGTGGCGCAGCGGGTCAACGCCCTGGTCTGCCGCGCCGGCATCCCAGGTGGGCGCCGGTTCGAGCCCCGGCTGCTCCACTTCCGATCCCGCTCTCTGCTATGGCCCGTGAAGGCAGTGGAGGAACCAGGGGGCTGCCGCGGGCTGTAGGGAGAGGAGCGTGAGAATGAGCGTTAACTTTTAGGGGGATGGAAAGTGGTTAAAATTTCACCTTTGGTGTGTTTGATACGTAGCTCCTGCTTTGGAGGAAAAAAAAACTACTTCCGGTGCCTTAAAACTCGCACCCTGCTGGGAGGGGGCGCGGCGCCGCTGCCTCAGTTTCCCCGGCTGCAGGTGAAGGGAGCCCGGATGACTTTCGGGTCCTGGGGTTCTCGGGTCCCGGGCCCTGTCGGCCGTCTGCTGGCGGAAAGCGCTCGAAGGCGGCTGTGCAGAAGGCGTTCGTGGGTGGACTGCTGTGGACGGGGTGTCCGGCCGGCTGGCCGCAGAGTGGGCTGGGCGGTCACCGCGCCTCTCGGAGGTCGCAGGGAGGGGCAGGGCCGGGCAGGACCTAGGTCTGCTGCCCTGTGTCTGCAGATCAGTGAGCGCCTGTGGCTCACCTGCTGCGGAGCGAGCCGGACTGTCACATCAATGAAAAGAGTTACTTTATTTGAGAGGGGGGTGAGACAGCGAGATCGAGCGGGGCCAGACTGAGCCGGCTTGTTCCAGGTCTGCCTGTGGGTGCGGGGCCCAAGCGAGTGGGCCATCTGCCGCCGCTTTCCCAGAGCCGGATCGGAAGTGGAGCAGCCGGGACTCAAACCGGCGCCCATATGGGACGCCCACACTGCAGGCGGCGGCCCCATAAGAAAATCTTTTTAAAAATTTTAATATATGCGGGAAGGCTAAAAAGTGCTTGTGCCTCGTCCTCTGGTTGTGCAGGCACCGCGGTGGGACTGTGGGGAGCACCCCGTGTTTGTTTCTGTGGCTTGTGTCCCCGGTCTGACACATCCGTAAGTCCTTTGTCACTCCTTTTGAAACAAAGCCGGACGTTGCACCCCTTCAGCATGGGCGAACTTGGTTCCTCACTTTGCGCTCCTGGTGCTGTGCCGTGTGCCTTTCAGGCCGGGCCCTCCTACCGGGCTTGCCGCGGTGGCTCGCCGAGTCTGACCGAAGCCACCATGTCCTGAGGGGCCCAGGGTGGAGGGAGCGCGCTGCCGGCCAGTGCCAGCCGCAGGCGTGAGCCACCTCGGACCTGGGCGCTCCAGCCCCATCCGGTCTCGGGTGGCTCAGGAGCAACCGTGCCTGCCAGCTCCTCGCTCTCGGCCTCAAGGAGGTCCGGGAGCCCGAGCTGCCCACCCTGGACCCTGCTGTCTTGTACGGCACTGGCTAAGTGTGTCAGATACGCACAGCAAACACCAGTGGGTGAGGGTGAGCAGGGCTGGCGCTGTTGGATTAAAAATGGTCCTTGTGAGGCCGGCGCCGCGGCTCACTAGGCTAATCCTCCGCCTAGCGGCGCCGGCACACCGGGTTCTAGTCCCGGTCGGGGCGCCGGATTCTGTCCCGGTTGCCCCTCTTCCAGGCCAGCTCTCTGCTGTGGCCCGGGAGTGCAGTGGAGGATGGCCCAAGTGCTTGGGCCCTGCACCCCATGGGAGACCAGGAGAAGCACCTGGCTCCTGGCTCCTGCCATCGGATCAGCGCGGTGCGCCGGCCGCAGCGCGCCGGCCGCGGCGGCCATTGGAGGGTGAACCAACGGCAAAGGAAGACCTTTCTCTCTGTCTCTCTCTCTCACTGTCCACTCTGCCTGTCAAAAAAAAAAAAAAAAAAAAAAAAATGGTCCTTGTGGGTTTGTGACTGTAACAGTCTCTCAGCTTCATGCTTGAAATGTTATGATAAATCTTGAGTTGGCGCTCATGTGGGATGCCGGCGCTGCAGCCGGTGGCGTTACCCGCTACGCCGCAGTGTCGGCCCCTGTGATAAATCTTTTCCTAGGAGAGGGGGAGGCAGGAGCCGGGGTCCCGAGATCCCTGCTCGAACAGTTTGAGCCCCAAAAGGAACAGAGGTTGCAGGTGGTGGCGTCCGTAACTCGTGTTGGCAGCCCCTGGCTGCGATGCTGTTCGCAGATGAGGACGCTCGCCGGTCGCAGTTTAATGCGGCTGGGACGTGGCCTCGTTCCGAAAGTAGTCAAGGCACTCTTTGCTTCAACCTCTGTATTTTAAGGTAGCCAAATAGTTGATGAGGGAAGCTTTCTCTTTTCTTAGCAGAGAAGTTTTAGCTTATACAGACGGGATGATAAAATTAGGAAAAGATCGGGGCCGGAGCTGTGGCACAGCGGGTTAACGCCCTGGCCTGAAACACCGGCGTTCCATATGGGCGCCGGTTCAAGACCCGGCTGCTCCACTTCCGATCCAGCTCTCTGCTATGGCCTGGGAAGGCAGTGGAAGATGGCCCAAGTCCTTGGGTCCTTGCACCCACGTGGGAGACCCGGAAGAAGCTCCTGGCTCCTGGCTTTGGATCAGCACAGCTCCGGCCGTTGCGGGCCATTTGGGGAGTGAAGCAGTGGATGGAAGACCTCTCTCTCTGTCTCTACCTCTTTCTGTAACTCTTTCAAGTAAATAAATCTTTAAGAAAAAATAGGAAAAGAACCCTTTGCAAGGCTGTGAAATAACCTGAGCAGTGACCCGGGAAGGCTGTGGACGCCCCCGGGTGAGAGGTTTGAGGAACTGTACAGGGGACGCACGGGGGGGGGGGGGTGGGGGGGGGTGAGGACTAGAGATTCCCCACGGAGCACGGCTTGAGTTTCACCCCCACAAATCATCTCTAATTTCCATGACAATTTCTCTTCGGCCTTGGCAAGTAGTTGGAAATGTGTTTAGTGTTGCAATGTTTGGGGGTTTTCCCAGCTTTGTTTCCAAACTGGCTCCCAGTTTAATTGGCTTGTGCTCAGGACACGCTTTGTGTGGTCCAGTCCTTGTTGGGATTTACCGCTGTTTTTAACGGCCTGCCCTGTGGTCTAACTCGGGGAGTGTCCCTGGTTCAGGGGAAATACGCCCCTGGTGCTAGGTGGTGTCCAGTCAGTGTCTTCTAGAACTTTCTGGTGTTCTGTCCGCGTCTTCCGGCACTGGCTGAGAGAGAAGTGCCAAATCCCCACTCCTGCCATTGCCCAGTCTGTCCCTGTCCCTCCTGTTCTTGAGTTCTGTGACAGGTGCGTAGACCTCCCGGTTGCTTTGTCTTTTTGATGAGTTGACCCCCTCGCCTTTTTTTTTAATTTATTTTTGTTTAAAGATGTATCTATTTATTGGAAAAGCAGAGTTACAGAGATAGGAGAAGAGAGAGAGAGATCTTATGGCGGTTCGCTTTCCAAATGACCGCGTTGGCCAGGGCTGGGATGGGCTGAGGCCAGGAGCCTGGAACTCCACCCAGGTCTCCCGTGTGGCTCCTCCACTGCTCACCCAGCGCGTTAGCAGGGGCTGGATTGACGTGGATCCGTCACTGATGTCGGATGCCTGTGTTGCAGGCAGCAGCTTAAACCACTGTGCCACAACACCAGCACGTCCCTCACCATTTTTTATTTTATTTTATTTTATTTTATTTTATTTTATTTTGACAGGCAGAGTGGACAGTGAGAGAGAGAGACAGAGAGAGAAAGGTCTTCCTTTGCCGTTGGTTCACCCTCCAATGGCCGCTGCTGCAGCCGGCGCACCACGCTGATCCGATGGCAGGAGCCAGGATCCAGGTGCTTTTCCTGGTCACCCATGGGGTGCAGGGCCCAAGCACCTGGGCCATCCTCCACTGCACTCCCGGGCCACAGCAGAGAGCTGGCCTGGAAGAGGGGCAACCGGGACAGAATCCGGTGCCCCGACCGGGACTAGAACCCGGTGTGCCGGCGCCGCAAGGTGGAGGATTAGCCTATTGAGCCACGGCGCCGGCCTATTTTAATTTTTAAAAGCTATTTATTTATTCAAAAGGCGGCATGACAGAGAAATCTTCCACCTGCTGCTTCACTCCCCAAATGGCTGCAACAGCCAGCGTTGGGCCAGGCTGACGCCAGGAGCCTGGGACTCCATCTGGATCTCCCATGTGGGTGCAGGAGCCCGAGCACTTGGGCCATCTTCTGCTTTCCAAGGCCACAGCAGGGAGCTGAATGGGAAGTGGAGCAGGCGGGACTCAAACCAGTGCCTACATGGGATACCGGCACCACAACGCTGGCCCCATCACTTGCCATTTTAAATACTCTAATCCTGAGAACGATCCCTGTTCCGGAGTCTCCTTTGATCGTAATGGAGCCTCCAGCTTCCTTTTGATCAGTGTTTGCCTGATTGCAGGTTGAAATGTGCCCCTAAAGACAAAAGTGCAAGTCCTAACCCCTGCCGCCTGTGACCTGATCTTACCTGAGATGGTCTGCAGGTGTGATCCCGCGAAAGGAAGGAAAGGAAGGCGGGTGGGTCGGGCGGAGCCTCGCCCAGTGCAGAGGAGGACGGGAAAGCTTGGACAGAGGAGGAAGCCAGGTGGGCACAAAGGCAGATGGGCGTGGTGCGTCTGGACGGGGAGCAGGAAGAGGCATCGAGCCACCCGCTGGTGCCCCGGCCCCGACACGTGGGCTGCGGAACGGTGAAGCCAAGCAGCTGCGGTACTTTGCCGTGGCAGCCCCGGGAAGCTGACGCACACGACATGGCCTGTGCTCCTCTCTCTCTCCGTCCAGTGCCTCGGTACTTTTACAGAGGGACAGAGACGGAAGGAAGAAGTGATCGTCTCTGCATGGTACCCAAAGAACCAAGGCAAGCACTGCTGTCGCCAAGAGGCGCTGAGAGCACACAGGCAACTCGTGACAGCCACCTGCGAGGGGCGGCGCGCGGCCCGGCGTAGTGCAGGGTGAGGTGTCCGCTCCAGCGCCGGCTGCTCGGCTCCAGGTTCCTGGGCTGCAGTGACGGCTGTAACAGAGTTCCTGCCAACCACACCGGAGGCCGGGCTGAGTGCCTGTCTTCAGCCCAGCCCAGTCCTGGCTGTTGCAGGCATTTGGTGAGCGACCCAGCAGATGGGAGCTCGCTCTCGCTGTCTGTCTGTTGCTCTCGCTTGCGCGCGTGCGCTCTCTCTCTCTCGCTTTCTCTCTCTCTCTCTGTCTCTGTTCCTGCCTCTCCAGGGAGTGAATACGAGTCAGTTGCAGTCCTGTGCCCTAGCAGTCAACGCTGGAATCTGACGGGAAAGCCCCTGGGGTGGCGCTGTGGCACAGTGCTGAAGCTGCCTCCCGTTTCGGGGCAGCCACAAGTCTCAGCTGTCCTGCTCACCGTCCAGCTCCCCGCTAATGCACCTGGGAAGGCAGCGGATGAAAGCCCAAGTACCTGGGCCCCTGCACCCACGTGGGAGACCTGGATTTGGCCTGGGCCAGCCCTGGCCATTTCAGCCACCTGGGGAGCGAACCAGTGGATAGATCTTTGTATGTCTCTATTGCTCTAACTTTAAAAAATTTTTTTTAATATTTATTTTATTTGGAAGAGTGACATAGGTCTCCCGTCCACTGGTTCCCTTCCCAAATGGCTCCAACGGCAAGGCCTGGGCCAGACGAAAGCTGAGAACTCCATCCGGCTCCCCGATGTGGGTGAAGCATCACCTGCTGGCTGCCAGGTGAGTTAGCAGGATGATGGCTCGGAAGCAGGGGAGCCAGGACTTGACCCAGGCCCTCCAGGGCCCGCTGCAGGCGTCCCAGGTGGTGTCTCAGCCTGCGCTCCACCCCTCCTGCCCGGGATAGTGTTCTGAACAAGGGTAGGAACAGGTGGACATCCTGTCATATTTTAAAAAGCTATACAATGCCCCGTTGCCCCTCTTCCAGGCCAGCTCTCTGCTGTGGCCAGGGAGTGCAGTGGAGGATGGCCCAAGTGCTTGGGCCCTGCACCCCATGGGAGACCAGGAGAAGCACCTGGCTCCTGGCTTCGGATCAGCACGGTGCACCGGCTGCAGCAGCCATTGCAGGGTCAACCAACAGCAAAAGGAAGACCTTTCTCTCTGTCTCTCTCTCTCACTGTCCACTCTGCCTGTCAAAAAAAAAAAAAAGCTATGCAATGGCAATGGCTTTTCAAAATTTAACTCAAAATGACTCAGACTTAAATGTAAATGCAAGCCATAAAGCTTTTTGAAGATAGCAGCAGAAACTCTGATGGCCTTAGTTTGGCAGGGAGTTTTGAGTGCAGCTCTAGAGGCGTAGTCTATGGGGAGAACGAGGCTTTGGAACTGGACTCTAGGCCTTTTGTTGGCAGAAGATGCTGCCAAGAATGAAAGGCTTGGTGTTGTGGCAGAGTGACGCAAGCCGCCGCTGGCGATGCAACACCCCGTACGAGCACGGGCTCAAGTCCCGGCCGCTCCAGTTCTGGTCCAGCTTGCCTGGGAGTGTGCCAGAAGATGCCCAAGTAGTTGTGACCCTGCCACCTGCACGAGAGACCCGGATGGAGTCCAGGCCCCTGACCGGCGCGGCTCAAACCACAGCTGTTGCAGCTGTTTGGGAAGGGAATTAGCAGATGAGAGATCTCTCTGTCTTTCTCTCTGTAACTACCTTTCAAGTAACTCTGAAAAAGAAATTAAAACTTACCAGGAAACAAATAACCTGAGTAAAACACAGGCAAACAGTGCAGGCAGACACCTCAGCAATGAAGAGTCCTAGATTTCCAAATCTGCTTTAAAAATTGTCAGCATCACAGCTCACCAGGAAGTTAGAGACACCGCAGGGGCGAGGTGGGGCACAGTGGGTGAGGTGGGCACCTGTAACCCAGCATCCCGTGTAGGAGTAGCCGTTGGAGTCCTGGCTTGCTGCCAGTGCACCTGGGAGGCGACGGGCAATGGCTCAAGTGCGCGGGACTCCGCCCCCATGGGGGACACCGGGATCTGCAGCCTGGCCCAGACCGGCTTTGCGGCCATTTGGGGACTGAACAGTGGGTGGAAGATCACTCTCTCTCGTCCCTCTCCTCTCTTCCTCTCCATTCTGCCTCTCAAATATATGTAGACATTTTTTTTTTTTTGACAGGCAGAGTGGACAGTGAGAGAGAGACAGAGAAAAAGGTCTTCCTTTGCCGTTGGTTCACCCTCCAATGGCTGCCGCGGCCGGCGCACCGCGCTGATCCGAAGGCAGGAGCCAGGTGCTTCTCCTGGTCTCCCATGGGGTGCAGGGCCCAAGCACTTGGGCCATCCTCCACTGCACTCCCTGGCCACAGCAGAGAGCTGGCCTGGAAGAGGGGCAACCGGGACAGAATCCGGCGCCCCAACCGGGACTAGAACCCGGTGTGCTGGTGCCGCTAGGCAGAGGATTAGCCTAGTGAGCTGCGGCGCCGGCTGTTTTTCCCCTACTTTTTAAAGATCTGTTTGAAAGGCAGAGTGACAGAGGTCCTCCATCTGGTGGTTCACTCCGTAAATGCTCACAACAGCCAGGACTGGGCCGGCTGAAGCCAGAAGCCAGGAACTCCGTCTGGATCTCCTCGGTGGGGCAGGGCTCACGTACTCGAGCCCTCCCACTGCCTGCCCTGTGCGTGAAGCACGGAGCGGCCCGGACTTGACCCGGGGACTCCAGTGTGGGGTGCGTGCCTCCAGGTGGCGTCTCCGCCGCTGCACCAGGTGACCGCGGTTGCGGGCGTGAAGACGTGAAGCACTTGGAGCTCCCACACGTCGCCGGGCGGAATGTGCCGTGTCGCTGTGCCTGGGAGCTGCCCCGGCTGGAGGGTGGGGGCGAGGCGAGCACCTGTCCTGGGTCACGGCAGCATCAGGGGACCAGAGCGGCCTCTCCAACTGTTTGCTTTTCAGAATTGGTCCGTCTTCTGCATTATTTTTTTTTACATTAATTTATTGAGAGGTAGAGTTACAGAGAGAGGGAGAGACAGAAAGGTCTTCAGCCGGTTCACTCCCCAAGTGGCCGCAACGGCTGATGCTGGGCCGATCCAAAGCCAGGAGCCAGGAGCTGCTTCCAAGTCTCCTACGTGGGTATAAGAGCCCAAGGACGTAGGCCATTTGCCACTGCTTTCTCAGACCATAGCAGAGAGCTGGTTTGGAAGAGGAGCAGCTGGGACGTGAACTGGTGCCCATGTGGGATGCCGGCCCCACAGGCAGCGGCTTAGCCTGCAGTACCACAGCGCCGGCCCCTGCCTCGCTCTTTGTACACCGAATAACTTGAGGGTGTACCCTAGACATTCTGGGTTGTATGGGGGGGGGTGGTCTGGGGGCAAACCGGAAAGATACAGGCTGTGAGTTCTGGCTCCCCTCTGGGTGGGGCACAGTGTCAGTGGGGTCTTCAGCCCTGGCTGGCTGCTTGGGGTCCATGCTGTGGGGTGCACAGCTGAGGCAGGATCCTGGGCAGGAGCAGGGGTCCCCTTCCCCAGCTCACTGCCTTGGGGCGTCTCCACGCCGGCTCATAGAGAGCTGGGGTTCCCGCAGTCTGGCTGCCCACACTGCCACGCACGGTTCTGGAAGTGGGCTGGCCTCTGGGGCACAGCCTGCACCCCTGGAACGTAAGGACAGACCCAGCTGTGCCTGCCCTCCAGCAGAAGGAACTCATGACCTGCTGGAGTGGGCCAGGGCCTGACGGGGTCCTGCCCACCAGACGCACTCGCTTGTCTAACGGATGGGAGCCTTGACGGCCAGTACTGTCTGGAGGGCACTGTTCAGGGGGGTTCCAGGTCCAGGTCGGGAACAAAAGGTAGCACCACTTAGATGCACCCCCCGCCCTGACCAGCCAGGACCTACCTGGCCGTGAGAAATCCCCTCGATCACGGCACCGCTGACCACCAGGAATGCGGACATGAGCGGATCACGCACCTCTCGGCCCCCATTTCAGTCTCTGAGGACCTTGGGGAGCCTGGGAATTCGGGGGAAACGACTCGACCCCTCGCTCTGCTGTGCCGTGGTCACCTGCTTGTCCCACCACCCCAGTGACAGGCCCTCTGCCTCGGGGGTTCTACAACGCCCCCTGTCTGGGGGGCTGTTCCGCAGCACCTGGGGGAAACGGGGAGAAACGGGGATCCTCCTCACTCCCGTCTTCAGACGCAAGTCCTCTGCCTGCGAAGACGGAGTGTTTGTCGGGGGTGGGGGGTGGTGTTTCAGGCACCAGTGTCCCTCCTCAAGCTCCGGGGTCTGCCCACCCCCTCCAGGCTCCCAGGGAAAGGCAGGGCAAAGCCAAGAGACTCGGCCGCAGCCCCCATGGCCGCTTCTCCGGGGTTCGTGCCCTCCCCGTCTGCTTCCTTTACTGCCCAGAGTCCTCAGGAACCGCTCCGTGTGTTTTGTGTGTGATGCCTTAGAGATCAGCGGCACAGGGAGTCCCCGCCCCAGCCAGCGCCAGACCCCACCCGGCTGTGAGCTCCGCGGAGAGAGAGCTCCCTTCTGTGTGCCACGCACTGCTGCGTCCCCAGGTCCTGATGGGGTCTGGCCCCCAGCAGCTGCGGCACAGGGGCTCTGGGAGGGTCACTCGGGCTGCAGGCTTGCCGCCCCAAGGTCGGACTCCTCGCCCCGAGTGCCGGGCCACGCCCCGAGTGCACTGGAGAGGTGGGTCCGTCCCCACCGTGGTGCTGAGTGACAGCCCGATGGGGTGGCGGGCTCACGGCAGGAAGCGCCAAGGACTGCCGCCGAGAGACAGTAAATGTGCGTCTTAGAGCACACGCCGGGCTTTGTACAAGGGGGAGCAGCGTGCCACACGCTCCCCGCGCCTCCTTACCGGCTCCGGCTCCTTCCACATCAGCGCACGCAGATCTGCCTCGTCCGTTTTCACCGCGGTGTGCGCTGTCTGAAACTCACAAATGTAGATGCGCAACTTTTCAGAATCAAAATGAATCGTGTCACAGCAGGTTAAGCCGCGGCCTGCCCCTCCGGCATCCCGTGTGGGTGCCGTCCACGTCCTGGCAGCTCCACTTCCGATCCAGCTCCCTGCTGATGCGCTTGGGAAGGCAGCAGAGGATGGCCACGTGCTTGGACCCTGCCACTCCTGCGAGGGACGCGGAGGAAGCTCTGGGCTGGCGCATGGCTTCTGCCTGGCCCAGCTGCAGCTGCTGTGGTCACTTGGGAAGCAGACCAGTAAAAGGAAGATCTTCCTGTCTCTCTGTGCTCTCTGTGTTACTCTGCCTTTCAGATAAACCATCTTTTTTTAAAAGATGGATTTATTTTTTAACTTTAAAGGCAGACAAGGAGGGGCGGGTGGAGATCTTCCACCTGCTGGTTCACCCCCCAGGTCTCCCACGTGCGTGGCAGGGCCCAGGCAGTGGGCCGTCTTCCGCTGCCTCCCCAGGATGCGTTAGCAGGGAGCTGGATTGGAGGTGGAACAACCGGCACCTGAACCAGCACTCTGATGTGGGAGGCCGGTGCTGCAGGCGGCGACTTGACCGGCTGTGCGACCGTGCCGGCCTCGGAGGCTTATCCTAGAAGGAAATAGGTCCCCGAGAGTCAGCCGGGGTCTGAAGGGTGGGAGGAGACCTACAGCCGGGGCGTGCTCAGTGCCTGAACTAGGGGAGCAGTGGACAGGTGTAGAGGCCCAGGTGGCCCTTGGGGTTGGGGGGAAGGGGCCGCAGGCTGCAGAGCTGCAGCAGAGCCTCCGCAAAGCCCCCAGACCCGGGCTGGGCGGGAGAGGACTGCGCCACCTTATGGCAGCGGACCTGCTGAGCCGCAGCCAGTGGTCAGCTCAGGCCAGAGGCCCTCCCCGTGAGCTTGCAGATGACAGAAGTTTCCAGAAGACAGCCCCTGAGCCCCACCCCCACAAAGAATCCTTGCAACTGAGTGGCTCCGTGTTACCTGTTTCCTCGTGATTGAGAGAGGGGAGGACGTGAGCTGTATGACGTCGGAGTCACGCTCCGGCCTTGCCGAGGCCTGGTGCCTGGGGCGGAGGGAGCGCTCAGTGACTGCCGGCAGGTGTTACCTGGGGTCGGCGTGCCCGCCTCAGCCTGGCCTCTGATGTGCAGAGAGCCCTGCTGCCCACCGGGGCCCCAAGAGCTGTCCCAGAGCCCGTCGGGGCTGGACACGCAGTGTAGGGGTGAAGCCTGCTCCTGTGATACAAACCGGAAGGAAATGTTGCGTGCTGGAGGGAGCGGGAACCAAAAGCAAACACGGGAACGTTGGGGGGGGGGGTTCCTAGAGCCCCCTGCGGCCTGAGCTGAATCCCCAGTGTGCACCCCGGACCTGCCCACCACGCTGTGCTCCACGGGGGATCCCAGGAAGACCTGCTGCTCCACGGTGTCTGGGTTTGTTTCTTTTTAACCCCAGAAATGGAGTTATTTCAAAATCAGCAAAAGTAAACAAAAATGGAAAACAAATATGAGTTAGGAGCAGTGTTTTTTCCTTACCTCTTGAGCTATTATTGTACTTTTATTTTTATTATTTTTTTTGACAGGAAGAGTGGACAGAGAGAGAGACAGAGAGAAAGGTCTTCCTTTTGCCGTTGGTTCACCCTCCAATGGCTGCCGTGGCTGGCGCGCTACGGCTGGCACACCGCGCTGATCCGATGGCAGGAGCCAGGTGCTTCTCCTGGTCTCCCATGGGGTGCAGGGCCCAAGCACTTGGGCCATCCTCCACTGCACTCCCGGGCCACAGCAGAGAGCTGGCCTGGAAGAGGGGCAACCGGGACAGAATCCAGTGCCCCAACCGGGACTAGAACCCGGTGTGCTGGTGCCGCAAGGCGGAGGATTAGCCCAGTGAGCTGTGGTGCCGGCCATTATTATTGTATTTTTAAAAAAGATGTATTTATTCAAAATGCAGAGTTAGAGAGAGAAGATGTCTTCCATCTGCTTCACTCCCCAAATGGCCACAACAGCCCGTGCTGAGCCAGGCAGAAGCCAGGAGCTCCTCCGGGTCTCCTGCATGGGTGGCAGGGGCCCAAGCACTTGGGCCACCTTCTGCTGCCTTCCCAGGCCGTTAGCAGAGCTGGTTGGAAGTGGCATAGCTGGGGCTCGAATCCGCACTCTCATGTAACAGGCTGGCATCACAGGCCACAGCTGAACCCGCTGCCCCCCGCACTGGCCCCTACGGTCGTATTTTCCCAGCTCCATCACGGGGTCTCAGAACTTTGCGGGAGAGTGTGGTGACCGGATCAGGGCTGCCAGGGTCCCTGGGGAGGCTCCTGAGACCCATGCGCTCTCCGTAGCCCGCCTCCTCCTAAGATGGTGTTGGAGAGACCCATCTGGCGTGCCAGCCTGTGCGTGGGTGAAGGCCCTGGCACCTGTGCCGCTCAGAAGCCGAGCTGGGCGCCCTGTGTCACGGTAGTTCCTGTGCGTGTCCTGCCTCCTCATGGTCAGTTTCTGTCCCATGGACGGCGGTAGCAGAATGTCCAGGGGGCATCCTTTGTAGGGAAACTGGAGACCAAGCTTGTGCCACTGTGTTTTCCTTTCTAAGATTTATTTATTCATTTATTTACTTTAAAGATTTGCTCATTTGAAAAAGAATTACGGGGGGGGGGGGGAGAAGGAGAGACAGAGCCTCCATCTGCTGGCTCAGCTGGCCAGGAGCTTCATCTGAGTCTCCCCCATGGGTGGCAGGAGCCAGGCACTTGGGCTGTCCTCCACTGCTTTTCCCAGGCCGTCAGCGGAGAGCTGGATCGGAAGTGGAGCAGCTGGGACTCGAACACGTGTGCACATGTGATGCCGGCACTGCAGGTGGCGGCTTTACATGTTGCTGGCCCCAATTTATTTTTATTTTTTTGTTTTGACAGGCAGAGTCGACAGTGAGAGAGAGAGAGACAGAGAGAAAGATCTTCCTTTGCCGTTGGTTCACTCTCCAATGGCCGCCGCGGCCGGCGCACCGCGGCCGGCGCACCGCGCCTATCCAAAGGCAGGAGCCAGGTGCTTGTCCTGGTCTCCCATGCAGGTGCAGGGCCCAAGGACTTGGGCCATCCTCCACTGCACTCCCTGGCCACAGCAGAGAGCTGGCCTGGAAAAGGGGCAACCGGGATAGAATCTGGCGCCCCGACCGGGACTAGAACCCAGTGTGCCGGCGCCACAAGGCGGAAGATTAGCCTACTGAGCCACGGCGCCGGCCCCCAATTTATTTTTGCTTGGAAGGCAGTTACAGGGAGAGAGGGAGAATCTTCCATCCACAGGTTCATTCCCCGAATGACCACAATGGCCAGGGCTGGCTTAAGCCAAAGCCCGGAGTTGGGAAGCAGGAGCAGCATGCAGGTCCCCGGTGTGGCTAGCAGGGACGCACGCACTTGGGCCGTCCTCCGCTGCCCCCCCTTGTGCATTAGCAGGGAACTGGGTGGAAGTGGAGCAGCCGGGACCCAGACTGGCACTCTGATGTGGGACGTTGGTGTGCCTGCCAGGCAGCGGTGTAACCCACTGTGCCACAGGCCAGCTCCTCAGCTGTGATGAGCAGCACTAATCACAGCGGCCAAGAGGCGGAAGCACCCTCGAGTCTGCGCAGAGATGGGTGGGTAAACAAAACAGGTCTAGGCGGGAGGGACGGAGCTCCTGGCTCCTGGCTTCAGCCTGGCCCAGCCCTGGCGGCTGGGGCCATTTGGGGAGCGAAGCAGCAGATGAAATATCTCTGTCTCTCTCCCTCTCTCTGTCTCTGTTTCTCTCCCTTTCAGATACATAGCTAGATAAATAGATAGATAGATAGATAAAAACGTTTAATAAATAATAAATTTAATAATAATAAATAAATGGAATGTTTCTCAGCCATAAAAAGGAAGAAATCCTGACCTTTGGTACAACAAGGGTGAACCTCCAGGATATTATGCTCAGAGAATAAGCCAGGCACCGATGGACAAACACTGTGTGACTTCGCTTGCACACGGTCCCTAGAGGAATCAGATCCACAGAGCAGGAAGGCAGAGTGGGGGAGGGGAGGGGAGGGGAGGGGAGTGAGTGAGTGACAGGTGCAGAGCCTCCTTGTGGGAAGATGAACAGGTTCTTCAGCGACGGCGGTGACGGGGACCCCGGGCTGCGCTGTAAGAAGCGACTGAGACAGACGTGGGTATCCGTGGTGAAGATGCCCACGTCCCACATCCGAGTGCCTGGGTTTGATTCCAGACCCCCTCCTGATTCCTGCTTCCTCCCCGGGCGGAAGTGGGAGTCCCAGATTGAGTCCCTGGCCCCAACCTCAGCCTGGCCCAGCCTCTCCCTGTGGGGGTATGGAGGGTGAAATGGGGGGTCAACGATACAGGAGATTGCTCTCCCTTCCTTACCTCGAACAAGTGCGTGAACAAAGATGCTTGTGGCATTTAAAAGCATGTCTAAGATGGTACATTTTATATTGCAGGTACTTTACGGCAACAACTCTGTTTTCCTTTAAAAGCCACCGTATCTGGTGGTGGTCTCTTGCAAACTGCTCGGGGAGCCTTAAGAAGGTCAGAGTTGATCTCGTGGGAAGGGCCCCTTTGCACTTGGGTCCCTTTGGGTGTCCAGAGCTGGAGAGATGGGGAGTCGGCAGAAGACCCACGCCGCCCCCAGAGGGCGATCCTGGGCCACCTCGGTTCCTGGGGCCTCTGCCTGCCTCTCGGTCCTTTTCCGGCTCCTGTCAGTAGAGGGCGCTCGGGACGCGCCTTCTCAGAGGAGCGTTTCCGTCCTTCCTCCCGGCTGTTTGAGTGAGCGGGGCTGTCTCTGAGCTCGCAGAGCAGGTGCGGGAGCGACTAGGAACTGATGTCTCCCAAGGGCCAGCCGTGGCCGCAGACCATCCATTCTCCCGCCTCTGCCTTTGGCCAGAGGCTCGGCGGCTCCCTCCCCTCTGTAGGAATCCGATAGCCCTGATTCAGCTCCCAGCTGCACCCCACAGCTTCCAAGGGCTTGGGTGAGCCATTTATCCTCTCTGTGCTGGGCTCCCTCGGTAACAGGGTGAAGCTAGACTGTGGGGTTCGCCAGGGAGGAGGCCGTTCCCGGTCCCAGCTGTGTCCTGCCTGGCAGGCCCTGTCTGGACACCTATGCCCACAGCTCAAGCCAGCCTCATGTCACCCGTGCAGGCGCTGAGCCTCCCGCTTCTTCGGACACTGCCCTGCTGCTCTCCGGCCTCGGCCCCTCGCTGCGCAGAGGGCTGCTTGGATTGCAAAGTGGGGCTTGTGATGATGACCCCCCCCCCGGCACATGGGAGGAGTTTGGGGTTGAGGGGGAGGAAACAGACCTCCACATGCCGTGCCAGACCCTGGAGAGCCCCATGCTCACGGGCCAGGGGACCAGAGGACTTCAAAATGTAATCAAGACATAAATTTATTGAGGTACAAATAGGAAAGTGAGAGCCGGCGCCGTGGCTCAATAGGCTAATCCTCCACCTTGCGGCGCCGGCACACCGGGTTCTAGTCCCGGTTGGGGCGCCGGATTCTGTCCCGGTTGCTCCTCTTCCAGGCCAGCTCTCTGCTATGGCCAGGGAGTGCAGTGGAGGATGGCCCAGGTGCTTGGGCCCTGCACCCCATGGGAGACCAGGAAAAGCACCTGGCTCCTGGCTCCTGCCAGGATCAGCGCGGTGCGCCGGCTGCAGCGGCGGCCATTGGAGGGTGAACCAACGGCAAAGGAAGACCTTTCTCTCTCTGTCTCTCTCTCTCACTGTCCACTCTGCCTGTCAAAAAAAAAAAAAAAAAAAAAAAAACAAATAGGAAAGTGAGAGCCCACGCCTCGTTCCTCCATGTGCCTCGTCCGCGAACGCTTGGGTCCTCCGGAGGTCGCCGTCAGAATCACTGAGATGCACTGAGCCTCGTCTTAAATGTGTGACAAGCATTGCCTCGTTTAACCATCTCAGCCCGTCCTGGCATGAAAATACACAGAGTAGAATGCCCAGACCCAGACTTCAAGGTGCTCAGCGTTCTGGGGCTGGCGTTGTGGCGCGGTGGGTTAAGCCACTGCCGGTGATGCCAGCATCCTGTATGAGCTCAGTCTGAGTCCCAGCTGCCCCACTTCTGATCCATCTCCCTCCTAACACGCTCGGGAAAGAAGCAGAGGGTGGCTCAAGTGCTCGGGCCCCTGCTGCCCTCGAGGGAGCCCTGGATGGATTTCCAGGTTTCTCTTCCAGGTCTTCCTCTGTCACTGTCAATCTCTCTCTCCCCCACCTTTCAGGTAAATAAGAGTGAATTTTTAAAATTTATTTATTTTATTTGAGAGGCAGAGAGGGAGAGAGAGAGAGAGAGAGATATCTTCCATCTGCTGGTTTACTCTCCAAATGGCCACAACGGCCGGAGCTGCACTGATCCGAAGCCAGGAGCCAGGAGCTTCTTCCAGGTCTCCCACGTGGGTGCAGGGGCCCAAGCACTTGGGCCATCCTCTACTGCTTTCCCAGGCCATAGCAGAGAGCTGGATGGGGAGTGGAGCAGCCAAGACTCGAACTGATGCCCATATAGGATGCTGGCGCTGCAGGCGGCAGCTTTACCCACTACGCCACAGCTCAGGCCCCAGTAAAAATATTTTAAAAAGCAAAATTCTGCTATGATGCGACGAGGACGTGGACTCACAGGGCCACCGCTCTTTGCTGGTGTTCTCAGTTGCGCAGTGTCCCTCACGGGTCCCTGTGCACTTGTCTCTTTCATCCAGAACGCCCGGGACGCGCTGTTCTCGGCCGTGTATTGAGTAAGCCACGACTTGTTATTCATTTCACGTTGACATTAGAATAGGCTGCTTCAGTGTCTCGGGTGTTATAAATAGTCCTACGGCGAGGAGTCTTGTGTTGTGAGCTGTGGTTTGGGGAACGTGAGCAGCCGTGGGGTTTCCGGGACACAGGACATCTGCATTCCAACTGAGAAGACGCTAACAAGTCGTCCTCCAGGGGTCTGTGCCAGGCCGCGCCCCCTCGGCAGGGGGGTGTCCCCGCTTCCCCTTATCCCGAGCGCTGTGCAGGGAAGGGCACTCAGGGCTGTCTGGGTCTGCGTTTCTCTGATGTCAGCAGATGCGGGGGTTAAGTAGCAAGCGCAGGGGTTAGAGCATCTCGGATCTGCAGGGGAGCTGGGAGGGCAGGCTCGGGGGTGTGCAGGCAGCCGCGAACACACCGTGGCCTGGAGCCCAGTGTGACAGGGACGCTCGTCACAGGTCACGTGCCGGGGCGGGGGGCGCTGTGCACTGGGACGGGGAGCGGGGGGCGCTGTGCACTGGGACGGGGAGCGGGGGGCGCTGTGCGCTGGCACAGGGAATCCTGTGCCTTGGGTTGCAACCAGGTTTGGTGCGGCTGGGGCATGAGTGGTCATGTGCCACTTTCACCTTAGTGGTGAGAGAGAGACGTCCTCAAAAGAAGGGATTGCTCAGCCGGCGCCACAGCTCACTAGGCTAATCCTCCGCCTTGTGGCGCCGGCACACCGGGTTCTAGTCCCAGTCAGGGTGCCAGATTCTGTCCCGGTTGCCCCTCTTCCAGGCCAGCTCTCTGCTGTGGCCAGGGAGTGCAGTGGAGGATGGCCCAAGTGCTCGGGCCCTGCACCCCATGGGAGACCAGGAGAAGCACCTGGCTCCTGGCTTCAGATCAGCGTGGTGTGCCGGCCGTAGCAGCCACTTGGGGGGTGAACCAACGGCAAAGGAAGACCTTTCTCTCTGTCTCTCTCTCACTGTCCACTCTGCCTGTCCAAAAAAAAAAATTTAAAAAAAGAGAAGGGATTCCTCAGGCAGCGGGGTTCAGCAGCTGCGTGGCCAAAAAGTGACGGCAAACGTCCCCCGCACCAGTGAGCAGAAGGCAGAGCCTCCTTCTCCACCTGGGTTCCCTTCCCCGGGCACCGAAGTGACGGCGGCCAATGCCCATGGCACCCAATGAACAGGGGGCCACACAGGTTTTCCTCTCCACCTCCTGTGCCTTCTGGGAAATTTGTCTTTGTGATGTTGAAATGTATGCATTCTTTATAAATTCTGGCTTCTCATCTCCAACCAGATACATATCTTTAAAAAGAAGCTTCCTCCCAGTGTGCGGTCGGTCTTCTCACCGTGTTCATCAGCTCTTTGATCGCATGAGCACACACGGATTTCACAACTTTTTGCACCAAAATGAACTTAGCTTTTGATTCCGCTTTCCGTGAATGTCTTGAGGCCCCTCGTACATCCTCAGGGTAAGAGAAAAGCAAAATTAAATGTGCTGTTTCTCACCACAGCAGGGCATCACAAGGACATAGCAGGTGGACCGGGAGTGTGGAGGACTTGGCTCTGACAAGGTGCAGCCTTGCATGGATCCAAAAGTCCTCCACCTTCAGAAGCAAAGTGGGCTCAGACTGGGAGCTTGCCAAGGACCCCGCAGGAGCAAGTGCTGAACTGTGTGGGAGAGGTGTGCCTGTGGCCTGGGCCTCAGACAACAGCTAGCAGCAACCCCTAAGGCCCCTGACAGCCGTCAGGTGCTGTGAGCAGAAACGGGAAGGAAGCAGAGAAGGTGAACAGCTGTCGGTTCACCAGCTGTTAGGATTCCCAGACACACGACAGAGCAGCTGAAGACGTGGAGAAGGTAACGACGGTTGCAAGCATCTGCCGGGAACAGGAAACTGTAGCAAAAAGTGCCCTGCCGCTTTGGAAAAGAGCCAGATGAAGCCTCCAGAAGTAAAGACCGCAGTACTGCAGGTGTTAGAACCTAGTGGGCCAGACACCGCTGAACCCAGGATCACTCAACGGGAATACGGGTCGGAAGGAAACGATCCAGGAATAAGCACAGACTGATAGAGATAAAAACGCAATAAAAGAATGTTAGGGTCTTTTTTTGAAGATTTATTCCTTTGAAAGACGGAATCACACAGAGAGAGGGAGAGACAGACAGAAATCCGCTGGTCCAATCCCCAGATGACTGCGACAGTCAGGGCTAGACCAGCCTGAAACCAGGAGCCAGGAGCTTTATCCGGGTCTCCCACGCGGGACAAGGGCCCAGGCACCTGCTGCTTTGCTAGACACATTAGCAGGGAACTGGACTGGAAGTAGAGCAGCTGGGAAATGAACCCATATGGGAAGCTGGTATTGCAGGAGGTGACTTAGCCAGCTAGGACATACCGCTGGGCCCAAGGATTACTTTTTTTTTTTTTTTTAAGATTTATGTATTTATTTGAAAGGTGGAGTGATGGGAGGTAAGGGGCAGGGACACGCACACACACACACACACAGAGAGAACACGTCTCCGTCTGCTGGCTCATTCCCCAGGAGGCTGTCACACCATGGTCCAGGCTGCAGCCAGGAGTGCCATCTGGATTTCCCACTCGGGTGGCAGAGGCCCCAGTATTCGGGCCGTCTCCCACTGCTTTCCGAAGCACATTAGCAGGGGCTGGATCAGAGGCAGAGCAGCTGCTACTCAGACCAACACCCCGAATCCAGGCGGCGGCGTCACAGGGACAACAGAGACAAATAGGAGGGGCTCTCCCACCCCACGGTTTACCCAGTGCCCACGACGACCAGGGCTGGGCCAGGCCACTGGACGGACGTCTCCCACGTGGGTGGCAGGGCCCGAGTACTTGAGCCATCCCTGCTGCTTTCCAGGCTCTGAGTTAGCAGGGAGCTGGGACGTGGCCTAGACTCGCGTATACAGAACTTGGACATTCTTTCATTAAGATTCTATTTGTTCATGAGAGATAGAGGCAGAGAGAAAGGTCTTCCATGCGCTGGTTCACTCCCCCAGTGGCTGCGACAGCTGGAGCTGGGTCGATTGAAGCCAGGAGCTTCTTCCAGGTCTCCCACGTGGGTGCAGGGGCCCAAGCACTTGGGCCATCCTCCACCGCTTTCCCGGGCCACAGCAGAGAGCTGGGTCGGAATAGGAGCAGCCGGGACGCTGGTGCCGCAGGTGGAAGCTTAGCCTGCTACGCCACAGTGCTGGCCCCGGAACGTGGACATTCCAACCAGCACCTTAACTGTTGAGCTGAACGCTTGCTTGGGCAGTTTTGTTTGCCTATACCCTTGAAAATGTGTTAGTAACTGTTTCCTGTTTTAAGTGCAGTTATTTTTTCCTTTGAAAGTTTGTTTCCCAGTTCTGCATCTCCAGTACTGGAGGCATAACTTGTGCTTCTCCCTGAAGCAGTCTCTTGCGATGTTGCCAAGGCGCGTTTCTGGTGGAAGCAGCCCGTGTGGATGCTGCAGAGTTCTCTCCCACACCCTCGCGTTGTTTGTGAACAGCTGTTCTTCTCTGCTCCGTGCGTGCCCCCTCCCAGGCACCGACGAGCCCTCCGCGGTGTGCAGTGCCAGCGGTTAGCGCGGGCGGGCTGGCCCCGTTCCCTGCACTCAGCATTTCAGCTGCAGTCACTGTCCCGTCGCCCTCGCCCAGCCGGCCAGCCCGGGGCTCCCTGAAGACGCTTCTGAGGCTGAGCCGGTTCCGTCCTGTTGCCACTTGGCTGAGGGGTTCCTCCCACGGAGGTTGGTCCGGTGCCTTTTGCGCATCTGTTGGAATGAGTGTGCGCATTTCCTCCTTTATCCTCGCTGCCCGTCTTCAGAACAGGGCCTCTCAGCAGAGGAGGTCACTGGGTGGGCCCTGGCCCTGGATGACCGCCGTCCCTGCAAGAAGAGGAAAGTGCTGTGGGCAGAGACACACAGAGAAGGCGGCCACGAGAGGACGGAGGCAGGGGGTCCTGGGGATTGGCGGCGACGCCAGCCGCTGGCAGGGGCTCGGAAGATTGCTCCTGTGGGTTTCTGTGCTTTGCTTTGCAGGTGTATTAGAAAGGCAGAGAGACAGAGAGGGAGGGCGGGAGACACACACACACACACACACACACACACCGAGATTAAGAGAGAGAGAGAGAGATCTTCCATCCTCGGGTTCACTCCCCAGACGTATGCAATGGCTGGGGCTGGGCCGGGGCAAGCCAGGAGCCTGGAACTCCATCAGGTCTCCCACGTGGGTGCAGGGACCCAGGGACGTGGGCCGCTCTCTGCTGCCTTCCCAGGTGCGTTAGCAGGGAGCTGGACCAGAAGCAGAGCGGCTGGGACTCGAACCAGCGCTTGGGTTCTGGATGCCGCTGTTGCCGGAGGTGGCCCCAAGTTTCAGCGCTCCCACCCGAGGTCTGGGTAGCACCCTAGGGTCCTCCACGCTGGCGCAGTTTCTCTCCCACACTCCCCCTTCCCCTCGGAGTCCTCGCAGCACCGTGCTAACACCTGTGTTTCTGCCAACAGCCACCTCAAGGCAACCTAGGACGCTTCTGCACCACGCCTGAACGTTCCTCCAGCCTCCGCCCTCTGCCTCCTCCCGGGCTGGTGCGGCAGTTGGCTACGTTTGTTCCAGGGACAAGCAGTTCGCTACATTTGTTCCAGGGAGGAGGCGGCTGGGGCCTGGCCTGCCGTAGTGGACGTGTGGGTCGCTTCCAGCTTGCGCTGCCTGAGCGCAGCAGCCATGCGTGAGCCTTTCTGTGGACATATTTTATTTTTCTTGGGTGACATTTGGAACGCAACTGCCCCGAAGGGTATTCTTTGTCCATGTGGTGCAGTGTAGACACGCGGCTTCCACGCTGCGTCCGATAGCTCGGGGCCACCCCGTCACTCACCCCACGCTAACCAGAGCAGCAGGTTCACTTCCTGCCCTGCCGGGCCCTCACACACACACCCTCACACACCCTCACACACCCTTACATACACACTCTTACACACACCCTCACACCCCCTTACACAACACCCTCACTACACCCTCACACACACACCCTCACACACCCTTACATACACACCCTCACACACCCTCACACCCCCTTACACAACACCCTCACACACCCTCACATACACACCCTCACACACCCTTACACACACACACCCTCACACACACACCCTCACATACGCACTCTTACACCCTCACAACACACACCCTTACACACACACCCTCACACACCCCCTTACACACACCCTCACATACATACTCTTACACCCTTACACGCACACCCTCACACACACCCTCACACACAAACCTCACACACACTCTTACACACACCCTCACACACCCTTACATACACACCCTCACACACACACCCTCACACACACACCCTCACATACACACTCTTACACCCTCACACACACACCCTCACACCTTCACACACACTCACACTTACACACACATTCACACACACACCATCACACAACCTCACACCCTCTCACACACACACATCCTCACACACCCTCACAATATACCCTCACACTCACACACCCTCTCACACACACCCTCACGCACACTCATACACATCCTCACACACACTCACACACAGCCTCACACACTCACCCTCACACTTACACAATACACCCTCACACTCACGCACACCCTCACACACACCTTCACACTTGCATTGCTTCCTGCCCCACCAAGCCCCGAGGCCCCTCCCATGGCTCCACACACACGCACACACACCCTCATACACACACATACCCTCACACACACACACTCTCACACTCACACACACCCTCACATCCTCACACACACATACACACCTTCACACACACGCCCTCACACACACCCTCACACTCACACACTCTCACACACACCCTCACTCACACACACTCTCTCTCACACACACACCCTCATACACACACATACCCTCACAAACACACTCTCACACTCACACACACCCTCACACACATACACACCTTCACACACACTCTCACACTCACCCACTCTCACACACACCCTCACACACACACACCCTCTCTCTCACACACACACCCTTATACACACACATACCCTCACAAACACACTCTCACACTCACACACACCCTCACACACACATACACACCTTCACACACACTCTCACACTCACCCACTCTCACACACACACCCTCACACACACACCCTCTCACACACACACACACCCTCACACTCACACACTCTCTCACACACACACCCTCTCTCACACACACACACCCCCTCACACCTGCATTGTTTCCGTAAGCTCTGTGCTTTGCTTGGCCTCAGCGTCTGCTCCTCCCTGGGGCCTAATGTTTTCTCTGGACCAAACACCTTTCCTGGCTTTTGGCTCCAGTTCTGTACCAAGTCGTTCTGGGAAGACTCAGGTTTTAGCTAGAATTGTGGTGTTCTGGAGTGGGAGGGTGAGTGTACTTCTGCATCATAAGAAGTCTCTTTTTTTAAAGATTCATTTTATTAATTTGAAAAACAGAGTTACAGAGAGAGGTAGAGAGAGACAGAGAGAGGTCTTCCACCTGCTGGTTCATACCCAGTTGGCTGTAATGGCCGGAGCTGCGTCCATCTGAAGCCAGGAATCCAGGAGCTTCCTCGGGGTCTCCCATGCGGGTTCAGGGGCCCAAGGACTTGGGCCATCTTCTTTTTTTAAAGATTTTATTTATTTATTTGAAAGGTAGAGTTACAGACAGTGAGAGGGAGAGACACTTGGGCCTTCTTCTATTGCTTTCCCAAGCCAGAGCAGAGAGCTGGATTGGAAGTGGAGCTGCCGGGTCTCGAACCGGTACTCATATGATATGCTGGCACTGCAGGCAGCGGGTTTACCCACTATGCCACAGTGCCGGCCCCAAGAAGTCTCTTGTTTAAACTTTAAATTGGCAGCTGGCACTGTGGTGTAGAGGATGAGGCCGGCATCCCATGTGGGTGCCAGTTTGAGTCCCAGCTGCCCCACTTCCAATCTAACTTTCTACTGTGGCCTGGGAAAGCAGTGGAAAATGGCACAAGTCCTTGGGCCCCTGCACCTGCCTGGGAGACCTGGAGGAAGCTCCTGGCTCCTGGCTTTAGATCAGCGCAGCTCTGGCTGCTGTGGCCAACTGGGGAGTGAACCAGTGGATGGAAGACCTCTCTCTCTCTCTCTCTCTGCCTCTCCTCTCTCTGTGTAACTCTGACTTTCAAATAAATAAATAAATCTTTTATTTTATTTTTTTTTTGACAGGCAGAGTGGACAGTGAGAGAGAGAGACAGAGAGAAAGGTCTTCCTTTGCCGTTGGTTCACCCTCCAATGGCCGCCGCGGCCGGCGCGCTGCAGCTGGCCCACCGCGCTGATCCGATGGCAGGAGCCAGGAGCCAGGTGCTTTTCCTGGTCTCCCGTGCGGGTGCAGGGCCCAAGCACCCGGGCCATCCTCCACTGCACTCCCTGGCCACAGCAGAGGGCTGGCCTGGAAGAGGGGCAACCAGGACAGAATCCGGCGCCCCGACCGGGACTAGAACCCGGTGTGCCGGCGCCGCTAGGCGGAGGATTAGCCTAGAGAGCCGCGGCGCCGGCCTAAATAAATAAATAAATCTTTTAAAAAAACTTTAAATAAAAAAATTTATTTATTTGAAAGTCAGAGTTACAGAGAGAGGAAGAGACAGAGACAAAGAGAGAAAGATCTTCCGTCTGCTGGTCACTCCGCAGCTGGCTGCAATGGCCAGGGCAGAGCCAGGCTGAAGCCAGGAGCCAGGAACTCCATGCAGGTCTTCCACATGGTGCAGGGGCCCCAGCACTTGGGCCCTCACTTCTCAGATGCATTAGCAGGAAGCTGGATCGGAATCGGAGCAGCAGGGACTCAAACCTCCGTGTGATGTGGGACGGTGGCTGTTGCTTAACCCGCGGTGCGGCTCCCTGGCCTCTGATGCATCCTTTGTCACACAGGAGCAATCTGACTGGAGCAAGGCGCGTAGCTCCCCTCAAGTCTAAGGGAAGGAGCGTTCTTTGAGGTACTGACACCTGCCTGGGGCCGGCTCACGGAGGAGGGGAGCGACTCTCTGCTCCAAGGAGGACTGTAGGGTGGACGCCCGAGAGGTATCACAGAGGGTCTGATTCCATGACCTCCACGGCTTCCACCGAGATGACACTGGCTGGAGACGGCTCGGTGCCCATCACATCGTCCTGGGGGCTGTTAATAGTATTCATAAAATCATCACCGTCTTCTCTGGTTGGAGTCCACCCCCCCCGCTGTCTGATTTTCAGAGCCTCGGGCAGCTCTTAGACACAGCGTCCCACAACAAGAGGTAGTGAGCAGACCCGGGGTTCCCCATTAGCAGTGTGCAGGAGAAAGGGCCGGCTTCGTGGCATCTGGGTGACGCCCCAGGGCTTGTGAGCATGGGCTGTGGTCCCGGGCGGCGTGGGGGTCTGCTGCTATGGAGGCTGTCACCGGCGTGCGACCAGACGGGGCTGTAGAAGGCAGCGCTCAGAAGCCTGCTCGCCACGTGGCTGCATCCGGCACGGGTTAGTCCGGTCAGTGCAGCTGGTTCACCATCCAGGCCGGTGCTGCCGCAGACTTGTGGCGCTGCTTGAGGCTGGGGTGGGGGAGCCTCACCACTGGTTCTGGCCAACGAGTTGTGGGCAGGTGTGTTGTGCGTCACTCTGGGACAGAGCATGTAAACTCGCATGGTGGTGCTACAGTGAAGCCGCACCCCATGTTAGAGTGTGGTTTGAGTCCCGGCTACTCCGCTTCTTAATCAGTTTGCTTGCTGATGCACCTGGGAGGCTGCGGATGATGGCCCAGGCGACTGGGCCCCTGCACCCACGTGGGAGACCCTGATGGAGCTCCTGGCTCCCGGCTTCAGCCTGGCCCAGCCCTGGCTGTCGTGGCCATCTGGGGAGTGAACCAGCGGATGGAGGATCTCTCTCTCTCTCCCTCTCTGTAACACTGCCTCTCCAATGCATAAAATTAAAAGAATTTCAAAAATATTTGAGAAGAGAGAGTGTGCACATCCTCCCATCTGCTGGTTCCCTCCCCAGACGCCCGCAATGGCTGGCGCTGGAGTTGAGAGCCGGGAATCCAGGTGTCCCACGTGAGTGGCAGCTGCTGTTACCGCCGCCTCTTGGGGTCTGCACTTGGCAGCGGAGTGAGGAGTGGCGGCCGCTGTTGACCCAGGCAGGACCTCTGCTTTTGCCAGCATGGTGTAAAGCCGAGGGGGAAGCCACTCCGTGTCTGGCCTCTGAGGGCGGGGCTGAGCAGAAGCCCTTTTATTTCAAGCCGTTGAGAGATTGTTACCACACTATGGCCGTTATTACCCCTCGACTACATTCCCCCAAAGTCTGTTAGGAAATGTTTAAGTTTATTAATTTATGTGAAAGGCAGAGCAACAGAGAGAAAGAGCTATGGCTCACGTGTGTTGGGTCACTCTTCAAATGCCCTTAATGGCCAGGGCTGGGCCAGGGCTGGGCCAGGCTGGGGCTGGGAGCTCAGTCCCGGTCTCCCTCATGGGACACAGGGGCCCGAGTCGTTGCGCCATCATCTGCTGCCTCCCAGGGTGCGCATCGCGGGAAGGTGGAGTCAGGAGCCAGAGCCGTGACCCCAGGCCCTCTGCTGTGGGATGCCGGTGTTGGGCAGTGTCAGCCGCCAGGCCAGACGCCTGCCCCTCAAAGCTCTTCTCTCTGAACGGTCTTTGGCAGGACTTGGAGAACTGTGCGTCTTGGGAGGACAACGGCCATGGCTTTGTTCTGCCCGTCCACCTGTGTGCAAAGTCCTGCCTTCAGCGCTCTGCCTTCAAAGGTGTGTCTATTTATAGAAGTTCTCCTTTCCCTAAGTGCAAAGCAGTAAAAGTGACGCAAAAAGCAGACGAACCGCCACAGGTGGGTCCTTGCTGCCACACAAAATGTTCTAGAAATCGGGAGCCTGACCTCCTTTTTACCACCCCTGGAACGAAACAGGCATGGCATCCTTTGGCCAGGAGCTGATGAACACAGGCGCACTCAGCGCGCGTCTCCGAGGAAGCTCCCAGGCCTTGGAGGCCTCTGGCCGCTGGCAGGGCAGCTCTCGCAGGCCTGGCTTCCCTCTCCTGGAGACATCAGTGTGAGAATGGATGGCTGCCCCTCTGCTTCCCCAGGCCTCACGTCTGTATCTGGGCCACTTCGCGGGCCCATGGCCAGCATCTGGCTTCTGTTCCTCTGGCCGCCATGGAAGCTTTTGGAGCCAGAGAGCTCGCATTGCCTCCGTTACCTTCCACATCTGTGCCCAGGAAGTGGCACAGGAATCAAACCCAAGAACCCTCGTCGTGGCGGCGTAGCGGGCTGGTCGTGCCACTGTCTGGAACAGTGCCGCTGCACTGTGCTTCCAATCCAGGTTCCCGTTCATGAGTCTCAAAGGGAGTGGAGGAGGCCCAAGCACCGGGTCTCCGCCACCCAGGCGGGGCGCCTGCCTGCAGTTCCTGGCTCCTGGCTTCCGCCTGGCCCAGACCTGGCTGTTGCGGGCTACCTGGCAAGTGAACTGGTAGATGGAAGATCTCCTTCCTTTCTCACTAGGTCTGCCCTTTTTTTTTTTTTTTTTTTGACAGGCAGAGTGGACAGTGAGAGAGACAGAGAGAGAGAAAGGTCTTCCTTTGCCGTTGGATCACCCTCCAATGGCCGCCGCTGCAGCCGGCGCACCGCGCTGATCCGATGGCAGGAGCCAGGATCCAGGTGCTTTTCCTGGTCTCCCATGGGGTGCAGGGCCCAAGCACCTGGGCCATCCTCCACTGCACTCCCTGGCCATAGCAGAGAGCTGGCCTGGAAGAGGGGCAACCGGGACAGAATCCGGCGCCCCAACCGGGACTAGAACCCGGTGTGCCGGCGCCGCAAGGTGGAGGATTAGCCTATTGAGCCACGGCGCCGGCTCTAGGTCTGCCTTTCAAATAAATAAACAAATCTTGCTAGAATTAAGAGCCATCCTGGAGTTTTTAAATACATCCCAGGTGCTGGCCACACTGCAGAGCCATCAGGTCAGAGCCCGTTGGGGCCGGCTCCGGCAGAGCGTATCTGAGTGGTCCCCGGGTGATCAGAAAGCGCGCCTAGATCCAGAACCGCTTCAGCAGAGGCGTGATGACACACACGTCAGGTCATTCATGAATCATGTGCAACTTTATGCTTGCACAAGGTTTGACAGTTTCCAGAGTGTGATGAACTTTTTAGAGATCTGAGAACTTATGTGCTACCGGTAGATAAACATATGCGCCGAATAATAGCAGGAAGTTGGCCGGCGCCGCGGCTCAGTAGGCTAATCCTCCGCCTTGCGGCGCGGGCACACCAGGTTCTAGTCCCGGTCGGGGCGCCGGATTCTGTCCCGGTTGCCCCTCTTCCAGGCCAGCTCTCTGCTGTGGCCAGGGAGTGCAGTGGAGGATGGCCCAGGTGCTTGGGCCCTGTACCCCATGAGAGACCAGGAGAAGCACCTGGCTCCTGCCATCGGATCAGTGCAGTGCGCTGGCTGCAGCGGCCATTGGAGGGTGAACCAACGGCAAAGGAAGACCTTTCTCTCTGTCTCTCTCTCTCACTGTCCACTCTGCCTGTAAAAAAAAAAAAAAGGCAGGAAGTTCATGGAGCACGCAGGCGCGCGTGGGGTTGTGGAGCCGGGAGAAAGTGCTGAGTACCTCACTTGGCTGCGGCCAGAGCGGAGAGGAAGCCCAGGGTGGCGGAAGGAAGCCGGCATCGGGTGGGGTGGGGGTCACAGGACCCTGAGGTTCCACTGCCGCTTGGGAAAGTGACGATTTTTTTTAAAGACTTATTTACTTATTTGAGAGGCAGTGGGGCGGGGGACAGAGAGGGAGAGAGAGGACATGATTTTCCATCCCCCAATTGATTCACTCCCCACATGCCTTCAGAGCTGGCGGGCTGGGCCAGGCTGAAGCCAGGAGCCAGGAACTCCATGGTCTCCCGCGTGAGTGACAGGGACCCAGCCACCTGTGCCATCATCTCCTGCTTCCCAGGTGCACTGGCAGGAAGTGGGACCGGAAGCAGATGAGCTGGGGGCTCAAGGCTCTAGGATGTGGGCTGCCAGTGTCGCGAGAGGTGGCTTACACTGCTGCGCCACAATGCTGACTCCTCGGCCAAGTCTGAGTCCATCTGCAGGACAGTGCCTCCCAGGCTGTGTGCGGACAAGCTCACGGAGTGCCGCGGCCGGCGTCGGTTCCTGAGGTCCTGGGGGAGGCTGGGCCCCTTCCTAGGACCCTGACCAGGGCATGTGGGCTCTTGCTCCCTGTCACCAACTCCCAGGCCCCTGGCTGTGTGGGTCCCAGGAGCACAGCAGGCACACGGCTCCCTCCTCCTCCCAAGCCCAGTCCGAGACCCTCCCCTTAGGAGGGCGGGGGGGGGGGCTACCGCCCCCCCCCCGCAGCCTGGCTAGCACTGGGGAAGTCGTCACTAGCTCCCTCCGCCCACCTGTGCAGACCCAAGGCGTCTGTGCATCCCCAGCCCCCAGGTGGCCGCCCGCAGGCCTCAGTGAGTGCGTGAGCAGGAGGCAGAGGCGGGGAAAGTGCCTGAACGCACGCCAGGGTGCGGGAGCGGACGCGGGAGCGAGCCAGGTGGGATCGAATGAATGGGAGAACGGCAGTGCAGGAGCAGGCGGCGGGTGAGCGCCGGGGCTGCGCCCCCCAGCAAACACCCGGGGTCCAGAGGCTCGGAGCGCGGCACCGCCTGCGCCGTGGCCACGTGGCCGGGCAGGCTGGGCAGGGGCGGGGCTCGCCTGGACGTGGGCTTGGCCCGGCCGCGTGAGGCGCGTGGCGGGCCGGCCAGGGGCGGGGCTCGCCTGGACGTGGGCGTGGCCAGGCCGCGTGAGGAGCGTGGCGGGCCAGCCAGGGGCGGGGCTCGCCTGGGTGTGGGCGTGGCCAGGCCGCGTGAGGCTCGTGGCGGGCCGGTCAGGGGCGGAGCTCGCCTGGGTGTGGGCGTGGCCAGGCCGCGTGAGGCTCGTGGCGGGCCGGTCAGGGGCGGGGCAGGGCCCAGGGTGGGCGTGGCTCGGCCTTGCGGAGCCCAGGGAAGGGGCGTGGTTGGGCAGCTGGGTAGGCGTGGCGTGGCGGGGCATGGGCGGGGCGAGGCCGGGCGGGCGCGGGAGGAAGTCACGTGTGCACACGGGCTCACATGACTGGCGGCGCGATGGACCCGCTGCCCGCGGCGCCAGTCGGGGCGGCAGCTGAGGCGGAGGCTGACGAGGAGGCGGATCCCCCGGCGGCAGGTACGGCGCGCGGCGGCTCTGCCCGGGTCCCCCGGCCTTGGCGTGCGGCCCGCACCCCT